>NW_020653770.1:225932-229126 GCF_003589595.1 Hyposmocoma kahamanoa
ACGGTCGAAAGCAGCTCGACGGAACTGCAAAGTGAGGTAAGGTCGAGGGCGACCGGTTGAGATATTAGAGTTATGTTGGTACCCGGGATCAAAACCTGTTCCAATTTTAAAGCCGATCCTTCTTGCATTTTTGCCAACTCTATGTCAGACTTTTGAGACTGAGCTAGTGCGGCGAAATCGTCTTCGAGTGAAATCGCTCGCTGCGAGATAAAGAGTCCGCGACGACGTTATCTACACCACTAACATATTAAATGTCAGTTGAAAATTGCCTTAATAAACGTAACAATAAGGTAACGTAATACGTCAAACAGTACATGTTCTGTGTACCGCCTAGGCTCTCGGGTTTTCAGAGAAAAGTTAAAGGAGACTGGTATCATGACTGCGGCATCACAGTACATTTACTCAAATATTTTATATGCCCGTAAAATATACATAATTTAAATAAGAAAGGTGATATCCATAATATTAACCTTAGAGCTAAGTCCAAACTCATGGTACCACGATTTCGTTTAAAACTATTTTATGGGGAACTGTATACGTTTTCACAATAAGATTCAGGAGCATATGTTAAGTTTATCATTTCCTAAGTTTAAAAACTACATTAAAAATATTTTAATCGAAAAGTCATTACAAAATTGAAGACAACGTGTTAGATAAAGATGTATGGAAAGACGACACGGCTCCAGAATCCACACAAATTTGATTCAAAGTGTATTCTATAGCGTTTAAGTTTATTTGAAAAGAGCAATCCCTAGAGATTCTTGCCCGTTCTTATCCGGGAGGTCACTGTAGTGAACGAGCAATAGCTTAAATGTGACGTTATCAAGTGTAAATTTATGTTACTTATGGAATAAATGATCTTTGACTTTGACTTTGACAACAATCTTCCAAAGCATATCAAAGAAAAACAATCATTCCCTTTATTGAAAAAGACATTAAAATTCCACATTTAAAAATATAATTCACCACTATAGGCAATACAGTAATACAGACCACATGTGAACTCTCCATATAGTCCACTTTGGCTGTACAAATAAAATATTTGATAAAAACAAAACTCTTTATTGTTGATGTAAGTCTAGCATAATTATTTGAAAATATAAATTTTATGATTGAGCAACGGCAAGGTGTAAATGTCAATTTGTTCTGATATATTTATGTAACGGTTCCGATGCTCGTTCGTTTTTGTAAGCTTATTTATCTAGAATTTCTCATTGTAAGTGGATATTTGTATCGTGTTTTGAGAAATATTTATCTTAACTTTCAAATATCTTATCTAACCATAAAAAATGTTGCTTAGTTGGCATAGTTTGCTATAAGACGTCGGTTGGAATCCGGCTGGATCGAAGGAATGTTTTTAAGTTAAGTGTTCGTATTAATAATATATATATATAATAATCTTTGTATTAATAATTATAAAAAACTAGTGGAGTAATTTCTCAAAAAATAATTGAATATCAATTCAATACAATTTTAATTACAATTAATAGCGACATTTCTAGCCAGGGTTGGTGGATGTAAAGTTACCTAACTGGGTGACGAAATACTTTCATAGATTTCTCATAGATGGCGCTACGGGTAAAAGTCGTTGAAAACCAAACACAAAGGTCCGACAACAAGCACATAGACAAATCGTAAGGTCCGCTGGTGTGGCTAAGTTGGCAAAGTGTCTGGCATTTGCTAGAAGACCTCGGTTCGAGTCCGGCCGGATCGAAGAAATTGTTCCTAGTTGTATATATATATATATACAACTAGGAACAATTATATATATACTAGGAACAGTATATATATACTATATATACTGTGTATATAATATATAGTCTATCTTTGTGTTAATAATTGTAACAACTAGTGGAATCATTATCTACAATCTTGTTACCGCGAGAAATACCCGGTATGGAATATTATCGACAAGAAAGTCCCGAAAGCTCGATAAGATAACCCCGGCCATTCGTCATTTTGAGTAATTAGCGAGAATCGTTTGATTCACTGAGATGTTGATGTCTAACTTCCGTTCAACGGGCGGAAATGAGTTAAATTTAAATGATGAAGACTTCGTTCCGGTTTCTTATCAAGTTGATGAATTAATGTGCCGCCGTTACTCGGATGTTTCATATCTTAGCAGTGTTTGGTTACGACTTTTCATAATAATAATAATGTGTACTAATGAAATGAAGGTTTCAATTAATGGAGTTTTGACTAGAAGAGTGGTAGTACCCCAGGGCGAAAAAGGTTTCTTCTCTATTAGAAATCGATGGTTCAAATCCTTGGGGCAACATGTGCTTATGACTTTCATAATTGATATATATACTCATTATATATTTTTATAATACTAGGTGACGGGACGACCAAATCGACTAGCTGGTGGTAAGCGACACGCCTGTCCCTAGCAGTTACAGTGCTTTAAAGCGCAATGATCAGGGGGGCACTGCACTGCCCCCGTGATCCTGAGATACAAGTTGACAAGTCCCATGTGCCTGTAATTTCATTAGCACCCTTGCCCTTCGAAACCGGCACGTAGTAATGTTCACATTACTGTTTGGCGGCAGAAATTGGTAAGGTGGCAGTACTACCCCCGACGAACTCTTTCACTAGGAACTCTACTGCTGTTAAAGTAATTTATTGTAGAACTAAATATATTAAGCACATTGAAAATAATATTTAGACAAACACTGTTATGATTATTTTTAATTTTATAATATTATTGACGTTGCTTATATATACCTAACGGACAAAATATTTTATTTTAATTTGACTACCTCTGTGGGTGATGGATGAGGAGGTCACGGGTTCGATTCCCGGTAGGACCAAATTGAGATATTCACTTTTCTAAATTGGGTGATCGGAGCAGTGCGTCGGAGCTCTGATTCCCTAGTTTGATACCTGGCAATTGCAATAAAAAATGTGCTATTTTATTATTATAATTTAAAGTTGTCATATTAGACACCTATGGACTACTCCATAAACCAATCATCATTATCATTCTCCACAGCCGGGAACTCCCCTACTGATGGGTATAGGCTTCCATAATTTGTGTCATCCACCAAAATCTTGCGTTAACCTACAATTGCTATTCAAGGCCGTCGTCTGTCAGATAGGCGCTTGACGTCAAGTGGATTGTGGCCAAGCGTGTGCCTATTTTACAAATTTTTAAAGTTTCATCCACAAACTCGTGCAGCATGACTGTGTATGAC
>NW_020653770.1:229136-241347 GCF_003589595.1 Hyposmocoma kahamanoa
TACTATATAAATATTTCAGAAAAACAATACATAAGCTACACAACAACTCTCCAGAGACTCACTCCAAAAGCACGTGTATATCAAAATGTTTCACCATCGAATGACATTGAAGTGCCATGCAAATGACCTCGCATCTGAACTGCTCTATTCTCCTCACAGCTCATTCGGAAAATAGCCTTTAACGCCTCCGCAGCACGTTCATTGCTCAAGTGTGGGCAGCAATTACGGTCGCATTAAGTTTATAGCACTCAATACGACACCAAACGACGACAAAGTCATAGACAATTTTCTTGCATTAAGCAATGTGTTGGCAAATACAGTGTGTTTAACAAATATTGTAATACATTAAATTTTTTTAATCTGTGAAAACCATTTTGAATGTTTTAGTATGTGATACCGACAAAATCGTGTGTCCATAGCAGTTAAAGAAATAGGCAGTATAAAAAACTACTGACATTAATGACTATAAAAAAGAGTGACGAGGGGTAGCACATTGGGAGAAGCGTTGCCTCTCAATTGAGAGGTCTGCGGTTCGAAGTGGCGGCATGTGCCTGATTTTAATTTCTGATTTATATAATTTTTGAATATTTAGTAGCAATATCAATAAAATATGCATGTCGAAGAAACCTGAAAAGAACATGGATTTACACAATTTAATTCCGCCTTACCCTTTCCATCATCGGGGGACTAGGCGTAGGCTTGGCTTCCACCCCTATATTGTGGATAATCCAAAGATTCGCACAAAGCGTTACGCTTCCACATCTATATGGCGAACGGCTATGGAGTGGGATTCCCTGCCTGCAGACTTGTTCCCTGAACGCCATAACTTGGACCTTTTCACTGCTATAGTGAATAGGCATTATGTATGCATACTCTATTGTTGACCTCGTCATCACTTTCTATCAGGTGAGATGGAGGTCAAATGCGCACCTACATCTTTTACAAAAAATTAAAACCCAAGACGCGTGTTCCGTAATTGGCCGTGTAATGGAATGATGATGATAGCTCTGCTGGGAATCAGCTCAGAGAAGGCGTAATTTGAATTGGTAATGTTTCCTGAATTACTAATGAAAATTTATGATCTTTAAAATAAATAACTTCCTCCAAGGGCATGTGTCTACGTTACGTAGCTAGTGCTACGACGTCACGTAGCAGGAACCGTAGCATTTATTTTTACAATTTATTACAACTCATTCTTAACTCACAAATTATTTACAAACAGATTGCTACAAGAAAATAATTTAAATTTTGTTTCATGCTATATCTATTAGATTTAAAACGAAAGGTAAATGTGGAGAGAAAATTATAAATGGGTAGTATTAAATCTTCTAGTTTCTATTGAAAAATAGAGGCTTGGAAGGCATGTATTTACTTCAACAAGAAAAAATATCAATTGTCTTAAAGAAAAGATTAAAAACAAAAGAAAGATAAAAAGTAACAGTGAGAGGTTTGTATGTAACAGTATGTTGGAAAATATAAAAACAATTTGATCAACTTTATTTTCAAGACAATTATTCTCAGGAGATCTGTTTACATCAAAATACCTACGTTGAGACTAGGTGTATTTTTATTAAAATAATATGTTTAAACAATTTAAACACAGTTATTTTAAACGCTGGCTGTATTTCTACACGTATCTAAAGCTTCAACTGTATGAAGACAAACAGCGTTTTATAACTTAATAACTGGTACCCGTGAACCAATTAGCCCTTTACGATGCCTTCCTTCGCGTCCTCGTCCCCGCCCTGCGCCCGCGTACCGCCCATCGCCGCAGGTGGCTTCTATCGCTGTGGCGAACGCCGTTTATGCCATTATTCCGATATTTACGCCGTTCTGCGCTATTGTCATCCTGCTTATCAGTCGTGGCTAGAGAATTACAATCGAAAAAAGGAAAATACCGTGTAAAATAACTATATTATAATTAAAAAACCTGTCTATCATCAGCAACCAATATTCGTCGGAATGGGAAACAACAACGGTACCACAAACACCCATACCACCCGGGGCAATATAGAAAAGATAGTTTTCTACATGGACCCAGCCGGGGATCGACAGCGGGATCTCAGAGATGGCGACACCATGGGAACCGGTACACGCGGCCACAGAGGTCGTCAATAATCTAATCAAAACAAGTTCCAGAGGCAGGAATATTCACTACTGGCACCACTGACTTCGATTTCTCTTTGTTCGAAACATAATCACGTAAAAAAGAACTAACGACAAAAATTTTTGGACCAGTTACGTGAGCACAGTCCCCATTGTTCGCGCGTTTCGTGACCGTATCGCGTTTATAGTCAATTAAACTGGGGCTTTTACGGCAGCGATCGGTCGCCATTAACTATTATCATCTCACTGACAAACTTCACAGTTACCTGAGGAAGTTCGGGGTTAACGACTTTTGGACGGGTATGTATAGTCTGCACGTATTCCGGGACCTCCACCGTTAAATATGTTTTCGATACATGTTCAGGCTTAGTTCGTAACAATGCGATATTTATAGTTAAAATTAGCCACGGTAACTACACATAAAATCAAAAGACGGCTGTTGTAACTGCTGTCGGTTAGTTCAATTTTTATTAATCTATTCCTTGTATCATGTACTGTACAGAAACTGAATCCTGATAATGCGAAGCAGTTTTTTAGGCTCGGTCTTTAATGGCCCGAACGTTTGCAATAGCTATTCCGACCGTGTGTATCAGAAGATTCCAGGTTCGAATCCTGGCAGGGTCGCCATGTACGGGGCGAGTCGGGAGACGAATAAAACGGCTGAGTGTCGGTTATGAACTGACTTATATTTTATGATAAATGCGATTATATAAGGCAGCTTATACTAGACATGCTTACTCACTACAGCATACTGTATGTCATCAGTCATCACACTTGGAAAAAAGAAAAATTACAATTGAAAACGTTATTTTATATTCATATTAAGTACATATATAAAATTTTAAATGTCTCTGAAAAACAAATTTGTATAAAAATAAAATTTATTTTTGAGTATGACATGAAATTTTTGTTTTGACTTTACATAGGTAAATTTTTGAAGATTGAAACAAAAATATTTTAGATTCATATTATCTATAAGTATAAACCTTATAAAAATGATAAACGGCCTAAGGCCGACTATATTTGTATCAGTCCTAATAAATAACATTAAAAAGTTTCTCTGCGCTCGTAGCGAGCGGCAGATGAATAAATAAAAAGTCATGATCGTTGCAGTGTCGTACGAAAATAATAATGCGAGATCGTCAATGGCCCGAACTCTTGTAATTGCTATTCATTCCAGCCATTTGGCATACAATGTTTTTCATCACACTTACGAGAAAGTTAAAAAAAGGATATTAGACTTAAAAACAATATAGTCTATTCATATTATATTTACGAAATTTTAAGTATCTTTGAAAAAACCTCGTAAGTGTAAAGTACAAATATTTTTAGCCATTTTCCTTTGATGGTAGGTATGAAAGAAACAAAAAATAACATAATATGCCACGTACCTTATAAAATTGACAAATTAAATGAAGCCAACTCTATTTATTTAGATTTAAATAAAATCAACAAGCTAGGCGCGGCGCTAATTTGGCGTAGGCGGTGGTGAACTGACTGTTTGTCTGCGCTCCTAGTGAACGCCCGGCGGGAAGGTGGAATTAAAAAAAAATCCCACTCAAGATCCGGACGATATAGTATTATATGCAATCGTTGCATATTAGGGATCCTTAAAGTCGAATACCTAAGTAATAGGTACAAGATTTTATGACCTAATTATGACGTAACGATTGTATACAATACTTTTCTACGAGTAAATAAAATAATGAGAAACAACCAATATTTAATATAAATTTTGTTAACATGACAATAAACACAAACGAAAGCCAAACACAATAGAATACAAAAATTCGAAGGGATAAAACAGAACTAGCTAAGTACAACGTATATTTTTTAAACCAATCTTTTTTTAAAAAACCTTTGTTGCCTGGTTGTAAGACCTTTAGGCCAATTTACGCAATCAGGAGGCAGTATAGCGTTTGAGTACCATCATATTTGATATTTCAATTAGTCATAAAATGGCCCTTTATCATTGACCTACCAATAAATGAACGGCGGGTTCGCGCTAAAAAGTGTCAGCACCTATAGGGCGTTAAAATCGCATACAGAGCGTCAATCGCGCAATTGTCTTCGTTTGTTCGAGTGACAACGCGGTTGTCAATTATGCAGTACCAATATATGCAGTACAAATAATAACTTGTAAAAATTACAGCAGTAAAGTGTGAAAACAGGATTTTGTATCATATTTTCACTAAACAAATATGTTGTGTTATCATAGTTGCCATTCAAAAGTGTTATTTTGTACAGTTTTATAGTATTTAATTTACATATAACTGAATCGTAAATATAAATTACAAAAGCACACGAAATAATGAAATAGCTAACTGTCCTTTTTCTACTCATTGCATGCGCAAAAGATAGAAAGAGACCAATTATGCCAGTTTCAAGAAGCTTATATGTATATACTTCGTGGTCATGTTCAATGGTTCGAACCACAAGCGATTAAAATACTTAGAACAAAGAAACTGTAGAGTTGCTTTGATTTTAATCCTATTTTAAAAATGATTTTTTTTATTAAACGTTAGTAATAACTAACAAAATATTGTTGTACTCGTTTTACGGCATGGGATTACCTATCAGACGTCAGAAAATACATTTGCCTGAAATAATAACATTAGCTCGAATTTTCATAATGTGTTTTTACGAATATTACAAAACAAAAGCTAATTTAGTCTATATAAAAAGCATCAAAATTACTCGAAAGCGAAACGGTTTTGTTATAAATCGGAATTACGGATATATGAGTTTACGTTTACTTACAATATCGGTACATTTCTTATAGTACATGCTTATTTTCACATTTGTAGTAATGGACTGAAATGGACAACAAATGGACGTCGGGTCTAATACAAAAACCACGAAAAAAATGTCCGAAGTTAATCTATACAAACGTAGTGACATGTAACGAAATATAAAAAACTAAAACATTTAATTTAAATTATAACATCATTGCAGTACTGCCTAATTTTGCTTGCAACAATTTAAGAGCCCGAAAACACCATATTCAGCTTCTACTGGAAACTTAACAAAATGCACCTTATTTAGCTTCGACTGAAAATTACTTGAACACAAGAGTAATGGAGTAGCCTTTATCCTAAATATTAATTAATTTTTATATATTTTATTATGTCGAATTTGAACAAATTAATTATTTTGAAAATTAATTAACATTGAAAAAATAATAAAGAATTGGGCAGATACATATATACCAATATTACTACAAATGTGAAAATAAGCGTGTAGAAATGTACCGATATTCCAACCAAACGTAAACTCAAATATCCGTAATTCCGGAAACCGATTTATAATAAAACCGTCACGCTTTCGAGTAATTTTGATGCTTTCTACTAAGGCAAAATTAGCTTTTGTTTTTTAATATTCGTAAAAACATATTACGAAAATTCGAGCTAACGTTATTTCGGGCAAATGTAGTTTCTGACTTCTGATAGGTAATCCTACGGCGTAAAACGAGTACAACAATATTTTGTTAGTTATTGCGAATGTTTAATAAAAAAAATCATTTTAAAAATGGGATTAAAACCAAAGCAACTCTACAGTTTCTTTGTTCTAAATATTTCAATCGCTTGTGGTTCGAAGAATTGAAAATGACCAAGAAGTTTATATAAGCTTCTTGAAATTGACGTAATGGGTCTTTTTCCATATTTTGCGCATGCAATGTGTAGAAAAAGGACAATTAGCTATTTGATAATTTTGTGTGCTTTTGTAATTTATACTCACGATTCGTTTATATATAAATTAAATTAAATACTATAAAACTGTACAAAATAACACTTTTAAATGAGAACTATGATAACACAATATATTTGTTTAGTGACAATATGATACAAAATCCTGTTTTTGCACTTTACTGCAGTAATTTTTACAAGTTATTATTATATAGTACTGCATGATTGACAACCGCGCTGTCAGTCGAACAAACTAAGACTGTTGCGCGTTTGACGCTCTGTATGCGATTTTAACGCCCTATAGGTGCGGACACTTTTTAGCGCGAACCCGAAGTCCATTTATTGGTAGGTCAATGGCCAGAACGTGAAATTTGCAACTTTCATGTGAGACACAAACGCCTTTGGTCTTGCCGTCGATCATCGCTAACACTTCTGTGAACTTTAGTGTGTCGCTGAGATTCTGCGAGATCGACCTCACGTTGGCTTTCTCGCCGAAAATTGAAATTGAATCATTACAAGGTGTTTCAACCAGTTCAAGTCTCATTACAGGATTGCATATAATTTGGTACGTACTCGAAATATCTAATTATGTATAAGGTCAAAACATTAACATATATTTCTGTTAATTAAATAGACTAGATGGTAGATCCATGTGCTAAATACAAGTGAGGAATTCTACAAAACTTATACATTTCTCACTTCCGTGACCTTCATTACCGTCGTTTACCGGAACCTTTTTGGGATTACGGGAATGAACCAAAAGTTTCGGTAATGAAATGAATGTTGAGTATAATAATATTTTCTACAATTTTCTATTTACTTTAATTAGTCGTATGTGCCATTGAAAAACAAACGGAAATACTACGATATTTAAAGAGCAAGCAGCAAGGCAGAAAAGCAAATTAATAGTAGAGACGTATTGACACCACGTGAACTCTGTACACACTGTATACGTGGAGTCAAGAAAGACGGAAGAGATGGAGGATAGTAAGAAATATCAACAAACAAAAAAGTCAAACAAAAAAGATTGAACTTTTGGACACAAAAGGTAGCAAATAAGAACAACTAAAAGAACAAGGATTTGATCCACTTGCATCAGATCTGTCTTCATCGTCGCCAAAAAGTGACGTAAATACGAGTTTGAACATTTCTGAGAAATTGTTTCAATTGAGAGCAAAATTAAAACGACTGAGATACCAACGAGATAAAACAAATAAAACTTAAAACTACTGAAAAGAGAATAAGAAGTTGAAGATTTTCTACATCTATCAAAAATAATATACAAGTATCATGAAAGATTGGAAATCAAATAGCTGGAAAATTTTATAGAAGAAAGATCGGAAGGCAGTTTAACACTAAAAAAGATACAATAATTTTGAAAAGTTGGTATAAATTCTTTCATTACAAAAGTAAGTAGTAGAGACTAAACTAACCAAAACAAATGAAAACGAAAACCATTACGATACTAATAAGGGTAACGTAAAAGGAAAAGGTAAGAGTAAAGGGAAAATGGAAAGAAAAAGAAATATATTATTGAAAATAGTGTTTGAATAGTACGGGATGAATATAACTTTATAAAAATAGAAAACTTTTAAATAAGCGATTTTCCAACATTTTATTATAATTTTGGGTTTTGGAAAACATTCATTTTGTTTTGTTTATTTAATTAATAATACCAGTTGTTTACTAAAAATTAGCTATTAGCAAAGAAAATGTTAATTGTTATATTGTTACTAGTAATATAATTTACACATTATACGTACACGGACACACAAACGTACATTAATACGCGCACGCACATATATACGTTACATTTTATGTCTTAGAAAAATGGAGGCTGAATGCAGTAACCTAGAGACCCAATTAATAATAATTAGCACCTAAAGTTCCTGATGAAAATTTGGTGGTACTAAAGTTTTCTTGCAATTTTAAGTTTAAGTTTCAGTTTTTGGGTTTAAGTTAAAATTTTATTTTTGTCATTGTGAATAGAAATAACGATATAATAAAAAAAGTTCTTTTTCTCACTTATTTACACAATTTTCTTTTTTTGCTTTGATGCATATGTATATAATAATAATTCATAACACACATAACCCTTCATTAGAGAAACCCTGTGTCCAGGTGCCATGGACACACACACAGATAACCACAAATTACACCCAAACTTCCAGTGAAATAATTGTAGGTCTTACAAATAAGATAATAATAGTTTAGTTTAGTTTATTTCTCTCAACATTAAAAATTTCATACAAACACAATTACATGTCATTTTACTATCTTCGAAAAGTATGCGTCAGTTCACAAAATAATGAAGAAATAATTATATAACAGTGAGTCATAAGTACACAATAGTGTACAACAACATCAACATAATTAATTAAACTAATAAATAATTGAATTTAACTAACAATGTCAAGTGTATACAGAAAATGTCAATATGGATTCTTAATAACTAATAAATGTATATTACAGTATAATAATGCGATGAATGTCAAATTCATTAATAAATATAATAATTTCATTATTTATTAAGTACTTTGAGCGTACTGTGTTGCTGAGTAAAGGGACTTTTCTAATAAAAGGTTCTTCAGTCTGCACCTGAACGCTTCCTCACAACATTCGTTTTTTAGTTCGGCAGGTAGATGCTCATAGTAGGTCGGTCCTATAACCCGCGGGTTTTATCGTGATAGTGATAAAAGACCCGTCGGCCATTGTCTACCACGCTGCTAACAATGGCCTACCAAACTTTAAAATTACAATGACAACATAGAACAGTAATTTAAGTACGACAGAATTGGCATATGTGAGTTCCAGACAACATTAGGATAGAAAATTAGGAGATGCGTAGCGGGTGCAACCAAAGAATGTCTTCTAATAAAAGTATTTCAAAATAAATACACTGCACATTGAACACCGATTAAACACATGTCCGAGTTAAGGCTGGAAAGGGAAACGTCGAGGAAAACACCCTCACCGCAGATTTAGTCAAGAATCACTTGATAATTGGCATATCGGCGTTGAAATAATAACGTTAATTGATTGCAGTTACCTAATTGTTTTATGCACTTTTCACAGTAATTAGCTCGAAAATGTAAGAGATGGATGAGGTTAAAACGGATTCTAAATATCACGCGGCAAGTACAGAGAGAGCGAGGCGGTACACGTTTTCACTGTCCAAGCAACTTACACAAAAAGCCCACTCTCTCCGACCATACTCAGCTCGAACTGACAAACAGACGTTAAATTTATAAACAAAGAAGCCACGATCGAGACTAATTTAAATAACTCGTAGGTAGCCTAGTAAATCGTTTTTCTAACAAATTACGTTTGAAGTAATACCTGGCTCCGACATACATAATATTATAGATAACAATAATATTTACTTATATATTTTTGTGTTATTGCTACATATTCTAGGTTATAGTTATTGGATAAGTATTTCGGTAAAAACAACGATCGCAATATATTGTATATTTCGTGCCGGTGAAAAACCCGCAGCTCGTATCTTCTTGTGTCCTTTGTGAAATTCCTCGCCGAGGAACGTTTTACGGCCTAATTAATTTAATAAAGAATCCAACCTTTTCGGAAGAACACGTTTTTGTTTTGAGCTTATGAGATGTTTCCTTTATTAACAGAATAACGGCAATTACAAAGTTTGTAAAAAATTTGGAATGTTCTGTTAAAAATATATAAACCCTTATATAAATATAGTACCCTTTTCATAATATTGAGTGACGGAAGTCGTGCGCCTGGAGGTAAGCAACGCGCCTGTCCATGGCAGCTGCACTGCCCCTCGTGACCAGTAAGTTGACAAGTCCTATGTGCCTGTAATTTCACCAGCACCCTTACCCTTCGAAACCGGAACACAGTAATGCTTGCATTACTGCTTGGCGGCAGAAATAGGTAAAAAGAAGTAGGTTTGGCAATAACGCAAAGATGAATTCGAACCATTCTGTAACCTGTTTTTCAATCCATCACCGCTGTGCAACGTTCCGCACTATTCGTCCCGTACCTTTGTGCGAGCGCGCATTAAATATTTTGTATGGCGCGCGAGAGACATACGGTATGCGGGGAAGGGAGAGTGACAAATAGTGTGACGTCACTGATCCGACAGTGACGTATGGCTAGTTCATAAAGGGTTACACGTTTAGGACTTCATGGTTCATAGAGATAATTAAATTAATAATACCATCCTCCCGATTGTCTTAAACAACATCTACGTATTATCAATTAAAAAAAATATTCTGCTATATTAATTACATTAGAATCCCTGAAAGCCGATAAAGGTGTTGAATTCTCATAACAAAGTTTTTATTGGCAAAGTAACAAAGGTAACTTTGTATCTATACTTACTCTTTTTTTGCTTCCTCATCAAACTTTGTGTCCGTATCTGCTCTACTTTTTCTTCGCCAGTAAAAAAATCTTAACCGACGATACAAGCGTGCCACATATCCAACTAGCCGTTCTCACCCACAAGGATTCGGCTTGTATAGAAAGTGGCGTTGTTTATCTCACATTGTTTAAATTCGGTCGGAGTAGACACCAACCAAAGGAAAAATCTTAATGTTGCGATTCATTATTTACATAAAATGGTTTGATGCCATCTCACGGACTTTTATGGAACTACAAAATTCGCGTAGTTGGTTAGTAGTGGTGTCCAATGCTGGACGCATAAAAATTGTAACAATGGCGTTCGGTTGCATTACAAAGCACTGTTATTTTTTTTAGTGAAAATTTTGTGTGAATGCCTATTTACACATAGGATAGAGGAGAAGCACATCTTCACGTTGGTGTCGTAAAAAGTTACCGATAAATAAATGCACGAGCGTATTAAATTGGAACTTTTCTACAATCATCCATTATGACAAATGCTCTCTCCTGAAGACGTCTGCCAATGTAACAACATAAACAATGAGGCGGTGAAATGACGACGACAACTCAAAATCTCTTAATTTTCAGAGAAACTTTAAATTTTCTATTTAGTATATATGCGTCAGATGCCAAATCGCATTTTAGACTTGAGTACTTCGATTTTAAAATTACACCTTCTTTTCATGTATCTACCTCAATAAGAGTACTGAAACTGCTCGCAACTTTCCCATCACGTCAGACAGACACTCATCTAATAATACATGCACTTTAGTCGGACTTTGCGAGCTTCGCTGTAATCCGTATTGTGCTGCAATCGGACTTCATTCAATTCACTCGGAGTTAGAGAAAACAAAACGAATTACGGAACTAAAGGAGTTGAACCTATTTATATTTTCTCATCTGCTGCGTCGACGTATTACTTCCTTGCTGAAGGTCGCCAGGTCACATCCGTTACAAGGAAGGAACTCGTTACAAGGAAGACGATTCTCTATCCACAAAATTACATAAAGTCTCATTGGTAAGAGCTGCAGCTGCCATGTTGTGGAATAAAGTACTAATTAATTTTATTGATAACACAAACATTTCGAGTTCTTAGGTTTTCGCGATTGTTACGCATAAGAAATGAAACTATTTTTTCAAACAAACCAATGTTTCGGGCTCTTTATAAGTCCCATGAGACTGCGATAGTCAGCCATGATGACGGATTACTCAGTATTAAAGCAGCAATTTCAGGTTTCAAAAGTAACTTCTGCATTTATGTAAACTTGTGTCTGAAAGACTAAAACTTGTACTTAAATAATTATAAATCATAAAAAAAAAATATTTTTCTTAATGAATTGTTTATTGCTATAATTACTGAGAAGGGCTTTTCAGAACTAGTCTATATAGTGTGCTCCGACTGCCCTTAAAAAAAGCTAATACGTCTCCTCATTGAATAAAAAAGGGACCATGTGCACGAGCACATTCTTTTTGATATAGTTCGTTTTTTTATTCATTTAAATTTTGTATTCCTTTTGAGATTTTGTTTAGGTTATTGGTTGTTGTCAATCGCTACATAAAATACGTTCCCAAAAATCCCAAAGGATCCCTTTTCGAATTCACCAGCCAAACGTCAGCCAGCAACAGCAACATTCTGTATAATCACGAAATAAACTTTTTAAGGTAAATAATATCTTCTCTCCCCCTCAAAGTGAGAATATTGAAACCATCCCAGTATCCATAAAGTTACAGCTAAAATATTTCTTTTCCTGTATTCAGTTTTCAGGCTACCTATATATATATCTCTCTGTACATTTCCCAATAATCGTTATTGCGAGCTTTGTCGGAACAGACTCCACGGGTCGTCTGCCTTTAAATTACCGAATATGTGCACATTCGAGTGTATGTCCACGTTTTTCGTCAGTTAGGGTTTATTCGTTACTAATAGAACCACCCTATACTGCCGTAGTCGTAGTTTTCTATGACTTACTTCATTTTGAACGGCCTTGGTGGTCGTATTAGATTATTTGTTTACTCCAAAGTCGATGCTAAGGAATAAATTCCAGAGA
>NW_020653770.1:261347-342103 GCF_003589595.1 Hyposmocoma kahamanoa
CAATTGAAAGTCGATATTCAAATGTTTCAAATTTAAAAAAAAAAAAAATCACAGAAACCATTTGAAAAAAGTTTCATTCGAAAACCTCAAACCATGAAGATTCTATGAAAATTCAAAGAACCTATTGAAATAAAACGGCAATTTCATACTTTAACCCCTAATATTTCAGACACTTCATCTATGATAATATAGTTATTCAGTCACAACCAGGGATCGTCGTCGTCTTACCTATTTCTGCCGCTAAGCAGCGAGTGAGTGAGCATTACTGCGTGCTAGTGCTGGTGCTGGTGAAATTACAGGCACATGGAACTTATCAACTTGTTCTCAGGGTGATGGGCGCAGTGGCAATACCTCTCAGATCTTTGGGATTTAAAGCACTGAGTGGACTGCAACTGTTCAGGGTAGGCGTGCCGCTTGCCACCAAACGTACGACTTGTTCGTCCCGCCACTTGGAATCTTATAAAAGACTTGTTTATAGTACTATATAAAACACTTTATTCCTTTAAAAAAATTCTGTTTCTAAAAATGTTTGGTACTTCGCTCATAAGTCTTAAGAATGTTTTAAAATCGTTTGTCGAATGGACTGATTTCACCCTCTCAAACGTTAAATTGCAGCCCTGCGCAGGCTGCGCTGCGATGGCGCCATTACGCGCCCATTACGTGCCCTCAAATGCATTAACCTCAACTCCCACCGCAGCCACTTATTAAAACGCACAATCAACCTTACGAACTAGACTACGATCATAAATTTTAGCGAAACACTCGAAAGAGCCTGAAAATAATTAGTATTCAAATCAAATTAGAAATAAGAATTACTATTTAAATCTGTGTTTATTATCGACGTGTAACAGGGTGAACCTACTGAGCAGGAAAACAGCTGAGCCATTTTCCCGTTATCGTCTTCAGGGTATTGGTTCTCCAAAGGTGCTGCCAAAATGAGAAGACCTCAACGGAATCCTTAATGTATGTTGTTGTAAAGTACACGTTAGTCTACATTGCGCTTGTATTCATTTTAGTCATTAGTGTATTGTTGTTAATTTTGTTTAACTGCTATCTCACGGATTGCCTAAAGAAAAGCACGCTTCTAGAGGAACCTTCAAACAGTGTTCACTCTACAGGGATCCTTGACGCCAAAGAGTTCGCTCTTAATAGAAATAATAACGACGCCTGTCACAAAGCGAACAATCGACGTCGCGGGAGCTCCATAAACCACGTAATGAAAGTCATTACTGCGCTCGCAAAAAGTTTACGACGATCACGTTTGTATGATCGTGAAGACGCTCATACGTGTGTGTGTGCAATGTTAAGGCGACGTTCTTTGGTAGTTTTTATTAAGGAATTACTTTCCTTTTGAAGATTAGTACTGGAATATTATTAGATTAGACTGAACTGCGAGACGTAGATGTGGACCTATTCGCAGCTGTCATACACATATATCTAGTTTTCTTCCTATTTTTATTTTTGTTGCTATTAGTTCTGTACCTGTGTCTTTGTAGCAATGGTCAACTACTACTACTTTTTTAAATTATACTTCACGTACAAATCAGCACCGCCAAGGATGCGTATACTAAATCCCTGCAATTATTACGACGCGTGGCTTATGTGCTGCCCCGAAGCGCTCCGTTTGTCCTTATTTGTTTTTAATTGCATTTCTTTCGCAAATCTATTGACCGCGCCGTCATATTTTACTTAAAATTTAAACATATGACTTCACAAGACATGAGTAACTGCCTGTAAAATATCTGTCTATAGAAATTTAATAAATTGTAACGTAATATGGTCTAATGATAGGACGCTGGTCAGCGGCTGCTGGTGCTTGGTGGTCCCTTCCGTAAACCCGTGCGTGTTTCCCTTAAATTGTACCACTGGTATGCTTAGCTTCATTGTCAGTTTTGCTCTAGCCGGGTGTGGTACCCATATTCAATATTTATGAAAATAAGACCAAATTAGAAATATAAAGGCGTTTATGTATTAAAATCAATAAACATTCCCTCTTCGCCGTCCGGCTGGGTGCCTGCATCCCCATGTCTCAATCGGAGCTCTGCCGTAGTAGTCGACTCGGTGGTTTTGGTCAAGAGATCTATGATGGAGGTAGTATGACTGTCCGTGGCGAGTGTGATCTTTCTCTTCGGTAGCGTGCGGAAATATTCGACGTAAGGAGGCAGTGCTGTTGTCGTCGTGCGTTTGTACGCGGAGTAGTATGGGGGCATCTGTCGGAAAGTTTGTAAAGCCTGTTAGCATTGATAAATGTGCAAGACCATCGTAAAATCTTATCATTCACCTGAACAAGTGAAGTCAAGTCAAGTCAAATAATCATTAATTCCATAGGTAAAATTTTTACACTTGAAAACGTCATTTTTTAAGCTAGTCCTACTCTAAGCTACTCCCTGAGAAGAACGAGCAAGAAACTCTAAGGATTGCTCTTTTCAAATAAACTTAAATGCCATAGAATACGTTTCAATCATTTATCAGATTCACACAAATGTGTGGAATCTAGACTCACGTCGTCTTTCCATACATCTTTATCTAATACGTAGTCTACAATTTTGTAATATGACTTCTCAATTAAAATACTAAAAGTATTTTATGCAAGTTTTAATCTTAAAAAATGGTAATCTTAATACATGCTCCGGAATTTTATTTTAAAAACGTATACAGTTTCCTAAAATAGACTCGTTTACCTTTTAGTTAAACGAATTCGTGGTACCATGAGTTTGGACTTAGTTCTAAGGTTAATATTATGGATATCTTCTTTCTTAACGAAATTATGTATATTTTTTAAAGACTTAACTCTGGCTTTAAACTAGGACATTGTTGCACCCAGACCAATAGATATTTGTTGGTTCGTCTTACCGTTTCGTTAACGGTCTCGATCCAATCGGCGTAGGCCCCGACGAGGGTGAAAACAGTGGGCGCGTCGGGGAACCCGCACACTGTTGGCCCGAATGAAATTATGCCCACCAGTAGGCCGTTCATGATCGCCGGCCCCCCCGCGTCGTGCTGAAATTGGACAGATAAAATCAAATCCGATATCAAACGTAAGTACGTCATAGGTTTGTCCTTATTAAAATTATGTGATATTAATAAAAGCGTAGTGAAAATATATATAATTGTTAAAATAATAAAAACTTCAGATGTTTAGATACAATATGTTACTAAAAATCTAGTGTTTAGAATTTACAAATTTTGAGAATAAGGGCGCGTGTCCACGCTAAGAAAAGTCGGGTCTATGCAAAAATTCGTGTCGTTTCTACACACGAACCGTGTACACTGCCCCGGCGCCGGACAAGAAAAAATCTCTACTCTACTATTTCTACTCTCTCTATGTCTACCCCCAGCACGACGCGCTCTGCCACTATTGTATGGGGTGGGGTGAGGTGCATTGTCAGTAAAGAAACGTTTATGCGCGTGGACGGGTGTTGCTTTAAAAGTCAACATATACAATAATATATTTCTTCCCACAGTCGATAGTAAACGACAGATACCTGGAAGACTTGTAATGCAAAGACACACTTTACCCTACAAACGTCTGTCCGAAAGCATTCGTATCGTGTACATACTCATCATTTTCTCGTCTGCAACAGACACGACATGTTTTCGTGGCTAGATCCGACAAGGTTCTTGTCGTGTACAAGAGCATTCTCATCTTTGCTGTAGCAGAATGTCGAATTTCTTAGCGTGTACACGCGCCCTAATGCGCGACATGACGATGCGAGCTACTGGCTCAATGCGCAGCTTGTCGACTTTAGCCGTCGGCTTCGGCATTCCCGAATCAGAAAGGCCGATTAGGATGGTTTGCTGCTGCTGCATGTGGGCTAATAGAGAGGATATCGAATTGTTGAAAAAAACGTAATTTGTATATACACGGTTATGCGTGTCTGTTCGTGTATAGAGAAGGAGAAAAGCGTAGAAATTGAAAAGTAAAGCCATTGGAGTCGTTCAGAAATATGTAAACTTACATCGCAAGCACCTTCCCCTGTAGTCACAGTTCCGGCACAAAACATTGATTCTGTTATAAATTGTCTGAAAATAAGAGGAAAAAGGACCCCACGATAAATAACATTGTTCTTGTAAGGTAAACTTTGACTCATACTCATAAATATGTTGGTGTGCGGTACATATTGCGAAACGTGATGATGGCAGACGGAGTGAAGCGATTAACGAATGATGGCCAATAAAAGGTTACAGAAATGTAGGACATCTTGCAGCGAGATGGGTAGACGACATCGTGAAAGTCGTGGGCCGTAGATGGACAAAGAGAAAAATCGAGGTGGTTGGTACAGACTACGGAAAACTTTTAACGGGAGTAAGTGAGTGAAGACGGGCTGTGGATAATGATGACGTGAAAAACTTCAATCCGTGCAATAATTAGCGTCGTCACGCTCTGTATTACAATATCTATGTTTCACTTGTGTAGTAATTACCTTCGATCGGCTTGAGCCTGGTATTGTGCGGAAACATTATTTTTGGGACACCGACATAGTAAGATGGCAACGACAAAGTAAAAATACTCACTCCCCGTAAATTTCTTTGCAAAACTTGCTCGGATAAATGGGCAGCAACTTTCTCTGAAGGAAAATCGGCTCATAAGTCAGCTTTTGAGTAGCCTGCGAACAAACAAACTCTTTTAAACCACTTTAATGTAAGCACGAACATACACGATCAAAGTTATTGAGACAAACAGTGTGTATTTTCAACACAATTTGCTGGGTGAATGTGTTTAGAATGTAGTTACACTGCATTATTTTACAATAATTTTACAATGTTACTCTTTTTACGTATATTCAGAACGTATCAAAGAGTTCAGTATGTACTGAATGAAAAATTACATCATCATACGAAAACTACATAGTTTTCATATGATGATGTAATTTTTCATAGTAATTTTGTTAGATTATTTTAAAACGAATTTGAGAAAGCTTCTCTATGGGTGTTGTGTAAATATGTATAACAGCAATTGTTCTGGTAAGTTTGTTCGTTGTAATTTAGTATAATATAATATGTAATAGAGTTTAGATATAAGTAATTAATTAGATATGTAAGAATGATGTCGACGCTATCGAATTGGGTGTACCTAACCTGTAAGGATAGAGTTGTGTAAATAAATAAATAAATAAATAAATAAATAAATAAATAAATAAATAAAAAATCAAATTGTTTGTTTGCATGTCATAACGGTCGCACGGTTTTTTTTGAATTTTCTATTCTGTTTTTTCTTGATTCCGTCTCGAATTTTCTTTTATGTTGCTTTTCCTTGAATTCAAACCGAAATCCTTGTCAGTAGAAAAACCCAGAAAAGGACTTTATACGTTTTGTCACGACTTAAACTGAGCACGCTTTATGATTTTTGCTCATCTTATGTACAATTATTATTTATTTTGCATTCGTTTGGTGCAATAAAGAATATAAATGCGTGTGAAAGTACCTATTGTATGGTTTATTCACTCACCTTGGAGACGCCCCACCCCAAAAGCAAGACCTCAGCTGTGAATGAGATACCCATATCGTTGTGCGATATGTCGATTCGCTTGGGGACGTGATGGTAAGAGAATTTCACATGACGGCGCAGGCGGATGATCGCGATATTGTTGCGCAAGCGTTTCGAGTTGTACGCCGGATGGAAGTATACCTGAACAAATGGTTGAAATAATGAAATTTCAGAACAGTACGAAGGTAAAAGGAAAAGACAGAAAACAAGACGAAATGCTTCTATCCATATATAAGTCACCTAACCTGGTGACAAGTGTATTTTTCGATACAATGAAAACGTAAATGTACGCTCCGTAAATGACAGTTCAGGTATAGTTTTCAATGAATAGAACATACGATAGCATAATGTCATAATGTTCAGGCCTGCTACGCAGAGCGGACATATTCCACATGAGCAAGTCATATATTTTGGAACTTCCCACCAGGTCTAAGGAAGGCGAGAAAATACAGGTGTGAGAATTCATCCTAGTCTGTGAATACCTCAAGAGCTTCAATTGTTTCTCCGCCGACTCTGCTGTGGTTGCTCCCAACCCTCACGAACAGTGTCTTCGGGTTCTCGCGAAAGAAACGGTTGTTGTGCATCCTAAACAAAAATAAAACAAAATATTCCCTTGCCCTAATCATCCATTGATAATTATATAGATAAGGAATAATTTACTATCTACGACTTCTTATTATTACCCTCTCTGTTCCAAGTGATAGTTATTTGGTGAACAACCACGAAAGTCGTAAAATACCGAAACAAATATTTTAGGATTTTTCTACTAACGATATTTTGGTTTCAGGCATCATGAAGAGTTTCATGTTTATTAATATTCGAATTACTATTTTTCTCTAAGCAACTACAGTTCGGTTGCGATAAATATGCAAAAATATAATTCTCGTACGAACGCACGCGGCTGTAACCCCAAATTATTTAGGGCACTTTAAATTTAGCAATTCCACCTCGCTGTCGATCCCTGGCGAGCACTTTATCGCAGAAAGCTCTCGAAAACATCTCAATTAAGCGAAAGCGTACAGACATACCCCAATTTCACGAACTTGTTTCACCACTTAATTATAGCATGAGCTGGCTTTACATTTTACTCCTAGAACTACTAATCTTTTGGTAATTAGACGTTATGTTCTAAGTAACTTTGTGTTTGCCTGCAGCATTATTGTCTTGGAGTTCTAAGATTCGAAAACTATTTCTTTCGAAATCCTTGCGAGGTACTACGTATAATTTTAATTTATTATTACTATCTGAACAATTTAGAAAAGAGATGTCGGAATAACCACGCTATGCGAACGAGTTTATGATCACAGGAAAGTGGGTGGTCCTTTGGTTATTAGGAACCGCATAGCAAGCGGTTCATTACAATTGTGGAGTTGATTTTAATTTTATACAGACTTCGCAACACAGGTAATACGAGTTTCAAGGGCGCGTTAATAATTCAATTTGTAATTACACTCCACTAGGTTCAGTTGGCTTACTGGTGCCATCTATCTGCTGGAAATCACAGTTTCAATTGGTGAGTAGAATTTTGTTGGGCGGAACTTGCTTTTTATGACGTAACTTTATGGGAAAATTGTGTTTTCGTGTTTAATGTTTTTATATTGTTTGGAAGAAGTTTGTTTTTCTTTTGAATATTCCTTGTTGAATTATGTACTATCCGATTGTGGTGGCCCAATAGTAATTACCATTAGGCGTGCGCCTTCGAGGACAGTGTTAATGTGGTGTGTTAACCTACAGTTGCAAGCACGAAGCAGATGTAAGAACGATATCACTCCAGAAAATGGATCCACCACACCAGAAGCGTCCCATGACGTGTACGGACACCATAAACGGATAATATCGGACTGTAGTGCGCTCGCCGCGAAAGATCCGTCGTCCGTCGTGCTGATGGAAGGTTTTGCGCTCTTCCAGTTCTGCTTGAGGATCTGAAAGAGGTTTATAAAGTTTATAAGCAAGTTTCAAATATACAACATTAATTTATTCCTTTAAAATTTGTTAAGAAAACGGAATATTCAGATTTAAAAAACAATGTAAACATCTCAGTTTACGGTTTGCCACGCTGGGCCAATGCAGGCTGGAGACTTCTCACGTCTTTCGAAAATTGTGAACCGTCTTCTACAACTAGGTTTAATTACTGTTTTTCTTCGCCGTTAGAAAGAGGTATTATTACTAAACATTAAAAAATTAATCGTGGACCTTTCAATCGAGAAGTAACAATAAGCAACCGTTCGGGCTGCTACCGGTCTTAAAGACTAGGAGAAAGAATATTGTGAAATGGATTAGAGACCTTCCGATAATACTTCCATTTCACTACCTTCACGGCGTAGAAACACATTTACAAATATTTTACAAAGACACAAAATTTTTCTTACAAAATCGTGTTTCTAAGAAAAAACAATAACGAACCTAATCCAGCTAACTCTCAGATTTGTGAGACTCAGGAACAGCCGACGCAACGTCTATTCCCGCTTCTCGGATATCACGTTTAGTTTACGCGGGGATTTAGTTCACAACGATTTATGCTTGCGCAAGGGATATACCGATAAGAACATAATAGTTATTGTACGGGCCTCTTTTAAGGTATGTATGCGTCTTATCTTTATCAAAAATATCATCATTTGTTTAATTTGGCAGCTAGCGTTATTTACCGTGGCCTGATGAATACCTGCCCTCTTGCCTGTCTCCCTTAAGAGAGTCGTGTGTTCTTTAATTTGAACTATTCAATGTTTAGATCTCCATAGAGTTCAGTATTAATGTTATTGAAATTGATTACTCAGACAAGTAGTATCTTGTGTAACAATCCACTTCTGCGTGCTGTACCATATGATTTGAAAATACCATTTGCAGCTCAATAACAAAATAAAAAACGTCGTAACCGTTTGGAATAAGATTTATTAACAGCAAATACAAATACGTAACTATTAGCCAGTTGTATTCTTCGCGTGTTGCTACCACGCCTCGTTATGTAATCGAGCTGCAAACAGATTGTAACCGTTGTACACTTGTATTGGAATCAGCTTACAAGAAAACAGATATAATTTTTAGATATTTTGTTCAAATCTTGACTCTCTCCCCATAAAACAAATATACTTTCGTTATATTTAGTATAAAGTCCTTTTATTCTAAAAACTTATTAATATTTTGGCTATTTCTTAAAACCTGATCATGAATAATTTCCCACCTTTCGCACTTCCTTTGTCCCACTATACAAATATTCAAGTTCTTGTATCGAATGAAAAGAATCTTTTGTTACATTTCGAAAGTAGCCAATACTATCCTGTAGCCAATATGAGCTGCATACATACCCCAAGTTTTGACATATCGGTCGTTTTCGTCAAAGGTGTGCTCATCGACGGCGACTTCCCCAATATACTTGTCAACCATTTCTTCGAATTTCGTCAGTCTCCTTCTCCCCGCCTCGACATTGTCCATTAACGACCTTCGAGCCGATTTGTTCATGTTTGTGTTATCGGTTTTTTCTGATAATAACTTTACTATATCATCTCTGTTCATTTTAACCTTCAGTTTTAAATACAAACTCATGGTCTCATTCGTCAAAGTTTGAAAATAATCTTGCTCATTCAACGCTGAGTAAAAATTTGTCTGGTTTAATGTCGAATGTCTCGTTTCGTTCATAAGCAATTCCCTGTACTTTTCTTTGTCAACCACATAGCTGTCTATTGCTTGCAGTTTATCTTTTAACTCTTTGATTCTTCCTGAATTTGTTAAGTTTCCATCTTCGTGAATACCCAATACAGCCAGTAGCGTGTCAGTAATGTCATTTACACTAAGATTATCGCCTCGCATGCTAATATTTGTAACGTTACCATGACTTGGATCTACTTTATAAATAAATATGCCGAGAACAAGAAGAAAGTACATCACATTAGCGTTTTTGGCAGTACTGATAGAGAATACATTTGTAGAGGCCAATAAGTTTTTTATTTGCCATTTTATTGCTTGAAAATATTGCAATGTGTTTATTGCCTATTGATCGAAAAAGTTTTATTACATTATTTGAATATTATTGAAAGTACATTTAGAGACGATTTCGTGTTTTCGTGATAGCCTAGTTGAGACAAAAGTTGCTTCCTATGTACGAAAAAGTTCATAGAAGATGTCAAAAACGTGGTGAAAATTCCAAATTTACGTCGAACAATAACGTCGTGACGTTTCCTTAAAAACTATAATGAAACATGTTATGCTCGCTCATATTTTTATTGCGCGTTGTACCAAATAGATGTTGTGAGTGGTAAATCTGTCATCGCTCACTCGAGATTTTCATGATTATGCGTCGGAGAACGGGAACGTTCCCATAAAATATGCTTATCGTCGCTCCGAACACGTGCTGTAATAATTCATTATTCACTGTGAGCCAGTTTACTGTTGTCAAAATTGCTATATCTCGCAAAGGTAACGCTTTCGCAATGTACAAGCCAGTTTCGGACCTTTATCGCAATATTGCGAAATTGTAATTGCAAATGAAACTATTTATTCATATATTTCTTTCCCAAATAAACCAACGTTTCGCGACCTTTGCAGGACCCATGGTCACGGCTGACTGATGTGCTAAAGTCTTCAACTACTTAATTATAATATTAATGCAATTTTGCATTCAAGATAGGGTATTTACCCTATTCTGAATTATAATTATTTAAATAGGTTTTTTAAAATTTACCAAAGAACATGTTATGCATTTTTTAGTTTTCATTAACATCACGAACATTGATAGCGTAAATCGGTACGAGTCTCAAGTCCAATTCAGGCTTTTCAAGATCAATTTCATACGCGTGATGCTACTTTTCTTACATAAGTGCTGTGTATAATGTACATTACCCTTCTTTTAGGTTTGACGGGTAAAAAGTGCCTGTGAGCATTTAACGCCCGTTTCAAAAAGTTTTACACACTAGCCACCTATGTGTACACTCAATTTAATTAATAAATTTGACGGCTCCGGTTCGATCTCCGGCCGGGTCAGTGTAGAAAAACAACTTTTTTATATTGTCTCGAGTCTGAGTGTTTGTGGTTACCGTCGTTTCGATTCCGATTCCCATAACACAAGTGCTTTAGCTACTTTGGGATCAAAGCAACGCATGCGATGTTTTCGAGTTTATAAGTATTTTTCCCCAAATCCTGTAGACACACTCCATCGCTATTTATGACACGATCGACGCCCGGCTGATGCATTTTTTCGGCCACTCGCTCACTCTCTCACTGGTGATTGATGACGGGATGCCAAACAATTATTTCCCTTTGGTGCTATCTCTGAAAAGGGTTTCGAGAAAGGCACCTAATAAAGAATTTCTAAGATGAAATCCAATTACAATTGAATTAAAATGATTTTGAGCA
Source organism: Hyposmocoma kahamanoa (assembly GCF_003589595.1). Taxonomy (NCBI): domain Eukaryota; kingdom Metazoa; phylum Arthropoda; class Insecta; order Lepidoptera; family Cosmopterigidae; genus Hyposmocoma; species Hyposmocoma kahamanoa. The sequence goes on from NW_020653770.1 coordinate 272,182, forward strand.
TTATACCTTATCAAATTCGACAATTTTAAAGTTTTACAAGATCTTTTTTCCCTAAAACTGATTGCAACAATAAAAAATTCCTCCTCGGGGTTGAACGTATAAAAATATTTTTTTTCTTTGCAATGTGTTTATTTTTAAATTAGGCATTGCCATCTACTGTGGAGTAGAAATACTATTTTGGTACACCGCCACCTCGTATAGAATAGCGGAACGTTTATAATACCAAGTGAGCAAGAAGAAAATTTTGGTACGAACTGAAGCTCACAGATGGCGCTATAAGAAAAATAATACTCTTTCAGACGGTACGAACTAGTTGAAGATTATGTTTGTTTTAAACTTCAATAACCCGATGCATTGCAATTTAGCTTTATGAGTACTACTCAGTTATTAGCGTTTCGAAAAGTTCTTTTAATGAAAAGTAAGCCAATAACAGCTCGAATGTTTAGCTCAGTTGTCGGTTTGTCTATCTATTATGATATTGGAAATAAATATTGTAAATGAGAAACGTGTACAAAATATTTATTTATTAAGCCAACCCCTAGAGCATCTGATTCATTATTCTGAAAAGAATCTGCCTTACGAATAAGTAGACATTAAACATTACTTGTAAAATCAACGTGACGGCCTCGAGCGTATCTATAAAATAAGATGTCGGGAGGCATTGTTTTAAAACCTATGAGCCCAAAGAAAATATTCTTACAACTCCATACCTATAATGATCCCAGTCCAGAACTGAAAATCCAATAAGAATATTCAAATCCGTTCATAAAGTTGTCTAAGATGGAATTAAACCGGCGTTAAGTCCGCACCGCGGATTTGGACTCGGTAATAAACGCAAACAGAAGAGGCTCGAACCTTTTGTTTTAAAACCGAGTTCGCGGCCACCCATTTTCGTAGAACAATCAATACGTCGGGCCACGAAATTTTTCACAACAGGCTTCTTTCGGGTTTTGTTTAGAGAGAAATATGTGAGCGCATTCGGATCGACCGTGTTTTCTTTGGGAAGGGAGTCACACCTAAAGTTATACAATGTGTTTGTTTATTTTTCTTTGTTGATAATACTTATTGTTAGCGTATCCTTGCGCTGACCGCGTCACGCCGCACCGCCATTAAATCCTAAAGCGTGCAGGTGTTGGGGCACCGTATTTACATTGGATTAGACTAGTATCCTTGCAATCCCATTTACACATGCATACTCTGCAGCGTCCTACCTGAGTGCGGAGTCGATTTAAGAACTTATACGCTATGACATTTACGTACCATTTTATTTTCTTACACAAGCGTATACTTTGGGTAGCAACGTAGACTGCCTCACAAAAAACTTAATGCTGCTTTTGGCTGTGACGACATCATTCTTATCACCATTTTAACTGATCTTTATTTGGTCGGAGTCACTGATTGGTCAAAACCAGGAGTCACACACCAAACAATCGATTTACCGATCGTATCTTATAAAAAATCAATTGAGTTGCACATTACACATACTTCTTATAATTTAGAATCAAAATACAAAATACACTACTTTAATAATTAAACTTATTTATACACTTAATAGCAATTTCAATGCAGTCGATAATCCATTAGAAAGCGGTTGGTGAAAATGCTAAGGGGTATAGTCGCAATCAGACAAGGGCAGTGAGTTAAAACCCAAACAACCCGCCCAGATTTTAACCCAAAGCTATGGGTTTTAACTATTTTTTTTTCATGCGAATCGATTCAATGGAAAGGCAAATCGAATCGTCTAGATCAGAAAGCAATAAGTAAATATTATGCAATAATCCACACAATATCGGCTCCACATAATACCAGCGCCGTGGCTGTCCGTAGCCAACTATTTTTTTATTTTACAAGTTCAATTTAAAATGTACTGAATAAAATTTCCTTTCTTTCTTAATATTAAATTTGAACTAAACTCGATTTACAACAAATATTTAGTTGTGATTAGTTCGTGCGCTCGATTTTGGATTATAATGCATTTGAACCCGATATAAAAAAAATTGTGTAAGTGTTGGTTGAACTTTGAACTTCATTATATTTTAAACTTGTTGTTTCAGGTAAGTTCCAGTTATGTGAAGAAATCAAGTACTCGAAAGCTTTGAGCTTTTGAAACGAAAAGGAGTGAAGCTTTATGCAGAATATTCTTAAATAGTTGAAAGAGTTTGTCGAGGGAAGTACTGCCATCACACCAATTTCTGCCGCTAAGTAGTATTGTAAGTTATATTACTGCTTTCCGGTTTTGAAGGGTAAGGGTGCTTTTTGTAAACTTTCTCTGTCCCTCAGACCTTTACGATTTATAGCTGCGAGTGACACTGCAACTGTTGTGGACAGACGTGTCGCATACCACTAGACGCACGACTTGTTCGTCTCGGCACTTGCTATCATAAAACAAGGAAAAATTTTCCACAGCATTTTATTAATAATAATAATAACATAACAAAAAACTACTAACTACTAACCGTACCACTCGCAAACTAAGAAATTCGCTGTACTGTCAGTACCAATGCAGCAATGAAATTAATTCTAGTACCCCTGAAACAGACTAGGACTATTAGCGATTCGAGGTTGGAGTTGGCCCATTGACTTCCAAGACATGTGTTTGTGGCGCCTCTGGCGGCAAATCCTGACAAGTGTCTGACTTCACGAAAAATCAACGATAAGTGACGCAATCTTCATTGTTTGAATTTATTTTTAAGTGATTTGTTTGGGTAGGCAAAGGTACCAGCATACAGTTTCTTTATGTATGAGTATACTTAATTGAATTGAAAAGTGACAGACTGATGTTTAAAGTTTGGTTGTAAACAGTATGTTATATTGAGAAAAGACACACTATTCTTATCTCTAATAGCGTTTTTTTGTAGTAAAATACTTTAGAAAAGTTTGTTTCCATATTAGCGCTACCAGGAATCCAACCCGGAACCTTCACGTCTGACGCCCGTTTATCTGCATTTTAATTCATTGAAGAATCAGAACGTGGTTTGAAGAATAATTTTAGTTTATGCTTAATTATAGTTAGTTATTCGAAACTCAACATCCTTTCAAGCCGCTCATTTCCTGCCTCGCGCCTCAATTTCATCTCGGTTGAAAATTAAATATTTCTAATGTAAACGGATTCTGAATGTTAATGTTCCGTTAACCTGAATTTAATCAACGCAAAGGAAATTAAAAAGTAATTACTCTTCCTTTCTCACTCTCTTTGTCTATGGTAGGCATGAAGGTGGAGTCCTTGAAGAATAAAGGTCAAGTAATTATTACATTATTTAATAAAAATTTGTTGGGGTCGTTTTTTTGCTTTAACTTTTTGTCCAATACGAGTAGACGAAGTTAAAAAAATACTTCGGACTGCTGTCCATATTACAAACGTATTTCAAAACATTTCAACTGACAACAAAATCAATTACACAATTTAAAACGAAACTATTTTTTCGGATGTAAATCGAAAAAATTGTTTAGTATTTATTTGTTTTTACAAACATACCAACGTTTCAGGCACTTTGCAGGGCACACGGTCACGGGTGATTGAGATAGACAAGTCATGCAAACCGCCTTGTTCTGAACTATAGTTAAAAAAGTCATTAATTTAACAGCCTTATTTTTAATTTACCAAAAGACCGCGAAATCTAAGAACTCGTTGTGACAATAATCAAGCTGTCATTTTAAGTGTCCCTCGACCTGTGAACAGGCTTAGCGAACCTACATCCGGCGCCAGTCTCGCACGAAAGTAATATTTTCTTCCATAATTTCAAATAGTTTGTGAGCGAAAAGTAAAAAATAGAATCGTTGTTCATATTGAGTACACACTTTAAAAACATTCTTATTTTACTACGACACACAATCAGATAACTTTGTTCGTAGCATTCTTTTTGACATTGTGTACTTATAAATTTACTTTACGTAAGTGTTAATATATTCAAAATTAGTTTTGACCGCTGAAATGACGGCGACAGTACTTTGTACCATTTAGCATGTCAATAGCGTTCGTTCACCCCATCCTACCACTGTATACCGTGAAAACGATACTATCCAATGTTCCCAGTAACTTCATAAATCCAATTAACTGCACCAAATTGAAACGTGAATATTTCCGACACTTGACCAAACTCAAGCGTACTTCGAACATATTATATGTTTAGTATAAAATCGAAAAACGGTGAAGCGCATCTGGCGTGAAAAGTAGATAAAAGCAAACGAGGATAAATTATGCCTTTGTGTTGATGTTGAATGAATGCATTTTATATGTTTAAAATTATGAAATTAAGGAAACTGAATTACAGTTATTATACACGGAGTTTTAAATATTGGTTTTGATGTGAAGTGGTATGTTATTGTGAGATAATTAATAAAACGTGTATATCATTAACATAAGAGTTGATCATTCACGTTTTTTCAAGTTGTGATATTGACTTTTATTATGATACCCAAGCGATGTCCAAATTGCGATATATTTCAGGAATCGGCGATCGATCGCTGTCGAATGTTGACTTCGAGACGAAAATCGGGTCAATGACCGCTATTGACGTGCTAAATGGCACAAACTTACGGTATTCACTTTTCGTGGCAGTAGAGTTCCTTGCAAAAAGAAATCGTCCAGCGTAGCACTGCGACCATACATATTTTTGCCGGCAAGAAGTAATGTGTGTTCCGGTTCTGAAGGTAGGAAGGTAAGGTGCTGGTGGAAGTGCCGGCACATGGGACTTGTAAACTTTATGAGATTTTTGGGATTAAAGCTCTGAGTTGCACTTAAAAATACTATTTTCAAAAACTCCTCAACATGGTCACAGCTCATATATAACTTGTTGGTTGTCACTAATCCCTACTATTGATTCTCATAATCCTTGCCCTCCCCAAACCATAATCTGTAGGTAGTTATAAGTGGGTGAAGGCTGGAGTGATGTTCCGGTGGCCATTGTGGCGGTAATGACGCACTTCCGGTTGTGGCCGCCACGCGCTGCCACCAAAATGGAAAGCTACAGAGACGTAATCCAGTGCACTAGTATGAAAAGGCGTAATGTATAGCGTAAATTATTGTGGCAGATCAACTCGATTGAGATTGAGTTATAGAGTAAGTGCAGTGAGAAAGATAGAATATCTCGTCGTGGCGGCAGCAAGTTACTTTATTAATGTTTTACGATAACGAATGGATATTTCAAATGTTGCGTCGTATAATTTTATAGTATTTCATTACCGGCTTTGGTTGAAGATAATGTTGGCGTTAGTTACCTTATTGATTTGATTAATGGGAGAATTAACAATATTATAGTGTTCATTCATAGGCTCGGGCACAACAGAGGGTGGTGTAATGCCAAGTATCGCGGTTCAGTGTCTCAACTTTGAGATATTTCACTTTTAAGTAGAATCGACCATATAAAAAACTAACAAAGGAAATTATTGTTTATCTTCCCTTATAGACGAAGAGGTCGTCGATGGCTTACGGCAACATTTTCCATTCCCTTGATGTATTATTTATTTAATCTAAAATTAGGGATATCAAATAGGTACCTGAGCATGGTATTCAAGTGGTAAAAGTGATATTACAGATTGAGATCACGAAGCTCTTATAGTAGAATCTGTAAATTGCGCACAAATGTCTTCAAGGCTGCAAACTTTCACACGAATCTCCTGTTTGCTTGGAACCAAAACATAAAAAAGCTATAATAATGATACGATGAACAAATGTCAAGAATTTAGCAACATTTATTCAGCCTTGTAATGTATTTTATGCCTAAATGCGTAGCTGGCTGAGGCGTAGCACCGCGCCGACGTATTTACATAAATAGTGAATTTAGATTTTGCGTCGTCGACGTGTTGTACGTATACTTACGGGCAATGAATTCAGGTCACCTGCAAAAAAAAGAACTGAGACGGAAAATTTAGAAACCATTTTTTGCGACGAACAACATGTTAAAACGCTGGTACAATAAATCGGTTAGAAACATTTATTTTGTGTAAGATTCTTATAAAAAAGTATGCTGCTAGTGAAATTCACATGGGACTTGTCAACTTTGTCTCGGGGTGGCGGGTGGCAGGGCCCGTGCCTCTCGAATCTTTGCAAGTGAAACCTTTGAATGGCACTGCAACCAAGCGCACGACTTGTTCGTCCCGTCCCATGATATCTCGAAAAAAACACCCAGATCAGAACACATTTTGAAACATTTGTTTTTCAAATTGATTCACCGGGTATCATATTGCTAACCGCTGGGCCTTCGAGGTCATCCAATAGAGATGTGACATCTATTTTTATATGTTATGGTAATTTTAAGATTAAAATATTATTATGTTTTACTTATTTTTTAGGACATTATTGTCTTTTTAATTTATCATGGTTGCATTCTTGAAATATTTTATCAATTTATTTTTATTTATTTTCTAAACTTGATCACAGGTTGCAAAACCAATTCAATAGACCATTAAATGACTATATGCATATGTCACATACATACATGTAAATCTCTATTTTTGTGAGTTCACTCAGAGAACAGTGGAACAGATTGGTTTTACGCTATATCTCGTTATTTATATTATAAATATATCTTGCCCAAATATACCTTAAGTACAAAATTCAACATAGATTGTCGGCACAGATTTGTAGAGCCAATGTGGATGGAGCCGTGCAGGGATCAAATTAGGGATGTTGTAAAAAGTATTAAGAATAAGTGAGCAATATGTTAAAATTCATCTTGAAACTCTCAAAATGATCAGATACGTCTGGTGTGATTAAACCTCGTTTGTTATAATGTGTATTAAAATGTAAGAGAAGAATCAAATTCACATCAACTCAAACATACCACTGGTAGAGATAACGGAAATAGTAACCACCTACTGCTACAAATAATTACTGGCTGGCCACTTGGCAATTGAAGGGGTAGAGTGGGGAAGTTATATCTTTATTTCTTTTATATCTCTAACATATGTTTTGTCAAGCATGTCGCATGGTTTAACTCAGTGATACAATTCAGCGTGACTTGTGAAGATGTTTATTAGGCGCTTCGGTAATATTTTCATAATTACGAGCGTAGGTCTAACACTAGAAATTTATTTCTGTGAGCGTAAAGAGTAATTAAGAAATTAAACTTTAATGTTGCCGTAATGTCTATCAACATCTAAGCGTGTATTTTGGGGAGTCACGTTAGTACTTATACAGGTAGATGCATATGTTCAAAACGGAAGTGGTACCAACTGCAGTAGAATAGGCTAAGCAGTAACTTACATACATCTAGCAGTAACGCTACCGTTAAACGGAAACAGTACAAAGGAATGGGTCTATCTATTACATTCCACTGTTTTTGTTTTTGTACAATTTACAAAGGTAAGGTTGTAATGTTATAATAATAATTGCTTTAACGATGAAAGAAAAACTTTGTTAGCATAAACCCAAAAAACCTAAAAGGCTTATTATAAGTTTAACATTGCATGATGTTTCCACAGACGGATAATGAGAAGCAACGCCTCCGGGACGAAACAAATTGGGTTCGCAATAAAACAAATGCCGTGCAGTTTGCCGTAACGCTCTTGAGTCGCCAAGTCAGTGACATAAGTGAGTTGACAAAATTAATGTTGTTAGCGTAATAATGAACACGACATTGACATGTACCGACAAGCCCACGGCAACATCGCACACTTTAAACTATAAAGTGCCGAAATTAAAGAAATAGTTTTAGGGAAATTGACTGAATACATTTAAAATAATCTCAGTAGAGAGTACTAAAAAACCGACCTCAAAATTACGTGGAATTACATCTATTTGCCAAGTTGTATTGAAATCGGTTACCGGAAAGTGCGCCAGCCCGGATTTATCCCCTAGTTCGCCACTATACGGAACTTAACACAGGAGGTTATAAAAATCGGTTCTCACTACTCAAAGTATATTGAGAGAGAAAAACGCCTTGAATTGGAGGATAGCAAAATCAGCTAATAAAATAATTGCTCCTTCTAATAAAATTTAGGCGATATTTATAAAATTGAATCTTCATGCGTGAACAGCCACCCTTGGAGGTGGATGATTTTCTTTAAAATTAAATGGGACTACTATGAGGTACCCTCTTTCCAACAAAAAAAGAATCATCAAAATCGGTTCACAAATACCGGAGTTATCTCGTAACAGACATACAAAAAAAAACATACAGTCGAATTGAGAATCTCCTCCTTTTTGGAAGTCGGTTAAAAAATAAAAGAATCATATGTTCCATAGGTAAAATAAATGTGCACTTTGAAAACATTTTTTAAGCTACTGCTCGTACACTACGCTGACCTCCCTGAGTAGAACGAGCAAGAAACTCTAGGGATTGCTCTTTTCAAATAAACTTAAATGCTATAGAATACATTTTGAATCATATTTGTGTGGAATCTAGACTCACGTCGACTTTCCATACATCTTTATCTAACACGTAGTCTCCAATTTTGTAATGTGACTTTTCAATTAAAACACTTTTGATGTAAGTTTTAAATTTAGGAAATGATAATCTTGTAAACTTATTGTAAAAACGTATACAGTTCCACATAAAAGAATCGTTTACCTAATTAAATGAAGTCGTGGCACCTGCCATGAGTTTCGACTAAGGTTAATGTTATGGCCATCTTCTTTCTTAATGAAATTTCGCAATAAACTTTACAGCTAGTCAACGAGACCTTTAACTGCGAATAACTCTTGCTCACTTTAAACAATCCAAGAAAATTAAAGTTCACGTACTTCTCAATTAACAAGGTCTAATAACAATAATAACGTACGTCATGTGTGCCATCTCCCTCGTGCCAAACGTAGCACAATCTACTTAATATGAAAAGCGATGACTTTGCTAAGAACATTAATTTTCGATTTGAACACTTTTTTTTTATTTTTGAGGTATTATTATTTAGGCAATGTGTCTGTAGACCTGTAAAAAATATTCGTTAAACATGTCTAAGAACAGTTACTACTCCATAGAGTGTTGATTAATGTAGTATGTATTAATACATACCGGCACATTAAACGGATAAAAAAAATGCGAGTATAAACTAACGAATAAAAATCGTAATGAAAAAGAATACATTCTTTATTTAAACGACAAAAACGACAAACGACAAAGCAGAAACGACTGAAAACTTAAACATTCGAATCGTTTAAATTGATTAAATCAAATTTTATAAATATAAAAAGATTTTCAACTGAATTTTACGAAAGTTACAAGAACGCAAAATTAACCTCGAACCATTCAACAAAATTTATGAAATTGAACAATTTCTTTATTTTGAAATTGGACTTAAATTAAAAAAGTATAATAACTGACCAAACTTTTGAAAAATACAGCATTATTTTGGGGACTTTACTAATGTTCACTTATATTTGTCGGTGTGTGTATATTGCATATATGTGTATGTTTTGTGGAAAGTGATATAATTTTTTTATTATTTTTGTAACTATCGGTATAAAATATAAGAGTAAAATATTAATACATTTAAATTAAAATATTTTTATTTTGATTGAATATCATGTTTTGAGTACCATGATATTCATCTATGTTTTGTGAAAATGGTCCACTAGTTTGTTATTATTATTGACACAAAGATCCACGTTGCCATTAGCCACATTGAGGCGATGATCGCTACTTCGAGTCCAGTTGGGCTGAAGGATTTTTCTATGTGTTTTTTCGATATTTGTGTCAAAAATAATGACTTCAATAAAACAATTTTTATTACCTCGATACAAAACAGCGACTAGTTGTTGAGATCAATTCAATGATCTCCAGTTGTATTCTGCAGACTATTCTAGTTGCACATAAATTACATTATTTTATTGTAATGTCATCGGATTTACGTAGTATACCACATATTAAGTTGATCGGACTAGAATAATAAATATTCATTTTATAGCTGGGATCCCTACACCAAGTAGGAAATGATGATATTTAAGCGGCAGAACAAATGTTTGTGAAACTTAAGTAAAAATCAAACAAAAAAAAATTTTTACGTCAGGATTTAAAAATTAGTAATGGTTACACTAAACTTTTCGTAGAACATTTATGGTATTGTGATTTTTACGGCAACGGTACTGGGTAGGAAAGGGGAGGCAATGTTAAACCCAGTGGGAGAGTTGCGAGGTCCACAGATAAGTCCACCGGGTTGTACTTATTAAGGAATTAAAAAAGGGCCACATCAAAAGCACCGCAGGATTACCGCGTGCGTCACACAAAGACTGTGTTGAACACGAAGAATAAAAATAAACTGGCTGTTCTTGGCAGTCTCATATACATTTAAAGGGCAATATATACGCTTCTCTAATGAAATTTCGGTTCTTATTCAAAATTGGCTATTAATGAATTTAAAAACAACAAAGGTGACTTAATATTTTTAACAATTGTTGTTGAAAAAAAGAGTAGGTGGGTAGGTGGAAGTTTGAAGCATGTCCGTGTACATGCACGTGTATTTGTAGTTTTGTTAGTTTAGCAGCAGTAGAGCTTCTTGTAAAAGAGTTTTATTTTTATTATATTTTCAGTATTTCGGGTTCAATACCCGATCTGATAAGATATGGTAACAAACCTATCCCTATAGTATAATTTATTTGTATGTTTTGTATGTCTCAACTCAACCAAGTCACAGGACTGGCAACTTTGTGCCTACAAGTCGCCGTTACTGCCGTGAGCACTAAACAATAGGTTTTTCACGTAAAAATGTTTCTGTGTACGTTTTGAACATTACGCAGTTTTACTTATGGAGGACAGCGGATTACCGCATGGAAATGTTTATTTAAGTATGATCGATGGGACTCGGTGATCTACTTATCTAATAATAGTGTTATTTTCATGAAAACAAAATTTGTAAAGAAATAACGAAATTAACTTATTGCGAGATATAGCACCGACGGGTGGAGTAAAACGGTAACCCAGTGGTAAGCAAGAAGTTACAGAAATGTCATTGTCACAAAGCGTAGTTATGTGAGAGTGGATCGTGTTGGGAGGCACAAACTACACCCAGCATTGAGTGAAGTTGAGCCTGTGACTGGTGATGAAACTGCCGTGGTGGACAACCAGTCTCAAATCAAATAAGCCGCCACTTGTGGTGCAGCCACTGAAGGTACAGTCATAAACGTGTATAAAGTCAAATTGCATCATCCACCCTTACTGGCCGATTTAGCAGCAGTTAACAGGATTTATCCTCATGATGGTATAAAAACAAAGCCGAGGACAATCCCAGACATAAAGCAGCGATAAACGAATCCCAGATTTATCAAACAAGCACCAGCGGACTTAATCGGTGGGCCATCATGACTATCAGATACGGAATGAAAATAACAAAGGGCGGAAAATCCTTGAATGTAAGGGACAGTTTGCTTTCAACAGCTGTCGGATTTCGTTTTCTTTCAAAGCGTTAAATTGCACGGAAAATGCTCTCATGTTTGTACAGCGGCCACAATTTGAAATACCCTGTATATGGAGTGCAAAATAAAATATCTTACACTATATAATCGTTCCACCTGGATGTATCTCTTTCTCTGGTTCAGTATTTGAATAGCTTTTTAATTTTGATCTTTATAATTTGTTCACTAGTATGCCATTCTTGGTCTTTCTCTTTTTTCTTTTATCCTCCCCTCAATTATCACTCTCACAAATTCGCCATTACGTAACAAATGTCTAAATATTTTATTTTGGTGAGCACTATTTGTTACAGCGCCAGCCACATAATATTTATCAAAACTTCTAGTCAATGATTTAAAATAAAAGGCAAAAATATCGAAACAAAGTAATGTGTCAGGTAACCGCACCATTTACCGGACTCAAAGTAGGTAATTTTCTGTACTACGTGTACGTAAGCAACAGATTTCACTCCGGGACATTATTCGAAATACCAGAACCAATTTACAAAAGTTCATTTCCCAAATTGGTCCTACCGGGAGACGAACTCAGGGCTTTCTCTTCCAGCGTTCACAGTGCAAACCGCTAGGCCACTGAGGTCATTACATACAATAGCCGTATTAAAGTAAACCTATAAACCTAACAAAATTCAATACAACAATTCCGGTATTTCAGGGAGTGGTATTTTCCACTCTACCTATACATATGTGTATTACTTCCTCTAATGTTATGTAAATATACTATCCCATGTCTGTTTATTATGTGACCGGTGAGGTCGATGGTTCTAATCCCTATGTCGACATATATCTACGGCTTTAATTCCTAAAATACATAAATTTGTGAATCTTTAGTAGCGATGTCTGTCGCCGAGCCATTGTCTACCAGACCATCCCTGTGATACAAGCTATGAACCTCGGGTGAACCCATTGAGTGTCAGGCTATATCCGCTGCGCCTATCTTGTGCAAACCTTTTAACCGACTTTTTCTTTATTCATTGCGCAATACTATCGCCTTAGGCGTTGTTCTCGTAACATAAACGTACAGTTAGCATTAAAAGTTGTTAAGCAGTTTGATGTTTTTCGTGTCTTCATTATCAACCCATTTATTCGTCCTACTGCTGGGTGCGGGTCTCCTCTTAGGCGAGGGTTTTCGCACATTTTCCGAGAGTTGTGAACTTTGTTCGACGTGCAGGTTTTATCGCAATAAATAAATATTAGACTACACCACATACGTTGCTCTGATCCCAAAGTAAGTAGCCCAAAAGCACATGTGTTATGGAAATCGGACACGACGACGGTACCACGAACACCCAGACCCGAGACAAGATAGAAAAGTTTGTTTTTCTACATTGACCCGGCTGGGAATAGAACCCGGAAACTCAGAGACACCACGAAAACTGGTGTGCAAACCACTCGACCACGGAGGTCGTCAATGTTTTCCTTCACCAAAAAGCTCCTGATATATTTCACATAAAATATCGCACACAAATTCCGAGAACACATGTCATACAGCACACAAGTGGTAGCCTAATAGGTTGCCTCTCAATTCAGAGGTCTAAGGTTCGAATACCTGCGACAGCATTTATGATTTTAATTTACGTATAAGTTACGTAACAACAGACTAGAAATTCAAGAACAGATTTGTACGTACCATCATGTTAGAAGGTGTCGATGACGTTACTCGTGTAAACCTATTTTCACGCCAAATTAACTCACTAATTTATTTCCAATAATAATGTACTGCAATAACAATACACATTGAGACACGGAAACATTAACATACATTAATTTATTGTTGTCTCGTTATGTGTGTTTAACTGTTTGTTGTGTTCATATATTTATGTAAAGTAATTGTTTCTTTGTTGTTTATTTGTTTTCGTTGTCAAATTTATATATATTTATAATTTATACATTTATACATATATTTTTGTCTTGTGTCTGTTTTTTCTTTTAATTATTTAATACGCTCGTATGTGCTTGTGGGAAGACAATAAACGTTTTAACTATGTATCTATCCATGTGTAGCTTTTATTAGATTAATAACAAGTATAAACACATACATACATATGTTGTACATTAAACTAATTGTAATTAACACGAACAATCCGACCGCCAATAGGTCATTCCGGTAATTACTCAAGTACGTCTAGTGTTTAATTGAGTATCGGCATTGCATTGACAATCCCACCGTCCACCTGCTTGTAGCTCCTAAGATGTCAGACAGATATACATCATGCACGTGTCACGTATGGTCCTATTAACTCTCTTTGTCATAGGCCGAAGTTTGCTTTGTCAATCTTCCGTATGTACTTTCTTGATTTCGTACAAGGTGTCAATTGATACAAAGTTTTTCTCCCAAGGGAAATCCATTATGAACAGCATCCAGCCCGGACTCCCACTAACTAAAGTTAATGGGATACTCATCGCACCGCAAAGACGGAGTTCAGAGAAACGCGATTACTTTCTTCCTCAACTCCGCTGGAGACGGGAGGTAGAAACTACTCCCTTCTCCACTTATCGCGAAAATTCCCGTAGCTGCTTGAAAGTCCCTTTGAATACTTGATTGGACAGTTTAGGTTTCTACAAAAATCCTGAGAGTTAAGGAAAAAACTTTTAATACTTATTGTGCACTTTCAATCACGATATTCAAACCTGTTCTAAACCTTGTCCTACTTTCGATGAGAACAATTAAAAGTGGATATTTCAGAGTGCTACTGCGGTATCGTTTGCTGCTTTAGAGTAAACAAGACTACTTTTCTTCAAATCCCCGAAAGGGATTTGTCATAATAACATCATCATGAAGATCCATTTCGATTTATCCATTTCTCGTTTTACCACTCTCTATAATAGACACGAGCCGTTCAAATATATTCGCAAATGAAAAAGAAATACCACTTTCATACACCTAACCTACTATACTTCCATTATAAGGTAAGGAAATATCCTTCCTTAAAAATATACTTAATATTTTTCAAGAACGTTGACTTGCACTTACGGACCTTCATGATTGAACGCATCACTTGAAACCATGCAAGTTGCACGACACGCAAGCAAAATAACCCCTCTAATGGTTTTGTAAATGGTTTGCACAGCTCTAAGGCTCCTTTTAAACATGTAGCTAGTTTACCTAATGCACCAGAAACTTCTACTGTAGAGTCTTGCAAGTTTGCCCACAATTGAAAAGTTATCAAATTACGTTTAGAATACTTGTAAAAATTATTGCAAACGACTTTTAGGAGCATAATAAAGATTCTTCCTTTGACTCAAACTTGAACGAGACCTGCCTATGCAGAAGTGATCCAATCCACCGTCTACAGAATTTGTAACTTTCACTGCTGCGTAGTAATAAATTTATTAATGCGTTTGATCTTTTTGTGCTGAAACATTTCTGCGTGATAAAATTGTGGCCAGCTATAATATAGTCATCGATTCATAAATTACAAAATTGTTTTTGTGTTCAACTTGATTTTGTAAGAGACTATGGTTTTGAAATAAAATAGTTCATTCTGTAGCCCTATTGAGGAACAGCTCAGGCAAGAATAACATAAACAGCAGAAGTATTAAACTAAAGATTTTTTAAATATATTGGCGCACGTACAAAACGGGATAACTTTTACATCATTACAAGAAATCATTTAAAGCTGCGTGTAAAATTTATAAGCGAGGAGAAGGAAGGGCGCCTCACACACAACGGAAACAAGTTTCAAGGAGAAATAAAAAGATGCTTTATTTTAAATTTACTGTCATAACATGTTACATATGTTACGGTTACATGGAAGGGTACAGTATGCTTATTGCTCTTATCAGTTACATATAAAGGGTTAATTTTAAGTATAGAGCTAATAATACTCTGCACTAAGAGTTTTTGAAAGTACGTGAGTGGCACATGGATACATCACTTATACGTCACTGACCTGGAGGTTACCGGATGCACTTTTAGGGTACATACCAGACCCGCTGCGAAGACAGCGTAATTTCTACAGGAGTAACGCAGTTATATGTAGATGCCGACCACCCGTGGAGCTCATGACACGTGGTTGGGCACAGCCGAACAAAAGTTACGGCGCATTTGTCTCTGCCATTCAGTTGATGGCGAGAATTTGAAATTACAAGTACCAAAAAAAAACACCCTGCAACAATACAGATTGTTACAGTACATTGAAATAAATGACGAAACATCTAGCGAAGGAAAGAATCCAGAGGTCAACTCACCATGCGGTCCGGTGACACGGGTTTTCATCTGGTACAGGGTTCGGAGACCCACAATTACGGCATCTGGCTATTCCTGGTTTTCCTTATAAAAGAAGGCATTGGGGGACTATACCTCCAATGGGATAAATCACCGCAGAATATGTAGAAATTAGGAACAACTTGCGAGCCGATGTGTCGAACAGAAAAGACAAGCTTCCACCGAATTCCTCCTAAGAGATGTTACCCGCGAACAACGCCACAGACAATCTACCGATTCATCTAGATGAAGCTCCCAAGTCTTATCACCTAAACCCGCTAGAATACAGGGCGATTCCAGGTTTACGTATATTACTCTATAGAAAGTACTTGGCAAACTAATTGGAGGCGTTCGACGTGGAAATATTAAAGAACAGCTATAATTTACATGAAGCTCGACGACAGAAGTAAAATCGAGTTTATTGGTACACAGCACTAGTATTCTGCGTTACCATACAAGAAAATTTAGCCAGTGTTGGTGTTTTCAAAATTACGTCAAACTAAATCCATTCCCGCTATTGATTTTACAGAAAAATTGTACACCACCAAGTAATATATATGTGAATGGTTTAAATAATAGATTACACCAACACTTAAGAGTTTCAACTAATTTACTAAATATTTTTAAACTTTAACGTCAAAGTGACATTTTGTACAAGATTGGTGAAAAATACCAAAGAGAGAAGATACATTTTGTTTTTGTTTTGTAGTTAGGAGATCTACCAAAAAAATGTGTAACAAGATGGACTGATGATGTAAATGAAATACCCATAATGAAGCCAGTTTCGTAGTATTTACAGAAAGACAAATAAACGATATCAGCCACGAGATATTGGCATCAGTCCAACTTTCGCTGGTATCTCCGGTAGCTGGTATCTCCTGAGTATGCCGTACACGTATCGGTGTGTGCTATCACGAAAAGAAATATCTTACAATGTTATTTATTTTTCTATTTCATTTACGATGATTTTACCAATAAAATTAATATTCCGGGAAAGCAGTTTCTTGAATTAAATTTTGGGTGTTCAGAGTTTTTGTTTTATAAAGCTTCAAATGCAAATATGATCATATGATAAGATTTGATAATAGTGTATACATGCCTCAATTTCTTATAAAACAGTCTAAAATGTCTCCGTTGTTCTTTTACCAAACACATGACACGTTATAATGTTTTTGTTCTCAATTTATCGTCGAGATCTCGTCTTTTTATTACCTCCTTCTAATATATTCCTTCCTGTATAACATTACATTTAGTAGTAGTAGAGTTCCTTGTGAAATAAGTCGTCCAGGGAAGTATCTATTTCTGCCACCAAGCAGTAATGTGAGCATTACTGTGTTATGGTTTTGGAGGGTCACGGAGCTGGTGAAACAACTAATGTCTCAGGGTGGCACAACTTAGTCATCCTGCTACTTGGTATCATAAAAAACTCTTTAAAAACAGCTGATCAAACTTCAATACAGTAGGAGCATTCTGGGTCTATGTATTAATTAGTAACTATTCCACTAAGATGAGGAGTGTCTTTGAATTCAGAGTGATTATACATAACATATTCTATTTGATAATATTCCATCTTTGTTCATATATTTACTTTTAATAAAGCGAAAATGTGAACAGATGTGAGACTACTCTCGGTGGCCCAAAGGTTTGCATTGTAGGCGTTAGATGTGGACGTTCCAGACTCAATTCCCGATAGGATCAATTTGAGAAATGAACTAATTTAGTTCTGACCTGGGTATTTTGGGTGGTGTCTTGGACTAAAAGCCGTTGCTCTGGTGTTCATAGTACACGGAATTCCCTAATTTGAGACCAGGTAATTTTAAGGTTTGACATGAAAAAAGAACTTCCAATTATAAATCAAGTGAGGGAAAGAATTGATGAGAATAAAATGGTCGAGTGATACGTGCTATGAGGTATCATGAAAGTTAAAAACAAAAAAATATTATTACGGTTCATACTTCATTCCTACATACCGTATCTGAACTTCATGCTTGTGTTTACAAATCGCAAAACTAACATGTAAAAATCAATCTTGTCTGCAATACAAGAGGATATGGAAACAACTGCAATTTTACATAGATCTAACAAATAAACCACAACTGCACGAGCCAAATATTTACAACAAACGGCGGGAATATATACCTACAGCGGCGGACCGCATCGTAATGGAGCCCATAAAGTTGGGCAGAAGCATGCATAAAACACGCGCTCGCCGCGATACCCATCTTAACCACTATTACATCGTATCGAATTTCATAGATCTTTTACACGCACGGATCACTCCGGCTCCCCTCCATCCGTACCAATTCCAAATATGTCAATCTTAGCAGTTTACGCACGAAGAGTCGTTGTGTTCCTGACATTCAATGGCTTAGCCCAATAAAGACTTTCTCCGATGAGCATGTGACCCAAATTGGCTCACTGAAGGTAATTTTGTTTAGAGAGTGAGTCGTCTGTGCTTGCGCTGTTTAAGTATTCTGTGTCGGCGTCAGCAGCGGCAGCGCCGCCGGAAATGGGCAAAGTTTTTAACTTGCCGGCAGCGGCGCCGCGAGCAGAGCACACGCCGCGACGCCCACAAAATATTGTCCACTTAGTGGTTTGTCACGCCTCGCGTGTATTTGTTTGTTTTAAATGAATAAATCACATAGTTTTATGCAAAACTGCTACAAATCTTTGTTTTTAGAGTCACGTAACGCTACGTGACAGGCGTATATTTTAGAAATTTTATACAGGAATTTAAACTGCGAGACCTCCATTGAGAATAAAATTATTAAAGTACATAAAATCTGACGCTATCGAGCGCAATTATTGCAGTAACAATTTAAGTAATGAAGTGAATCATATTGTGATTGATTTAAGTACGTTTTTAGTAACATTAAGAGTTCCATATGTAAGAGTTCGTTCGAAGCAGTAATGTCAACATTACTCCGTTATGGTTTTGAAAAATAACGGTGCCTGTGAAACTACAGCCACATTGGGATTGTCAACTTATACCACAAGGTGACGGACGATACGGCAGTGCTTTTTTGTTTATCCGTTAACCGGCCTATCACAGTAAATTTGACTCATATCCATGAAACCTTTTTTTAAACACTCCACGATTTCCCACTTCTTCATGACGGCCAATATGTAGAGTAACGATTACAACGTATGCAGATTATAATTTTCTGATTGTATGTATGAAATATAGTTACTCAGTATTTAATCACTATTTTGGAAAACATCATCACCGAAATAGCAAAATGAATATTTCTTCATACTGATTCAATTAAACAAATCGATTTATTCAATTAATTAATCAATTTGTAGTTGGTAGTACAATGGACTATCACTAAAACAGTCAGTTATCTGTTTGTATACTTTTTGCGTAAATTGGATTGAAACAGACTTTAATACTGTTTGTGCAACTTAACACCAGAAACATCTGAAATTCAGGAATAGTTTTCGAATTATTTTAAATATTACATTTACTCTGACGATCAATCAGCCTTTTCAGTTGTCAAGTGCTTTATTAGGTAACTATAAAACCTGTGTCATGTGGAATATTTGATTCGAAAAGTAACCAAGCACCCATTCCTTTCTCACAGTACATTAGAAACTCTCGATTGGAAAAATAGAAAAAGCAATAAACGAGCATCTTAGCCAAGACAATGCAGGGTCTGTTCAAAGCGGATGGAAGGGCAATTATATCGAAGTCTTAGAAATACACAATAGATATGAAAAGAAGATTGTATCAGTGCATTATTGCAATGCTTGGTTTTATTTCTTAAAATAAATTTGTTTGTTCCTAAAGATAGTCACCAGTCAGAACAGTCAAACAGAAACAGCCCGGTTTAAAAGAAACTTATTTCTCATTCGTCAAATACATTGAAGAGATACGAATCATCTTGTTATATTTTCGAACTCCAGAATACGTACATATATACATACCATCATGCCTGTCTCTCACAGGGGTACCTCATTTAGGTCTTCCACTCGTGCCAGTTTTTACATATACGCCCGTTTGCCCTTGGTATGTTTTCTTAAACCTTTTTGGTTTTAAATTTATAAGCACCCTGGCCAGTTTTATAAGTATTTTAGTGCATTATATAAGTTCAAATGTGTTCCAGTAAACAATAAATGTTTTTATTTATGCGTGAGCTATAAAGATTTCGAGTTCTATGTGCCTGTAGTTTCGTCAGTACCATTACTCTTCAAAACCGGAATATAGTAGTGCTCACTTTACGCTGCAGAAACTGGTATGATGTAGTGCTTTCCTGGACGAACTCTTTCACAAGGAGCTCTATTGTTGCTAATTCTATGAGTTTTAAGGTCATCTCATTGAAGACACCGGCGACCACCGTCCTGATTTTGATTCAAAACGGAATCGAGCTGACCGGGTAGTCTCGAAATCAGATGGGTTTCTGAGCGAGAAGATGAACCTGATTCCTACTATCCGATTCAAAATGTCAAAGGCTTCCAATCGGCCAGTTATGAATCGCAATTATGCGCCTCGACTCGGAAGAGACGTAATTTCCGATCGGGAGAGGCAATCAAAACAAGCTGCAGAAGATACTTAGACAGCTGCTACTGCCATATTGAAATAAGCGTAGACATCCAAAAGGAAAAACCAGCCTAATGGGCGCAATTCTATGTCTATACATAAGGCGAAAACACGACAAAGACGCGTGTGGTAAACTTGAATTAACGTAAGGATTCTACATCATATAGGCTGCAGTAGAGGCGAAATGATGGAAGAAAATCCAATTATATCACTTGCCGCGACAGCTTAGCACTTTATTTGATTTGGATTACGACAACGTGCCGTCGTATTGAAAGGATGAAACTTCCAAATGTTTTTTTAACCGTCTGTAAAAATATATAAACCCAATATTACACGAGTGTGCATATCCTGCTAGGAGAGGGCTTGAAGCCACAGTGGCTCTAAGAGATGAGTTTATAATAAAAATTAACTTTCGTATACTAAAATTGCGGCATATTTATAAATTGTCAATGTCGATCATTAATTATATTTGCATTATTCGTATACCAAATGGCGTCACATAGAGAAACTTTTAAAAATTATATAACATCAAAACTGTCCCCATATTATTATGTACTTTTCTACCGATGATGAATAAAAATATTGTTGTGCAACTTATTGTGCAACAAAAGCTATAGAAAATGTTTTAATCATAGATTAGACTAAATCTATGATTTTAAGCGGTTTAATTTTTAAAATGAGTTGAAACAAATATTGCAAATGATAATGAGAACAAATTTCTATTTAGTTTTTACTCTTTAACCCATTTACTTTTTACCCTTGAGTTTGTTATCCATTCTTTTCAGGGTCTTGCGAATAAGTAATTACATTTATGTTCTCTTGTACTTTATCTGTCAATTATGATTCCATAAACCATATCACAAAGGCGCTCTTTATAATTCTGAAAAAAAAAGTCTAATTTTGTTAATTAAAAGTGTCTCCTTAAACGCGTCACTCTGTTCTTAAACAGAGTGACGTCACTATATTTATGAATTTATTAAAATTCAAATTATTTTATTGAATAATAACTCAAAATGTTACTTAGCATGTACAAAGGCGTAAACATTTGGTAGAAAAGAACTATTTAGAAACAATATAAAATACCAAATATAACGCTACTCAAACGCTCTACTGCTTCCTGATTGGTTAAGATATAACCGGTACTTGGCCAATCACGGACACGTCTATTCTATCTCTTTGGTTTTTCGTTTTGTAGCGTTTGCTTAACTTTCATTCGAGTATGATCTCGCGGATTGTGAACAAATCATCCTTAAATATTGGTTTAGTTTTATTTTAATTTACTCATAGAAAAAGTATTGTATGTATTAATTTATTATAATTATAATTACATAATTAAGACCAAAATCGCGTAGCTATTACTTTGGCAATCACGGACTTTAAGAACCGTCATTATGCAATGATTGCATAAATACTATTAATCAATGCGACCACTTTTGAAGTGTAAATGACACTACGAAAAAGAATTATTTTTATTTGATTTGACTTTTATTGGACCACAGTAAGACCATGGCATAAATCCTATCCGGAAAAACAAATGACGTTCGCCAAGGTTGGGACTATCAAAGACACCATACAACATTTATTTAGATTAGGAGATCCATTCGCTTGGGTTCCTTTTTCACTTTCTAGGACAATTATAGTAAATAATTAATTGTACTAATGGATGACTCACGTATTTTGGTCGAATTTTCGCTCGGCATGTTTCGAATCAGTCCGTGGTCCTTAATCATGAGCTTTCGTGATGGTTTCGTTAAGAATGAAGCATACGAGTGTAGTTGCTCGCTGCCGCCGTCTGCGCCCGCGCCCGCGCTTGCACTAAGTGACTGGTCTGTCAGCGCTTTGGTACGCAATTTTCGTCGAATCGCCGCCGCGGAAGCTCATAATTAAGGACCACGAAACGGTGTAAAACAAAAAAAATTGGACTTAATTACACGAGTTATCCGTTAGTTTAGTTATGTATTAGAATCCCCCATTTTCTGTTTAGAAATGAGATGATTTTATTTGTGTAAAGATTATTTTTGTAAAGAGCTAAGAACTTGTTTTTGAAATGAGGTAAGAGTCGCATTATCTATCAGGAGTATCCTAGTTTTTATTGAGTTCTGTGATGGCTACAAATTGGAAAAGAAATTATTTTTGCAGATGTAACTGCGTATATTTGTTTTTATAAAAAAACAACGTTTTTAGCTATTTATATGTGGCACGGCAACGGCTGATAGTCGGCTGAAAAATATACGCTATTTAGAGGCGAAAAAATACTTCCATTTCCAATCCTGGTTTTTATTAGTGCGTACGCTCGTATATCCTGACAAAGCTCTCTGGCCTCGTTTACATTCATTAATATTTTTATACAAATGCTTTAAGTTGTCTCACACCGCTCTCAAGCCTTTTTAATAACATTCTCAATTCGATCCAAACTGTCAAACGTTGTTTTCCAAAGTTCACGTTTCTAGGTTTCGTGGGAGAATGCTAATAGGAATAACCGTTGCTTTTATGTTCAGGTTTTCTTACGTAATATTTGTTTGGGCGCAATAAATAATACGATTACTTTTATTTCTATTAAGCAGATTTTTGTGTTTAACGATTTTTTTGCCTGAAAAAAACTGGCTGAGTGAAGAAATAGATTTCTCACAGAGGGTGCTACGGCAAAAAGTTATCAAAATTCAAAAACTAAGATCTGCAACAAGCACATAAAAATGTACAAGGTCGGTGGTTCGTTCCGCAGATTGTCATTATTTATTTCTTTTAAATTAGTAGGTATAGCATAAGTGGGAACAGACTGTTGACACAGCCGTGTCGGTGGACGCGTACAGTTACATCTGCAACGGTTGAGCGACTGTGGCCAACATGTTTATTTTCAACATTATTCTATTATACAATTTTGTAAAGAATAGTCGCAATCGTTCAAGTTGAGCTATCAATCAAAGGACATAAAATACAAGAAAAATTAGGCCAGACATTTCCTTTTTCGGCAGCTAAGCTTAATTTTAATAATGACGCGCAAATGGGAGTTTATTTCATTATGGTCACTCATGCAGACTGTGCGTGCTAAACAGGCCCCGATTCCGAGCACACAAGCAAAGAAATGAAGCTCTCATAATTCAGCCCGTATAGCTACGGTGATAGGGACATTGGAATGTGAAAGTTATGTCTTGGTGCTCATATAATACACGTGCTTTGACGTAGGATATTCTAAAGCGATATGGGTAGACGACATCGTCGAAAGCGCCGGATGTAGTTGGGTGAGACTAGCGCAAGATCGTGGTGGACGACACAAATCGATACGACAGCAATGGATAATGATGATGGTCAAGTTAAATATAATCTGGCAATACTTACTTTTTGTGTTTTTATCACATATTCCTACTTCACACTGGTCCAGCGGTTAGCTCTATGGGCGCTAGATGAGGACGTTCCGGGTAACATTTTCAGTATGGCCAACTTTGAAACACACCATTATATATTTAATTTGGTTCGGATGTTAATTTCGGTGCTCTGGTCAGGGTTCAAAATTGTCAAAATATTTATTTTCTTTGATAATCAGCACGATAATTATCCACTTTATATCTGATAATTATCTATTGTAATCCATAGCTTTGTTTCCTTATTTTTTTACAAAATGTGAACTAAATAAACACGAACAAAAATCTTCGGGAAACCGACTTGGTTTGTGACTTTTTATGTTTGACATTTGACACGTTTGACTACGTCTCCGATACATGCGAAAACATTGCTAGCACTAGCACTTCTTTGTCCCAAATAATTTTATCAATGATAATTATCACTACGAACCCTAGCTCTACATAGGGAATTATCTAGTTCGAGGCCAGGTAAAAGTTGTGGTTGTCTAGCACGTTATCAGAATCATTAATGTCCATTAATCACCGTAAGCGTATACCTAGTGGCCCTGCAAATGAACACACGTTGCTAATTGTGGCTGGAACCATTTATATTCCTTTTGTGTTATTATAAAGCGTAAAAAACAAACGTCACATGAAGAAATTGCATTTGAAACACTCAGAGAGGACGAACAAAACAAGATTGACCAAAAAGAGATGTAAGCAGCGAGAATAAGCGGGTCAGTTTGTAATGGTCAGCTCCAGTCGGTCTGAATGAGCATGAGTTGTGCGTGAGTTCTGGTTCACCCGGTGCTGTAAAATTTATAAGGGAGGAGAAGGAAGAGCGCCTTACACACAACGAAAACTAGTTTCAAGTAGAAATAACTCGATGCTTTATTTTAAATTTACTGTCATAACATGTTACATATGTTACGGTTAAATGTAAGGGTACAGTATGAAGAACTAGTATTTTACTTCCCCAAGTTTACATTAGGAGTTTACAGATATGCTTATTGCTCTTATCAGTTACATATAAAAGGTTAATTTTAAGTATAGAGCTAATACACTGCACTAAGAGTTTTTGAAAGTACGTGAGTGGCACATGGATACATCACTTATACGTCACTGACCTGGAGGTTACCGGATGCACTTTTAGGTTACATACCAGACCCGCTGCGAATACAGCGTAGTTTCTACAGGAGTAACGCAGTTATATGTAGATGCCGACCACCCGTGGAGCTCAAGACACGTGGTCGGGCACAGCCGAACAAAAGTTACGGCGCATTTGTCTCAGCCATTCAGTTGATGGCGAAATTTGAAATTACAAGTACCAAAGATAAAAAAAAACCCTGGAAAAATACAGATTGCTACAGTACATTGAAATAAACCATGAAACATCTAACGAAGGAAAGAATCCAGAGGTCAACTCACCATGCGGTCCGGTGACACGGGTTT
Source organism: Hyposmocoma kahamanoa (assembly GCF_003589595.1). NCBI lineage: Eukaryota > Metazoa > Arthropoda > Insecta > Lepidoptera > Cosmopterigidae > Hyposmocoma > Hyposmocoma kahamanoa. The sequence continues at coordinate 297,060 of NW_020653770.1, forward strand.
TACATCGGGTACAGGGTTCGGAGACCCATAATTACGGCATCTGGCTATTCCTGGTTTTCCTTATAAAAGAAGGCATTGGGGGACCATGCCCCCAATGGGATAAATCACCGCAGAAATCAGGAACACCTTGCGAGCCGATGACACAGACAATCTATCGATTCATCTAGATGAAGCTCCCAAGTCTTATCACCTAAACCCGCTAGAATACAGGGCGATTCCAGGTTTACGTATATTACTTTATAGAAAGTACTTGGCAAATTAATTGGCAGCGTTCGACATGGAAATATTAAAGAACAGCTATAATTTACATGAAGCTCGACTACAGAAGTAAAATCGAGTTTATTGGTACGCAGCACTAGTATTCTGCGTTACCATACAAGAAAATTTTGCCAGGGTTGGTGTTTTCAAAAATACGTCAAACTAAAGGGTACCCTTTCATGCTATTGATTTTATAGACAAATCGTTCACCAACAAGTAATATACATACATGAGCATGGTTTAAATAATAGATTACACCAACACTTAAGAGTTTCAACTAATTTTCTAAATATTTTCAAACTTTAACGTCAAAATGACATTTTGTACAAGAATGGTGAAAAATACCAAGGAGAGAAGATAAATTTTGTTTTTGTGTTGTATTAGGAGATCTACCAACAAAAAATGTGTTACAAGTTGGTAAGGGTGAACTTACCACTACCAAATTAAGAGCTTCATAAAGAAATGCTTAGTCAAGTACTCTTAACTGACGAGCGTCTATGATGCATTGACGCGTGTTGAAGTGGAAAGCTGTAGTTCCTGCCTACTCCGATGAGACTAAGGAAAACAAGAAAGAAACGAATAAGAAACTAGGTTCATCAATTTTCGATGAATAAATCGTCGTCTAGTCTTTAATGCTACTAGTATTGGAATAAGGACCAACCTAACTTTGCATGACTGAAGAAAAGAAGGTGAAATGTAAGATATACCGGTTTGACTGCGACTACTTCCTATAAATTTACACAAAAATGCCTTCAAGACCTCAGAGATCGATAGACAATCATGAAGGTTCTATTGTTTGATTCCTGTTTGATATGTTTCTTTTTTAAATCGGTTATGGTCTGGACTTTTGGGTACTGATCCAGGTGTTTCCGCTTCTTTACGTGTTTTTCTCATACATATTGTTTTCCATGGTAAGACTTTGTTTATTTAACAGTGGACTATAATCGATATAAGCCGCTAAGTAAATATAATCCAAAATTGTCAACTACCAAAATGAATCGCGTTGAACAACGACTAAATGCAAGTACAAATATATGGTTTTAATTGAAATTAGAAATTTGGTCGTGGCATTAACCGTTTTAACATTCCATGACTAAGTTTCAGTCGTGTAAATAACTAATATGGTTAAGATAGATAACGTAGACTTTTAATAATATATTAATTAGTATTTTTTTTAAACTGTTCAGTTTCAATTTTATTAAATGTATAACTTGCTACTGAACCCGGGGTGAATTCACTTGCTGTGTGTACTTATAGTAAAATGTTAAAAACCGGTTCAAAGAGAATATAAACAGTTTCCATTAAAAAAAAAAAAATTAAAAGCAAATCCATGTCCTATATTTAAAAATCTCTACATCCCTAACACATTGAATAATGCTACGTTCCCAGCTACGGCGTAGCACTGACTACGAGCTTTTATAAAGTGTATCAATCATCAATTTTACGGTAATCAGCGAATGGGGCGGGAATTATCCGTTACGACTTAATCCTCTAGTTGAAATTCTCGTTGTTCCTTATGAAGGCCACCGCATAGTCGTGAACCCACCGTACTTTCCACTACTTGGCATGTGTCTCCTCTAATGTGCCTCTATTCTGATTAAAAAAAACGATTTTATATCATTTGTATTCCATTACCGTTAGCCAGATTAGACCACCACCGCTATAAAAAAGACAAATTACTACTTAGTATATTAATAATAAATATATTATTAAACAAGTTAAAGGGATTAAGGTAAAACTTGTTATGTAAGGATTATACAAGACATGATAGCACAAAAGGCAGACTTAATGCTAAATAAATATTATGTATAAAATACCTAAAATAATTTAAAATTTAAATTTTCTTTATAACATCAAGTGACGGGACGAATAAGTCGTGCGCCTGATGGTAAACTACATGCCTGTCCTTAACAGTTACAGTGCCACTCAGAGCTTTAAATTGCAAACATTTGAGGGGCACTACCACTATCATCCTGAGGCATAATTTGACAAGTCCCACGTGCCTGTAATTTCACCAGCACCCTTACCGTTCAAAACCGGTACACAGTAATGCTGACATTACTGCTTGGCGGCACAAATAGGTAAGGTGGCAGTACTTCCCTTGGCGAACTCTTTCACAAGGAGTTCTACTGCTACTAATTAATGTTAAAATAGTTACTTTGTCATAACTATGTTTTCTTTAAATAACTATGAATGTGATGTAAATTCGCAGTTAGAATACGGCACGTTAAGAAAAAAGTAAAAACCGCTGCGTCAAAGTATCCAGGGCGGTCCTGCAGGCTACAGTTGCCAGGGCGCGTCAGTAGCGCTCGAGACGCCGCGCCGGCCGCACGCGTTTCCCTTCCTCCTCTCCACCTCTCCCAAAAACCATTCTTCTTTTACTAATACCTTCGCTAGACAAGCACTCAGTTCTAAACTTCAAACCTAACGGCTTTTCGCTTCTAAATTTAAACATATTTAAACATCGAACAAAGAATCTACAGGTGGCCAGCACGCGGCGGCGAAAACAAACGAATGACTGTTTTGTGATTAGATTAGAATTCTTTGCATTTGGAATTTATGTGTTATCATTGTGAAATTATAATCTTTAATCTGTAAATTCCAATTAAAACTCGATTTTCTTCTTAATAAAAAAAAACTAAACTAACATTAAATAGTGCTATTTTTAACTAGTAACTTGAACGTAGTAAAGTGAACTTAATTAAACTCGATCTACTTAGTTTAACGTGAAACATTGCGTGAGTTATGTTAATAAAAGCTCTCATGTTTTTATACCAAACTATAATAGTGTATATTTTTTCATCATTTAACCTTCATTGAACATGCTTTAAAAACCTATTATTTCTATTCACATTTCTGTTGTGATAGCAATCTGATCCAACCTTTTTCCTGTTATTTTTAAAAGCTTCTTGTCTATAAAGGTGCCATGTAAATGTCTCTCCTCTTGTAAACTCAGCCACAGGTATTTAAATTTGTTTTTTCTTTTCTTGTTTTTTGCTTTTTTTTTATAAAATGTTCATTTTTTATGTTTGTTGTGACACGTTATTTTATATACTGTACAAGTATGGTGCACAAGTTATTGCGTGATTGTCCAAATAAAAAATATTAAAACTTTGGAAGCGATGTAAAGTGGGTCAGCAGTTATTTCTCAACCCAGAGACTGGCGGTTCGATTTCTAAGTCCTGTACATTTGTAAATGTTTATCAGCGATACCACTTGCTGACGTTGAAGGAAGACATCGAAGAAGATTCGCAACTTTTGGAAAGTATGACGTCGCCAATCCGTATCCGGTCTGTCTCTTCTTAAAGACCCAGAGCCAGCTGTGAGACGTAGAACGTGTTAATAATGATGATGATATATAATGGATTATACAGTGATTCAAATTTGCATGCATTCAAAAAACGCATTCTTGTAACACTTTTGTATCACAAATAAATAAATGAACTTTTGAGTAGGTATTCTATAGAAATATCCATTATACGTACATACTTTTGGAAGTGGATCACAGTACGACACATTTACGTTCCCTTTTATGGTCTTTGTAACAAATCATCGTTCCACCCCTATCTCGCTTTCCTTCAATCGTTCCATCAAGACAAATGTATTTTTCCGATTCAGCGCATTTTCTTAGGGTTACTTTCGTCAGGAATCACAAACTAAAACACTTATAGTACTCTCTGCTACTCTACTTCCTATTTTTACGCAGTAAACTAAGTTAAATAATAATAACTTTAAAAAAAGAACCCACCTCAAGAGTTGAATTACATCTATATATTTGCCAAGTTTCATTGAAATAGGTACGTTGGATTCATCCCCTAATTTGCCACTCTGGGAGGCGGAATATTTATTCTAAGTTTGATTGGGACCACTACTGAGGCACCTCCGATAAAAAGAGCAATTATCGAAATCGTTTCACTAATGTGGGAGTAATCACGTAGCACCACAAAAACATGCACTCGAATTGAGAACCTCGTCCTTTTTTGAAGTCAGTTAAAAAGAATATTTTCACGAAAGTCGAAAGTCATAATCCATTATTACCAGTACAATTTTAAACATAGGCCTTCCTACTTCTCGCCATTTTATCTTTCTTGTGGTTTATCGTCTACCATCTTTCGGGTCGGTCTTTCTGAACCGATGTCAGAGAGCCTAAAACGGCCATTTTATTTACTTAATTACTAAATTAAACAGATAAAGTGGCTATTTTAGGCTCTCTAAATAAACTCCTCTGTACCACTGTCTAGTGGTAGCCCAATAAGAGTGCTTTCTTCATTGAGTGTTAATGTTGGTTGGTTCAAACATCTGTAGCGGAATGTACAAATGATGTCAATTTCTGCGTTTTTCGTGGTACGTTTAGTTTGCGTTACATTTGAACGTCAGAGAACATCTCAACATCACAACAAGAAATTTCGCAACCCTTCATTGAACGAATCTCGTGCCCCACTGTGAGACACATAATAGATTTTTTTATGACAACAAGTGACGGGATGACTAAGTCGTGCGACTGGTGGTAAGCGACACGCCTGTCCATTACAATTGCAGTGCCGCTCATTGGTTTAAACTATAAAGATCTCAGCACTGACATTACGCCCGTAATCCTGAGATATAAATTGACAAGTCCCATATGCCTGTAATTTCGCCGGCACCCTTCAAGACCGAAACGTAGTAATTCCTGCTTAGCGGCAGAAATAGATTAGATGGCACTTCCCAGGACGAACACTTTCTCACGGAGCTCTACTGCCACTATAGGGTAGTAGAGCTGGTGATGACTAATCAAACGGTGTACCTCTCGTGTCTCACTCACAGCACCACCAAACCACGAAGAATTACGATTCATGTTAATATCATAAAAGCGGAAGTGATTCCGCTTGTTGAAGAGCGAATAATCGCTCAAGATTAATGACGTCACGCCCCGACAGCTATTGAATTAATGCTTATTGTGTTATATATCGGGAAGATTAAAATTATTCCATAATATTTTTGGTACGATAAAACATTGTCCTATTTCGTCTGTCCATTAATGTACTCGGGTATATATATTTTTTATTTTTTTATTTCATAGCACTTGGAAAACCTGTATCACGGGTGCCATGGACACACATACAGCCAACCACAAATTACACCCAAACTCACGAGAGAAATAAACATAGCCCATATAAATATTTCTCCCGGCCCGGGAATTGAACCAAGAACCTCTGCGTGGCATACCAGTGTGGTAACCTTTCGGCCACGGAAATATGTTTTTTTTCAAACAAACCAACACTCTGTTGTTATTTTTGTCAATTATACAATGTCAAAGCAAAGAACTTTTATTATACCATTTATTCCATAAAAATACAATTTCACACATTCGTTCATTACGCTGCCTTCCTTGAAAAGAACGAGCAAGAAACTCTAGGGATTGCTTTTTCAAATATACTTAAATGCTATGGAATACACTTTGAATCAAATTTGTGTGGAATCTAGATCCATGTCATCTTTCCATATATGTTATGTAATACGTAGTCTTCAATTTTGTAATATGACTTTTCAATCTAAATATTTCTAATGTCGTTTTAAACTTAGAAATACAGACAAAATCACAACAAAGACAGGTTCTTGTTTCTTAAAAGCCTGTGTTCAACGTCGTGGAATCTTTATTTCTAAGTTTAAAACGACATTAGAAATATTTTTATAAAATATAGGTGCGCATTTGACCTCCATCTCACCTGATGGAAAGTGACGATGAGGTCGACGATGGAGCATGCACACCTAAATAATGCCTATTCACTCTCGCCTTGAAAAGGTCCAAGTTATAACGTTCAGGGAACAAGTCTGCAGGCAGGGAATTCCACTCCATAGCCGTTCGCCATATAAATGTGGAAGCGTAACGCTTCGTGCGAATCTTTGGAATATCCACAACATAGGGGTGGAACCCAAGCCTACGCCTAGTCCCCCGGTGATGGAAAGGGGAAGGCGGAATTAAATCATGTAATTCCATCGCACACTCTCCGTGATATATCCTGTAAAATACCGATAAGCAGGCAACTTTACGACGGTGTTCAAGGCTCTGCAGCTTCGCCTCCACTAATTCCGAGTCACCTATAAGCCTCTTGGCACGGTTGTCAATTGAATCCAAAGTGGCCAGTTGATATGTCGCAGAGCCATCCCAAAGGTGGCAGCAGTACTCCATGCACGATCGGACTTGTGCTTGGTACAGCTGGAGCAACTGTCCCGGTGTAAAGTACCGCCTCACCCTGGAAAGGATCCCAAGCTTCCTTGCTGCATTTTTGGCCGTGGATTCAATGTATCTGCCGAAGTTCAAATTGGACGACAGGTCCATTCCAAGTAGCTGGAGACAATCGGCTATCGGTATGGATATATCACGAAAAGTCGGAGTCAGCTCAAAGGGACTCCGTTTTGTGGAGAATAGACACGCCTGCGTTTTGGTAGCGTTAAATTTGACAAGATTGGCATTGCCCCAATCGGAGACTGCCTGGAGTGTCAAATCTAAACGGCTAACCATGGACTCTCGACAAGACTGGATTTCCTCTCCACTGACCCTTGCATTGGTCAAGTACCTATCTACAACTGTGCTGTCATCAGCATACGCAAAGGTACCTGGAATTAACATATCATTGATATGCAGCAGAAAGAGAGTTGCAGACAGTACGGAACCCTGAGGAACTCCGGCATCTATCGCCATATGTTCGGAAGAGTAGCCTTCTAAGACCACTCGAATCGAACGTTCGCTCAAGAAATCCGAGATCCAATTGCAAAGGTCAGTGGGAAGCCCATAAGAGGGAAGCTTGCTTAAAAGGCTTGCGTGCCAGACCCTGTCAAAGGCTTTAGAAATGTCCAAAGACACTGCAAGTGCTTCGCCTTGCTTTTCTATAGCCTCGCTCCATATGTGACAGGCATACACAAGAAGATCCCCAGTAGATCGCCCTCGTCGGAATCCGTACTGGCGATCACTGAGGAGATCGTTGTCTTCAAGGTACGATAGGAGACGGTTGTTGAGTACACGTTCCATAGTCTTGCAGAGTATGGAAGTGACTGAGATAGGTCTATAGTTGACAGGGTCAGCTCTGCTTCCCTTTTTTGGTACAGGTTGCACGTTTGCAAGCTTCCACGACCTGGGAACTACACCAGTCTCAAGTGAGAGGCGGTACAGGCGTGTGAGAACAGGAGACAACTCAGGTGCACAGTTACGCAGGACTATTGCTGGAATTCCATCTGGCCCGCTAGCTTTATTCACGTCTAGATTTCGCAGAGTTCTAAGTACCTCTTTTTGGCGTATGCGAACTGGCGCCATAGTGCAGCCAGCCTGAGGTAAAGTAGGTGGTAGGGTCCCTGCGGCATCTAGACGCGAATTTTCTGCAAAGAGTGAGGCAAAGAGATTCGCCTTCTCTTCCGCAGTATGAGCCAGCGAACCATCCGGCCTCAGCAGAGGTGGCAAAGATGGGCGACAAAAGTTCGATTCGACCGCTTTGGCCAGGGACCAAAAGGATTTGCTGCCTGCTGGATAAGAGGCAAGCTTGGCTCCTATGCGGCGCACATGGTCGAACTTGGCCCTACGTAACATGCTTTTGCACTTCTTGGCGGCCTTATTAAAAGCTTTCTTCATGTTCTGAGTACTCGGAGTTTTGCGTAGTCGAGCATCTGCCCAAGCTTGGTACGCGGACTGTTTACGTGCTTCAGCACAACTACAATTAGCGTTAAACCATGGACGAGCTTGGGGTCCATTGGGTACATCAGAGTATGGAATGTAATACTCCATACCCAAACGCAAGACCTCGACTACAGCATCAGCACAGCTCGACGAGTCTCCTGAAGTAAAGCACGCCTGCCAGGGATATGACGCAAAGAAATGGCGCATTTCGTCCCAATCTGCTAACTTGTATCGCCACACCCGTCTCATACCACTAGGGCCCTGATCGGGTGGGGAGTATACGGATACAGTTTTCACCAGACAATGGTCGGAAGTACCCAGTGGGGCCTCCACAACCACAGAGTATCGGTCCGGATCAGTTGTCAGCAGAAGGTCCAAGCAATTAGCCGTATGGGATTCAACATCTGGTATCCTAGTGGCGCCACTGACAAGCTGGGATAAGCTTAGCGTTAACGCAAGTTTACGCGTCTCTCTCCCAGCGTGATCGGTCTTCTGGTATGGGAACAACCATTCTTGATGGTGTGCATTAAAGTCCCCCAGAATGACTAGTTGCGCCGCTGGGTACCTATGCTGAATCTCATCAGACGTCTCACTTAGATATTGGAACAGCTTGGTCGTCTCCTGATCTCCACTGTGCGATCGGTAAACACAGCAGTACACTATTTGTGTAACTCCTGTGTCAACCAGAAGCCATAAAATTGAAAAACTCGGTGCCTCAAGGTTCTTGAGACGCTTGACACAGATGTCATCGCGAACGTACACACAGACTCCGGCACGAGGTACGAACCTGTGCTCCAGAGTATACCCGGGGTAGCTGAGGTACGCTGCGTCAGTCGGACATCTGATCTGCGTCTCTGTGAGGAACAGCAGCTGCGGTTTGTCGGTTTCAAGGTGGTAGTGGACCGAATCGAGATTTGAGTGCAGACCTCGGATGTTAGTGAGGTGCACTTTTAGTGGGAGGACGTGCAACCGCTGTGTATACTTTTTTCCATTTTTAAAGTTTTTCATTCTGTTTTGGAGAAGTGAATAGGCAGGAGGAAGGCAGTTGAACGAGGCACTGCGTCGTGTTCAACCAAGCAGCAGACTCATACTGCCACACGAGGTTACAATCGGCTTGGAGACCGCGGGGACGCCCGAACCCCCCCGGAGATGGCCACCTGGTCCTCCCTTCCGGTCGCCAACCGGCAAGGTGGAGCATTCCGGGATTTTTCGTTGGGTGGCGGGGCAGCCTTTCACGGGTGGCTTTCCCGCTACTTGGGCCCCCAACTTCCCACGGTCGGCCAGCGGTGCACCGTGCTTCGGATCCCGCTAGCCTCCAGAACCGAGTGCTCAGTGTGGCAGTACAAGCAGCTACAACTCGCCGTCAGACGCAATGCAACTGTTCAGACCCGACCTCCAAATGGCAACTCCCGAACACGAGTCGGAACACGGTAAAAACCATTTGGCGACTCGACTGCGTCGGGAGGGTGGTGACTAGCCACGGCCGAAGCCTACCACCAGTAGTTATTGCTCTTTAGCACCACCCAGGGGTCACTTGTAGGGTCTCAAGGGTAAACCTACGGAAGCGAGCAACATCAACCCCCATCTGGAAGGCACGAGACAATAGCCAATTTACTCAAAGCCCTAAATGCAAATAGTGCACGAAACGTATCGCCGCCAAACGGTCAAAAGCAAAGCAAATAGGTCTTTGTGGTCACGTACGATTTCTATTACCAATTCAACCGTATTCTTGGTATAGGTGTATACATCTTACATAATATGTATTTATTTACAAAAACATGCTCGTAATTCAATTTATTTGGATAACACAGGTTGTACCGAAACTGACGGTAACAAAAAAAGGATTTGTTTTTTGAGGTTAGTTTAGTCTGCCCGATTAGTCATACAAACATATTCTGTATTTACTAACGTAAACTAACCTCACACACTTTTTGTAATAAGGCTACATCTGCAAAGCGACGACTTCCTTACATTAAAAGTAGTTTAATCGAAGAGTTGTATTACGAATTTGAAGACTACATGATAGATAAAGATATATGGAAAGACATCATGGCTCTAGATTCCACATCAATTTCATTCTAAGGGTATTCCAAAGCATTTAAATTTATTTGTAAATAGCAATCTCTTGAGTTACTTGCACGTTCTTCTCAAGGAAATCAGCACACCGAACGAGCAATACTGTAGAAAATGACGTTTTCAAGTGTAAATTTATTATACCTATAGAATAAATGATTTTTTGACTTTTGACCCAGAGGTTTAAAGATTCCGCAAACACAATTTGTCGATAATTTAGTTTATAATGCTTAAATATGAGAGTTATGAACATAATTTGTTTCATTTAGTTTTCGTATTGTTTTGATGACTATCGTATGATAGAACGTATAATCAAATGAAGCTTAATATAACAAGACTATTTATATATAATAATAATTGTTATTATTATAACGTCTTTATAATGGGGAGTACTCAGAGGAACTTTTGGAACTGGTGCCACCGACTCGTTTCCACTATCGCACCTCCCGCCAATGAAGTACAGTCCATCCCCACATCTTAGGTACCTGACATTGTAAGACCACGCGGGCATCTCGGTCGTTCCTTCCTCGAACCTGCAAGATGTGGAATGATCTTCTTCAAGTGTTTTCTTTGCGCTATGACACGGGGTTCTTCAAAAAGCGTGTTTTCAGGGCACTCAAAGGCTGGCAACGCATAGGCAGTTCATTTAATGTTGCAAATGTCCATGGACGACGATGACTACCTCCCATCAAGTGGCTCGTCCGCTCGTTTGCCTCCTCCTTTATATAAAAAAAATACTAACAACAATCACAAAATGCATCTACAAGAAAACAATAAATCAGAAAAAAAATTATGAAATATTTGAACGTCAAACTGCTGTTTAATCATATTATTATTGCTCATACACAAAAAACAATAATATTGCTAATAAAGTAGTAATAGAGCCCCGAGTGAAAGAGTTCGTCCAGGGAAGTACTGCCACCTTTCTGCCGCCAAGAAGTAATGTGAGTACAGGCACACAGGACTTGTCAATTTATGTCTCATGGTAACGGGCACAGCGGCAGTATTTGCTTTGTGATTTAGAGCTCCGAGTGGCACTGCTACTGTTATGGAAAGGTGTGTCGCTTACCACCAGACGCACGACTTCTTCGTTCCGCCATAGGTTTATATATCATGTAACTTTTATTACGATTATGTTGTGAGTTTACTATTTGATAACAGAATTTGAAAGAATCTTACATTCTTATGTCTATGTTAATTAGTCTATACGCCTTGTTAGCTTGTCTAAAATTGCCTTTTCACTTTAACCTTGACCAGCCTTAAGTATTTTTTCGTTTTTCTATGGGACCAAGTGACAGGACGTGCGCCTGGCGGTAAACGTGACGCCTGTTCATAATGTCGCTCAGAGCTTTTAATCGTACGATCTTAAGGGCACTGCCGCTGCGACCACTACCTTGAGACGCAACTTGAAAGTCCCATGTACCTGTAATTTCACCGAAAGTGTGTGCTTAAGTAAAGCTCTAATAAAACGCTTTAGGCTCAATTGCTTTCGAAATGGCATAAGGATTGTGAAACGCTGTTGTTTAAGAAACAAAACACATTAAAACCAATAGTGGGGCTAGGGCTACATTAAATGAATGAGAATGGGTCTCTGTGGCGGGTGCTCTAATTGCCGCGGCGTTTCATTTTCGTAAATCTGTGTTAATATGTAGAGCATGGTAGCCCTTGGGTCTGGTCTCTTATTCGGTCTATTAATTTTTCATCAACGATTTTGCATTAACTTTGAATTCAAACTAATACTTTGAGTAAAGGTGAACCATTGTGAACGAATGACCGACTTTTACGACTATCATCTCTTATAATCTGATTCATAGATTTATATACCTCGAACAATACCTTCGTAATCTAAACATGACGCTTGACAATTACAATAATAATAATAGATCTCGTTTCGGTCCATGGGAAAGACGAGATTGTAAAATAGATATCGTATTAAATAAATGTTTAGTAGCAGTAGAGCTCCTTGTGAGTAGCTCTAGTAGTGAGAGTTCGTCGAGGGTAGTACTGCCACCATATCTATTTCTGCCGCCAAGCAGTAATGTCAGTATTACTGTATTCCGGTCTTGAACGGTAAGGGTGCTGGTGAAATTACAGAGGCACATGAGACTTGTCAACTTACATCACAGGGTGACGGGCGTAGTGGCAGTGCCCCTCAGATCTTTGCGATTTAAAGCTCTGAGAGCCACTGTAAGTGTTATAGACAGGCGTGTCGCTTACCATCAGGCGCACGACTTGTTCGTCCCGTGACCTGATATTAAAGAAATAAAATAAAAAATGAATAAAAAATCTAAATAATAATAATTGTCGGCGCCGCTGATGTGGACCCGCGAGAGGGGCAGAGGGTCACGGGGCGTGACGCGGTTCAAACCGCTAACTTCACCTTATTACTGTATTCGCTCGAACTTGGCAAATAGATGTAATTCCACGTACTTTTGAGGTCGGTTTTTTTAGTACTCTGTACTGAGATTATTTATTACACAAGTTGAAACTTTTATATTCTCTTACTTAGGTCATCCCCTGCGCTGAGAATAATAATAACGCACACACTCAAAGAAGCACTACGGAAACCCTGTATCGCGGGTGCCATGGACACACGCATAGACAACCACAAACGTATGAGGCAACTACACAGAAAGTATATAGTAGTATGTTTTTTGAGATCCATACTGCGAAACGGGGCATCCTTTATGATATTCTAATATTTATTCCGTTTATTTATTGCAAACAATGCTAGCACATAGGTTACGTTAACGCATTACAGGTAATTCCTAAGTACAAACGTACCCCGTCGGGGTGTAGCAAATTATTTATTTATTATTTAAATTATGCCTGTTATGGACAGGTGTGTAGCTTAACCCTTAGGCGCACGACTTGTTCGTCTCGTCACTTGATGTCATAAAAAATAGTACTCTCGAATAATTAACAAAAACACTACATAAACTAAAGGTTTAAAATAGACACATTACGTTATGGAAGACTTGAAGCGTTCACCACTTCTTTCATAACATCTTATAGGAGAGTCCATGAAAGCTTACACTGTAGTAAATTTTAATTTAGTTAAGAATGTGTTGTTTTTTCTTCTGTCTTAAGGGAATCTGGTATTTTATTATCAATTAATATACATCTATAGAGTGGGATTTCTCTATACAATTCAAATTTCGGAGTCGGTGGTACTAATTTCGTATTTCGACGTTACGGCGAATTAAAATTTATTTAACGTTACGGTAAAGGCTGTTACGACGCTTGCTTTTCTACAAAAACATTGACGGGATCAGCTGTCAGTGATAAAGCGCAATTATTGAGGCACAGAAGAAAGTTGTGACATTTTGGAGCGCGGTTCTATTTAGTCTCCATGAACGGGTTAACATGGAAAGAGACGACGTACGTGTCACTATTAACCAAGCTGGCCCAAAAAAGGTTGACAATGATTTGCTTCACCGCTTAAGGAAGTGGTGATTAAATAACTATTCAACACATAATTTAAAAGCTTCTGTGGTGCAAATCTCGCAGTGAGAGAGGCGTCACATGTTTTCCTAATTAGGTCATAACATACGCACTATGTTTAAGTATGAATCGCGATGCGAGAGTGACGCATGCCATTGCGGTAGTTTGCGACAGACAAACCGACAGACCAATTTACCCGGATCTCCTTTTTTCCCAAACGTCGCGTCGTGTCGGTCCGCTTGTTGTAAATTCAAACGTTAAGTTGTTAGCGACATTCTACGTACGAACCATAGTACGAACAACGGTTCCCTTTACATTTAAAACTTAAATTGAACTAAATACTAACTATATATTTTGACAATGTCGGTGGCCTAACAGTTTACGCTGTGGGCGTTGGATGAGGAGGTCCCTGGTTCGATTCCAGGTGAGACCAAATTCGAAAGTGACCTTATCTAAATTTGTTCTCGTCTAGGTGTTTTGGGAAGTTGCTCTGGTGCTCATAGTACAGGGAATTCCCTAGTTTGAGGCCAGGCAATTGGTGTGGTTGTCTGGCACATTATTATTATTATTTATGTATTTGCCACTGCTGGGCGTGGTTCTCCTCAAAGAAGGAGGCTATTGCACACCAAAGAAACTGAAATGCGAGCTGGGGACTTCATTGGGGAATATGTTTTCTTCTAAATAATAATTAGTCATAATTTATTTATTACCTTTGTACGTACCAGGTAAATTATATTTAAAAATGCTTACCTACTGACTAAATAAGTATGTCTCCATTACAGGTCGCCACATTCCCATTCCACAGATGACACTCTTAATTTTTTCACTAATTAGGAAGGTATAGTCAGCATTAAGGGTGAAATAGTGGACTTCTGACTTTGAACAACTGCTTTCACTATTGATTACAAAGTTATTATACAGTTCTTGAATGTTTTGAGAACAGACGAAGAACAAAAACTAATAGACGTAGATGCTGAGTGAGGGGTAATTTTTAACTTGAAAATAAAAGATCCAACAAGAGTCACACAAACATCTGCAACATGTATAGACCTAATATTTACCAATTTTAACAACAAATCCATGCAAACCTTAGTTACGGACAACGGGTTCTCCGACCATAAAAGCACGATAATAAGGCTTCCCTATGACAAAAATTACAAACAGATAACTTGGCAAACAAAGAAACGATTATTCAATTATACAAACATACAAAGTTTTAAAAAGTGTCTACAGACTATTGACTGGGAGAGGATTATAAATATTGACAACAACATAAACCAAAATTATGACTCTTTTGACGACACATTAAAATTATTATTAAATAAATGTATACCGACAAAACAAACAAAAAATATCAAAAGAAAAAAACAATGGCTCACAAAAGGTATCCAAATATCATGCAAAAATAAAAGACAATTAAGATTACATACTAACACCACAAAAAGCAAAGTCTTAAAGGATCATTTTAAACAATACCAAAAATCACTAAAAAAATGTATCATAACATCAAAAAAAATCGAGGTCATAAGGCGAGTAACCAAATCGAATAATGTAGTAAAAACAATGTGGAACATAATCAAGGAAAGAACAAACAAACAATCAAAACCGGATTACCAAAACATATCATTGAACGCCCATAGCAAAAAAATAACGGATCCGAAACAAGTCGCAAATACATTCAATGAATATTTCGCAAAAGTGGGGTTACCTAGCGCCGGCGCACCACCAACCCAGGGCCGGCCCGCCGCAACATACATCGAAAACTCTATGTATCTGCGGCCGACTGATCTTAGAGAAATAAATACAATACTGCGTCACCTACCAAACAAACATAGTCATGGATTAGACGAAATACCACCTATCTTACTCAAAGAATGCGCCGATGAACTTACGATCCCTTTTAACTTGCTCGTAAACCAATCCTTCACGGAAGGTGTTTTTCCAGATCGCCTTAAAAAGGCTATAATAAAACCAATACACAAAAAAGGTTCAAAGTCAGCGGCTGACAATTATAGACCAATTGCACTATTACCAAGCTCATCAAAGGTTTTCGAGAAAGCAATGTATAACCGCGTCTACCCTTTCTGCGAAACATTTCATGTGTTTGAAGACAGCCAAAACGGTTTTCGTAAAAATCGCTCGACAGTGCTAGCAACGTTCAAATATATTCAAGAAGCTCTAAACATTTTGAATAATAAAAGTTATGGAGTGGGGATATTGCTAGACATGACAAAAGCATATGACAAAATCCAATACCCTATTCTATTAAATAAATTACATGCAATAGGAATAAGAGGTATTGCATATGACTGGTTCAAATCGTATTTACAAAACAGGCAACATTTAGTGCAAATAGAATTTTTTGACAGTAAAACCCGACATATTTCTAAAATCCCATCTGACATCCAATTAATAAATCATTCAATCCCACAAGGCTCAGTTCTCGGAAGTATATTATTTTTAATTTATATAAATGACCTGCCAAAATCAATAAAACCAACATGCATACTTTTTGCTGATGACATATCACTTATCACTCCCTACTCTCCAAACGATGATCTAGATCTGAACACAACTTTAACAGCTACACTACATGATGTCGAAAGCTGGCTAAATGACCATAATTTAGAAATAAACTTTCCAAAAACAAAAATAATACAATTCCGACCGTACCAGAAACCACCTTTGACTATGAACATCAAATACAAGAATATAGATATAGAAAGTGTTAACACTTTCACGCTATTAGGAATAGACATAGATACCAACATTAATTGGAAAGCTCACATAGATAAAATAGCATTGAAACTGTCTAGATTCGCGTACGCATTATGGGAACTAAGAAAGTCAACAAATGAAAAAATGGCCATAACAGCATATTACGCATATGCTTACGCATGGTTAAGTTATGGGGTAATAATGTGGGGAAATAGTACACAAGTAGGTTCGTTATTAACTCTTCAAAAAAAACTAATACGAACAATAAAGTATTTAAATAATACAGAGAGCTGCAAACCTCATTTCAAGAGCTTAGAAATTCTAACACTGCCATCGATATACATCCTAGAAGCGGCTAAATTTGTGAGAAAGTATCCGCAGTTTTACAAAAAAAAGGGGGAACTATTAAGTCGCTTCCCCACAAGACACCCAAACAAACTGATTATGCCAGACTCCAAAATGGAAATGTATAGATCCGGTCCCCTAGCCATGTCCATCAAAATATTTAATAAAATACCCGAAAATATCAAATTAGAACAGAACACGACATCTTTTACAAAAAACCTAAAAAATCTACTAATACATAAAACTTATTATACAATTGACGAATTTCTAAATGACAAAATACTTACAACATAAGTTAATAATAACAGAATTAATTTAAAAATGGCAACATAATTCTCGATAATTTTAATTTATTTTCTTCTTTATTACCTTTTTATTGACAACTTTTAAATCTATAAAATTTAATTTTTTGGTAATAATTTAATCTAACATACCCCTGTTTAATATGTTTAAATTATTGTATATTCTTTATTGATTTAGAAGACACACATTAGATAATAAGTCATTGTAATGCCCTTACAGGGTTCATGTGAACAAATGTCATAAATTTACATTTTAACACCATTATGTAACACATGACGCAATGAATAAATGAATTATGAATTATGAATTATGAATTAATCAAAAGCGACTTATTAATAAATTAGTATGCGTTGTTACGTAAAAGAGTAGGTTTATTTCTGCTAATTTATATATATAAAAGGTGCCTACAAATTAGGTACCGATAAATTAATAGTCGTCAATTTATATTAGAAGGAGCAATTCACAACTAAAATACTTTTATTATTTTAAGATATCACTTTCCCGTAGGAAAAAAAACGAAATTATAATTATGTCCAAACATAATCATGCATACAGCCTTGACATTCTTCTTCACTTCTTCATCACTAAGTATTATTGTTAATAATAGGTTAAGTTTAGTAATGAGCATGTTTTCTTAAATTTCTAACATGGACTTATTGCGGTTATCTTATACCAGAATAATTACAATGAGGCAAGTAACTGGCTCTAAATCTAGCCGTAAATATTTTTTTAGCAACCTGTATATAATATGTTCAATTTTTGAAGTTGATAACGGTTTTTATGACCTCTAGCCTTCGATTCTCAGTATCACTGAAACTTCTAATCATGTGTCACTAAACGTAGCTTCTTAATAACGACTACTCGCTCGCTGTTCCCTGACTACATCCTTAGTGTACTCCCTACTGGGTTCCGGTACTCAACAGTCAGCCATAAGTGAGATTATGATACAGATATTCTACGCCTTATTAGATAATATTCATCGCGGTTTTGTTGTTTTTCTGCTCTACACGATTTATAATAGCATAATACGGTACCAGCTTATTGTTTTGGCATAGCACGTATTTTTCAATAACTTGGTAAAATGTTTGTTCGTGTTGTATTATTCAAGTAAAAGGAAAAAATGTATTTTGCAAGACAATAAGCTGGTACGGTATTATGCCATTATAAATCGTGTAGAACAGAGAAATGATTAGACTCGCCAACAGTATTTTTTCCGTCGCAGAAAAATGGGTAGTTATTAGGGTTGCCAGCGATTAATTAGGAAACACGTCGAAGCATTTATATATTATTTATTTATTTAATTTGTAATTAGAATAGTTAAAATGTTTGTTTCTCACTGATAACTTTATTGCCTCACTAGATGAAGCAAGAGGAGGTCTGAACATTTCTAAATTGGTTCTAGTTTAGTACTGGGTAGCGGTCGAGGAGTTATCGTTGATATGGTTTTTGTCGTAAATGTGATTATTTAAATAATCGACTTAAAAAACGTAAGAGGTTTTTAAAAGACATTTTTCGTGTTCGTAGATAGACGCCGCAGGTGTACGTACTTTGCGTGCCCAAAATAAGTGAAATTCACCGACCGTTATCGTAGATAAAAACCAGTCGAAAACCCGAAGATTGCATAATTGTGCCATTATAAACTGCAAACGCACCATAACTGTGGGTGAACGAGTAAACAGGGACGTTTCCTTCCACGGGCAAGTGATTTTGTAATCAGAAGATGCGTAATTTATTTAAATAACAATTATTTTGGTTTTGTATGAATTTCGAGAAAACAAATATGCAACCGAGTGCATGCCTCATGATTTGTAATACATTGCGGCTTTTACTTGGTGCGGTATATATTTGTGATCCTTTGTTAATAGATGCATTCAGTGTCCTGGTACGGCCGCTTGTACATTTCTTTGGCCAAATTTAACATCTAGTGATATATATATACGTTAGGCAACACTGTTCTCGATTCTGATCGATTTTGAAAACAAAGGGACGTTAATTATTATGACCTTAGCAATATTATAAAAATATTCTATAACTCTTTTGTTATATCGTTTAGTAACGATTCGTTTTTTTTTTCAGTTTTGTAGCATCGATTATCGGTAGTATCTGCAATTTCGATAATTTTTGCAGCATATTGCCTCGAATGTCCGAATATAGTGAGCAAATAATTGCATGCGTCGCCGGATATGTAGTAAGAGTAATACAAAAAAATATTCAATGCAAAGAATTAACAGTGCGCTGTCTTTACAAAAACTTGGAGTTCGTCATACTGAGTTCGTTGCTTTCAATTACGAAGGTGGTCTAGTTTATCCCACCTAAGATGCTGTCCAAATATGCAGAGTAGCAGAGTTAGAAATCCGAGAAAAAATAAACAAATCACAAAAATTTCACACGAGGTCGTCATTAAGTAAACCTCTTCTGGTTAATAAGATTTTACCATATTTTGTCAGCAGTAACATTTTCATTTGTCTTGCCATTCATCAATTTGATCAATTACCAACAGAAAACCATCTGGTAAAAGTAATTAAGGCAGTCGCAAGAGCATATATTGACGTGCGTTTTCATTATTTAAGTTAATCGATAAGATCTTCTATTACAAAAAGATGTTATATAATAAGCTCATTTTATTAGAAAGATAATGATTTTAATATTTGATGTCGATTAAAAATTAAAGTCTTAATTTTTTTAAGTAATCATCAACATTTTTTAGAAGCAAGTAACATAAAAGACTAAACTATCTTATTCTAGTATTTTTCTACTATACTAATATTACGACTAAGTACTTGTAATCAACAAATCTTGAACAAAAATTATTCTATTTCGAATCGATTAATTGAATGAAATACGCGTGTTTACGCGTATCGATTTAGAGCGAGCAGTAGGATGCTTCCATCACTAAATAGTTCTTGTGACGTCATAGTGGGTGTATAAAATGAGGCACGCTTGGTTATCGTACAAATTGCTGTACTTGCGGCGTCTATCTAAATATATGTCCGTGTTTGTGGCCGACATTTGTGAACCGATTTCTAATATTCGTTTTTCGTTGGACAGGGGGTACCTCAGTAGTGGTTCCGTTTTTCTCTTCTATTTAGGTAGAATATCTTCTTCAAATTTGGAGAAGATATTCTTTGAGTATGGCGATCAGGCGAAGAACCTGGCTTATTGAATTTCACCCACTTTCCGTTAACCGATTTCAATAAAACTTGGTACATAGATGTAATTTCAATGAAAATAAATGTTATAGCGATCTAGAGTTGATCTGATAATGGAAATGGCAGACTGATGAGAGGAACTTCTCAATAGTGTACAGCAGCTACCGTCAGGATTTCTATAATCTCTATGGGTAATGTGAAATAGCTGTGGTAAATAAATATAATTTATGATGCAGAGTTTGTAAAGCCTTTCGTTAAAAAACAATCCAAGAAAGATACTCATTTTTGTTTTTTTTTAATCAGCAACACCCCTATTCACAAATGAAATGCCAAATATATTTGTATTAGCATAAACCAATTTGTATCTGGTCACGCGACCCCCCCCCACCCCCGCCCCCCGTCAAGGGCAAGGGGGTCTGTCCTGACCCAGTCTTAATCCCTGACACATTGACAGACAGGGGGGCTTGACGTTCTAGTTTTCGGCATTTTATTGCCATTTAGATGGAAATGAGTTGTAAAATATATAATCATGTATATATAAGTTACCGTTATCGAGCTACTCTTGCACCTCGAAATGACGGCTCTAGGGAAGTATACTTACTTAGAATGTTATTATTAGAATATATTGTTTGTACGCACTTCGTTTGGATTCCCTAATGTTCTACCCTACTAATAAAGCTGTCAGTTGTACATTAACATAAAGTGACGGGACGAACAAGTCGTGCGCCTGATGGTAAGCTACACGCCTGTCCATAACAGTTGCACTTGCAACTCAGAGCTTTAAATTGCAAAGATCTGAGGGGCACTACCACTGCGCCCGTCACCCTGAGACGTAAGTTGATTAGTTCCATATGCCTGTAATTTCACCAGCACCCTTATCCTTCAACACCGGAACACAGCAATGGTGACATTACTGCTTGGCGGCAGAAATAGGTAAGGTGGCAGTATTACCCTGGGCTAACTCTCTCACAAGGAGCTCTAGTGCTACTAAAGGATTTTGTTACACCTACGTTACTCTCTTGTAATTATATTTTTAATGTACACTCTATCACCTGATCCCCTAATATGCCCAAACTTTTGGTTCTGAGAGCCACTTTACGTACAGGAATTTCAACTTTATTTTATAGGCAATATGTTGGGTGTTGCTTAAAGATGGTCAACTTATATTTAAAGCCTAAACTTCGTCACTTAACATCCTCGTAAATTGGTCGAGCGGCTTGGTGTACGGACTGCGAATTATTAATACCCGTGGTTCGATTCCACGAGTTTTACGGCTCACAGGGTATTGCTGCTTAACGATCACAAATGTACGAACTCTTCACTCAGAAATCAAAGTGAAAGGCACTTGTCGCCATGGCGACTCGGCACTCAATTGAAAAGTAACTTCTTTCTAGGTGCCCGGGCTACCGTCGCTCTAAAACTCCTCTGGCTAAAACAGCATTTGACATCAAAAGTGTTCTTATCACATGAAATTCGTAAAAACAATACGAACTACATAAAACAAATTATGGATTGTGTGAAATGTAACAACTGTTCTTTTTATGCGTGACAAAATTAATAGAGTAATTTCTTCCGTAGAGTATTGTATTTTCATTTTTCAGAAGTGTCATTGTTCAGCCCAGTGGTATCCGCGTGAGACACGAGATATGAATGTACTTAAATAATCTACGTCCTATCTGTATACTTATGTGATGATGTATACCTATCATACTACCACGATATTCAATTATTTTTTGTGAAATTGCTCCACTAGTTTGTTGTAATTATTAATATAAAGATCGAATACTTAGAAAAAATTGTTTTCAATCCGGTTGGATTCGAACTAACGTCTTCCAGCAAACCGTGCCAGACGCTATGCCAACTAAGCCACTTAACTAACTAGCAGACTTTACGGATTTTTCTATGTGCTTGTTGCAGGTCTTTGTTTAAAGTTTTTAATGACTTTTCCCCGTAACGCCTAACGTAAAGTTTTTTTGCACCTATAAGGCTACCAGCGCTTGACTAGAGATGTCGCTTTAATAATTGTCAGCCACGGTATGGTGATGACGCTGTTCGAGTCCAGCCGATTGAATGAATTACTCTGTGTTCTATTTATGTATAAATAATTACTAAAAAAAAGTAGAGGAATATTTTCACAAAAAAAAATATAAACCAAAAGATTAGAAATTAGTAATTGTACTGGCATACTGTTTCAATCATATTATGCGAAAGCAATAGAGATGTTTAGAAAAGTGCTCTAATTGTCGAGGTAAATAGCCTGCGGCTTTGCCGACATAGCTCAGCGGAATGGCGGCCGTAGACTTTTCCTTATGGCCTTACGACTTTGTCTTGACGATGTCATACACGAAAAAAATAGAGGTATAACGGCAAATAATTAAAATCTGACCTTCTTAATTTTGCAAACATGTTAAAGAGTAACAATTTCTGGCTGCTGCATGCGGTCAACATTTTTGGCATTTACGTACTGTAGGGACCTATATTCGCAACCTTGACGCAAAATGACAATTGTTCAAGGCGGAGGTTCAAAGATTCTACGAACGGAGAATCGAGATTTATATAATTTCACATGTACATCATTTCGTTTCATTTAGCTCGTATCATTTTAATGATTTTCATGTGGTAGAAACAGTTTTGTCGTTATGAAACTCGTGACCATACGTCCTGCTTTTGAGCGGGACTGTTCCGCTTTAAAGCTTCGTGTCACGCTGTCCCTAAAATACTTCAGTACAATACAATAACGCACACACTCATAGCCCCGCACTAGAGAAAACCTTTTGACAAAACAGAACACACGTGGCAATAAATTTAGAAAAAATATATAAATTTTTTGATCATTTCACGTTTAGTTTTTTTTATTTTTTTTAATCTAAGAACATTTTGTAACTATCAAAAATATGTGTCTTATTTTTAAAAGAATTGTAAATTTACAGACGTCCCGCTCTAAGATAAAATAATAATAGTCACATTAGTTATGACATTCATATAATAACCAAGGGTGCGTATTGTTAAGTTATTAAGGCTTCTTATTCGATTGTTTCATTGATATGTATACCCAGACGACCATCAATGACGATACGAGCATTAATGTCAAAAGCGCAGGCATTGCAGGGGTCATAACTAATTTGTTATTCCGTAGCAAACTTGACTAAAAAAATCCAGCCTTTGACCTCTTTTATCTAGTGTTAATAGTATAATTCAATTTAAACCTGGGCGTTTATGATGCCATAAAGTATATAGTTTACGACAGAACCGTTCCGCGCTGGTTACGACATTATGGATTATTTACGTTTTCCGCTTGTTTTCATGAGAACACATTCATTAATTTTTTTTTTCGGTCTAAAACATTAACGAAAGAACGTTTCTAATGCCGTTGGAACACGTCACAAAAATATATAATTGCAATGAAACATGAGGGTTTTTATCAATAAAATATATCATGCTTATTACAGTAAAAAATATCGTCATTTCAGTAACTTCATTTCCTTTTAATGATTAAAAACTCCAAATTAAATTGAAAGCGTAAGTGCTGTGAAATAACATAAAAATGACTTATAAACCAGTGCCTAACAGTAGTGAGAACGGTCCATTTAAAAGTAGTCGGTTTATACACTAGAGGCACTTTTTAGTGTTAGCTTAACATCGGTTGAATTTATTGACTTTTTATGCTTTTAATGACCTCCAGTGCATATTGGTGCATACTTTACATTTCGTTGTTTAATCAATGGTGACTAAAAAGTAGCAGACTAGTTACGCAGTCATTAAGTTCTTTTACTCAAGAAAGGAACACTAAAGTGCAAATTAGTGCATATTGTTTCTGTTTAGTGCAAATCAATGTAATTTGTTATTTTTGTGCTACTTTGTGTCAGTGAAAATGAATACCGTGCAGAGCTCTGGTGGTGGGCATGGAGGGAGTATGAAAAAGGATCTCAAACACGATGTAAGTATTATTATTTAATATATTAAGGTTGCAATGGGTCTCCTTACGCGACCCCTTGTTCACCCTATAATATGGTTCATGTAGCCAACAGTGTTGCATCGATAAATTATCGATACGATTGTGACCTCAAAAACTATTATAGAACCATTGTACGCACGTGTAGTTTATTAGGAAAAACTATCGATATTGTCGATACAATGGGTTAACATATGAATAGCAATACTATTAACGTTATTTTTAGCACAAAGTGACATTTTATTTTTAAACTTATAATTTACTGACAACAACATGATAATATGTAAATTAAAAATAAGACATTGCAATTTACCTATGGATACTATAAGAAGTTTTTGAGATCATCGATTATCGACAATAAGACGATGCTTGTGCAACACTAATGTCGTGTTAAATCTACAAAATCATTATTTCGGTGTAACATTTCAAAATGGAAAACGGATAATTGTTTCTTCGAAGAGTGAAGAGCATTGTTGAGACGAGGTGGCGGCAAAACATCCCTGCATTTAATCAAGTCGAAGGTTGAGGTTTGGAGGAAGTTTATGCATTTGAGTTTCTTGAAGCTTGCGCCTCTGTGGTGGGAATTTTCCACGAACGGTGTTAGAAGTAGAAGAAAAGCTGTAAAGCAACGTGTTTCAGACAAATAAAATTTTATTAATATCACTAAAGACACTTAATATCATTTGATCGTTCGAAGGCTAATTTTGTACTTTTTATTACGTCACCGTAGTACCATGACTGCTAGATTACTGGACTAACGTATCACGTCGTTCCTGTCTTGATGAACACATAACTGTCATATCTACAATTAGACATTTTTTCCTGGACAACATTTTCAGCAATTTGCATTTACGCACCGTACTTCTGCGCACGGATTGTGGTTTTAACTAGAATTGTGGACCTTCTTTAGCGTGTAGATTTTATCACTATGTTTTCCGTCACCGCTACAGTACACGGCGCCAATAGGATTCGAACCTTCGACATCTCAATAAAGGAGCAATAGTTCTCCTTTCGGGCCACCAACGCTATTTTTGTCTCACTTGTACTTAAACTCTAGTCTCAGTTACAATACAAATTAAAAGGACGACATGATCGCGTATCGTTTCGACCTCTCATAAGGGAATCACCACATTTACACACCGACGCGGAATTGGCTTGAGCCGATTATATTTAGCACAGTTGTCGCATTAAACCGCTCCGCGGTCGGCAATCTGAATGTTTTGAATCGTATCGTCCGAGCCCAAACCAAAACGCATAACGTCTTTTGGCTTTTCTTTGTATTAATTATATTTCAAGTCAAGAGGTGTGCGGACTCCTTAACGACACTGACACACGTCCGTGACACGCGTGATACGATTATTTTCGTCGATTAATAAGCATCACGTAATTGGGTAAACTCAAATAAGTCTTTGTAAATCTACTTACCAAATTGTACCGATATATTTATAGTCATTGTGTGTTGTCACTTTGTGCCTTCAGAGTATTTTAAAACATTACAATACCAACATATAAGTGTAATGTGCACCGTTTGTCTTTTTATAATACAAATGTTCTCCATTATTATATAATTTGGTAAACTAAATAAATGCCATGTAAATTTTAGCGTGAACGTAACCACGTACATGGTTTACAATTTAAAAGTTGGTAGCAATTATTGTAAACCACAAATGGTTTACAATTTTGTTTATTATGTTTTAGTTGTTTAGTTGACTATTAAAGTGGACAATGTAACTGATAGCCCGACCGTGGACGTCTTCGGTGGCTTAGTAGCTTTAGCACACTGTGTACTATATGGGAAGGTCCTTTGTTCGATTCCGAATTTGATGATCCTAGTAGGAAACAGGTTGCTTCCAATTGCGACATCCGAAGTGCGTCCGACTTTTCTACATTTGTGTAGTCTCGGATCCGGAACGGATACGTAACGGATGCAATGCGCAAATGCGTTAATGCTTGCCACCGTGATGAAAGAATTTGCCAATCGGCGTAAGGTACTCGCCGATTATTGCACAGGGCGCAAGGTGGTAATATGTTCCTACCGTGAATCGAACCCGGAATCTTTCCATCGAACGCAAACCGAATCGACTTATATTGGCATTTTACAGCTAAGATAAATCTTTATTTTGTATGATCTAAGGATATCGAGTTCTTAGGTTTTCGCGATTGTTACACATAGGAAATGAAACTATTTTTCCGGATTTAAATCGCGTATATTTGTTTTTTCAAACAAACTGACGTGTCGGACCCTTTACAGGTCCCAGTCAACCGTGACCATGGGACATGTAAAGGGCCCGAAACGTCGGTTTGTTTGAAAAAACAAATATATGCGATTTAAATCCGGAAAAATAGTTTCATTTCCTAATTTAAGGATCTCAAATTTTACACTTTTACACTTGTTGGGTTAGATAAATTAACAAAACGAGAGTACATTATCTTAATATATTTGATGATCACTGTTGAGTATTCACTGGAAAAGGCTATCAGCTTAGAAAAAATAAAATAAAAAGTTATGTCACTCAAATTGTAATGTAATTTAAATATTAAATCGTGTAAAAAGTTTGACCAAAAAGTCCGCCATTTTTATGCAAATAACGAAATCTGACGACCTTCATTTTGTTAGCAGTTGCATTTTCGTGTCTTTGTTTTATGACTTTAATTTTTTACTTTATATTCCATCATTGGTTTCTTTTGATAGAAGGTAGAGCGAACATGAGCGCGCCCCTAGGTAGAGACCGGTGCTTGTAGAGCGAGTGGTACAAATACAGAGAGTCATCGAGACGCGATTTTATAGCAAAATTATTAAAGAATTTTACTAACAACATCTTTATTTTAATTTGACGAATAGAAATAGTTCACTTCACTTAATAAAATTAAGCAAACTGTAAAGACCAAGAGCTTATTTTTACATCATTTTGTAATGGTCAGCTCCAGTCAGATTGAGTGAGCATGAGACTTGTAGGGCAAGAGTCTGGTTTGACTGTCAGTACTTGAGCAATCTGTGGTATCAATACACCAAGCGAGCCTACAACGCCTTGTACGTATATAGTATAAAAGCGCTTTCAGGATGCTGATGAGGCTACCGCGCGCTGCAGTGCGTCAAAAATTTTGCAAGTGCCTACCGCCAAGTGTCGCTGACAGTGCACACGCTTAGACAAGTCTTTCATTTACATTACAATCCTTGTACAACCACAACATTCTGTTCCGTACGCCTGCACACGGCGAACAATGTTATTTTCACCTCTCTGATCGCGTGCTTAGGTTCCTTTTGCCTCATAGTGAGTGCTTGGTGTCATTATTCAAATATAGTAGGTTATTATAACGTAGTATTTTCGATTTCCTATGAGAGTGACGTATCTGTCACGTAGTAAGTATTAAGTAATCTGTCCTATAACGTGAAAGAAAGCCGCTTCTCTCTTTCATCGTGTGCACAGCAGCGGCAGTAGCGTCTAGATAATGCTCGTGAACAGACTTTAACGAATTCGATCGTTCTTTATTGTGGCACCTGATTAAAAAGGTTATATATGTGTAATTTAAATGATGTAATAGGCAATGTAGTCTTTTTATTCCGAAATAAAGTTTTAACATTTATTAGTAAGCATAAAAGGCGGTTAGAAGTTGACGTAAGATATGTAGTATGTCCAAATGTGACATATACGAGTAGTGTATGCTATTTTTCATTACTGTTTCAATGTTTGTTTTATTGTTGTTGATTCGATTTCACACGATAGCTTGTAATTGGATGTACTGTAGTAGCTCTTTGGTATACACCATATCATATTGTTGGCAGACCCCAGTGGCTCGACGGTTTGTGCTAAATTGTGTTATGTGGTCTCGGGTGTGAGTCCCGGTGGGATCAATTTAAATGAACTTTTCTAAATTGGTTGTGGTCTGGGTTAGACCCTGAAGAGAATGTCGTTGCTCTGACACTCATAATCCAGACCATTTCCCAGTTTGAGACAGGTGATTGAAGTAGATATTTATAGACTGTCGTTGTTAGTTAATTTAGCAGTAGCAATGTAGCTCCTTGTGAAAGAGTTCGTTCTGCCGCCAAGCAGTAATGTGAGCATTACTGCGTTCCGGTTTTGGAGGGTAAGGGTGCTAATGAATTACGGATACTTGACAACTTGTAATTGAGGGTGACGGGCGAGTTGGTAGTGCCCCTCAGATCTCTGCGACTCAGAGCTCTGAGTGGCACTGCATGCGACTGCCACCTTCGACCTGGGGGAATGACAAGAGAGAAGACAGTTGCAATTATCGAAACTGCGGAAAGAAAAATACATCATTTAATATACTGGTTAGGATATGAAATATGTATTAGATAAAAGCTAACAAAGTTTTCTTCTTCCATCTCACCTCATGAAAACTGATGATGAGGCATGCGCACTCTTGCCTTGAAAAGGCCCAAGTTATAGCGTTCAGGGAACAAATCTGCAGGCGAAGAGTTCTACCTCAATCTCTACTGTGTCTTCTAGATTTATTTTCTAAGCGTTGGTACTTTCAGTAATTAAAAAAAAAACTTACCAACTGTGTATTTTATGGTGAAATTATTTAAAAGCATTACACAACAGTTAAAATGTCGCAAATTTTCGGCCGTTTTATAGCAACACTATATAATACGCCGTGTGCGTGGCATCAAGTTCGTCGGATTCTTTGCACAATTCATCGGAATTGTATGGTTAATACAAAAATTTTAGTTTTTGTATCCAAACACAGGTTACATTACGATTCAATACACAATCGCATGATTTTGCAATATGGTAAGTTGCGGACAGGTTTCGGGACTGTTACTTGCCAAAAATATGAAGTCGCGAGTCGCTACCAGACCTACTCTTCATAATAAATGATCGCTAAACAAGTCGATCAAGCAATGTCTCCTTTAAAAACTGTTTCTTAACTTGGTCGCTAGCTATGATGTTTGGAGCTTATTTGAGCTTAGACTGTGATGAGGCCGCCTCACTGACAACTGAGGCCACGACAAGCGAGCGTACAAGTATTTTCGCCTGCTGTCGGATGCCGCGCCGGGGCGGGAGCGGCCAACGTGCCTGCCCATACGGAGCTGTTAGCCGGCGGCGAAGAAAGCGCCGTCATGAAATTGTACCAGGACGACACAAGGTACTAATTGACTTATCTTTTATACCGAACAACTGTAAGCTCCTCGGCGCCCCAGTTTTGTTTTTTGCCCCAGAACTTAGAGCTGCCTTCACAGAACAAATAATCATGAGAGACAAGGCCATTGAAGACGAAACATCCAATACTCCCGTATCGCGTAAACTAGAACAGAATATGGATCTTCTTTATCATTGCCACCCGCTACCCAACTTCACCCACTGCTGGATATAGAACCTGGACCATGGACTTAGTTTAAAAAAAAAATCCACCAATTATCCGTTCCATTGTATTAATTTTGAAGTCTTTAATAAAGAAATTGTTCTTAATGACGCACATTAAATATCTTAGCCACTTTAAGAAGATCTTCGACTCATGCCCATGTGTGCATGTGAGATGGATTTTCACTTTCTTCTTATGCAAATATACTAAATTAAAACGTGATGAAAACTATTTTTAACCGACCTCAAAAAGGAAGGAGGTTGTCAATTCGACTGTATTTTTTTGTATATATGTAACGCACAACTCTGGTTTTTTGAGCCGATTTTGATGTTCCTTTTTTGTTGGAAAGAGAGTACCTCAGTATTGATCCCATTTAAATTTAAGAAAATATTCCAACAAGTTCCCAAATTTACTTCAAAAATGTGTAGTCCCCAACCTTGGGTTTAATGCCAGAGATTATGCAAAAATGTCAATAGGGTCCATAAAGATTATATTGTTGTTAAAAATGTCATCATTAGGGAATATGTGTCTATCTCAAAGATGATCATTAAAAAGAAAAACAATAACGTTTATTGTCTTTTACAATAAAATGTTGTACAAGAAAAATATGGTATTATACTCATTTATTTACACAAGTGTTTATAGTACAACCTACATACATGTCAAGTTATTCTTTTTGATTACAGCTTAAAACAAATGGAAATTTAATTCAATAGTGTTAGCATTAAAAAATCATTCTTTTTTTTAATGCTTTTTTTCAGTTTCAAAATATCATTTTCACTTCTCATGCTCTTTAAAGTTTGAATTATGCTCGGTGTACATAACGTCTTAGTAAGGGAAAAATTGAATTCGTGCTGATGTAGATGATACATTTCCAACCGGTCCACACAAGACGACTACATCAAACTCGCAGATTGTTCCCACTGACGTTGTTCCAACAGACGGTATTTAAAAATACTTGTAAATCACAAATCCCAATCCTCGTAAGCCACTGTAATATTTGAGAAATATCAAAGCTGAGTCTATCTTAATCAACGTTTATTTTAGACTGGTCGACCAACACAGGTGTACCCTCTAATGACTATTATAAATTTATACTGCACATTTTTTTTCACTAGACTCTCTAAATCAAATACATAAGAACGATAAAAGCTCGCCAATCAAACATTGTCTTGCCTGTCAAAGTACGTGGCACTATAGTTATTTGTAGTGCTCGTTAGGGACAATCGGTGAAAATTAAAACAGTGCTGAGGACGGTCGTTGTGTTCGTAGAGGGAGTAAGGGTGTTTATTGAAACACGCACTATCGCGCACTGGTTTATTGTTTGGTACACACATTGGGGGTAGTTAACATCATTTTTTATAAATACCGTACATTACATTTTTCTCCTCTTTAAATAGAATTATATAATAACGAAGTTTAGTTTATAATGACAACTGACCCTTAGGTATTTTAAATAGATTTAGTCCAACGGAGATTTAATTTCATGTTCGTTAACAAAAATGTGTTTGTGTTATCCAGACACGCGGGTTCAACTTACGTGGTTACCTATCTACTTATTTCTAACATGAGACCATAATGTCTTAAGGTGCGTTCTTGAGCTTTGAGGTAGCGATCGAGTGCCGTTGATAGTACCAGCAGTGACAGGCTCAAGCGCAGGTTCTGGCAGTATCGACGTCCGTTCGTCCAATGTAGCGTCGCCCCGCTCCAGAGCGGGTGAAGTAACCGTCTTAAAGGATGTAGACGCATTTATGAGAGCCAGCTCCGAGTCCTCTTGCCTATTTATTTCATTGACGATTGAGTTTTCGTTCGTAACACATAATAACGAAGACGACAGTTCCTTGCGCTGTTGTTAATTATCATTTGATCAACGTGTCTCTTACACTTGTCGCCATCTTTAGTCTGAACCACATTTTTTTTATTCTAATGTAAGTTGCATTTGACCTCCATCTCACCTGATGGAAAGAGACGGTCCCGTCCTATCCAAAACGATCGCGTCCCTTGACTTTACAAACATGGGAGTTTTGTTGGATAGATGTAACGGCATGCGCGACTTGCAAGTACCGAGCCCACCATCAAACACTTCCGGGAATTCTTTTTGTACACAAACAACATCATCGGAACCTTCCTCTTTTAAAATATGACAACATGTCATATCCAGTTTTAACCGTTTAATCCACGTTCGATCCATAAGTGGGGGTCACCGTTTTCAACAGCTCTAAATTCTGTGTGATAGATGCATATGTAATTTATACTACAATAAAACCCAACGGTTGGATAACGTTGCCAATGTACAACTTAAGGTTAAGTTTCTTCTTTCTTACGGTAAGATGTGAAAACAGTTTATCGTAACACTTAAGTGATATTGCCGAAATTCTGCTTCGCGTGTCCACTTCAAAATCAATATCCTGTTCGTTCACTTTTAAACACACACGATACGGGCTATCTTCGCGATCACCACAAATTTTATAAAACTCCTCACTATCGTCTGAATCATTAATAAAGAACTGACATTTCGACTTCGTTCCATTGTGTCCTGAAAACTTACAGCACACCGCCTTCAAATGACCTTTCTGTTTGCATTGGTCGCACGTATAATTCTTAACTCGGCACCTCGCTGCTGCATGTCCTGTGCGTCCAGTGCGCGGGCAAGCGCGCTCGCCACCGGAACCACGCCAGCTAAAAGCTGTCGCTGGCGGTGCGGTCACTCGCCGTCGGTGGCGTACTGCCGCTACCCGGTGCAATCCTTCCCCCGCTACTTTTGCCCCGCCGCTGCACAAACGATGCCCCCTATGCGTGCTTGTCCGCAGCTTTGAGTGCCAGCGCGAGCTCCACTGCACGTTTGTAATCTAAATTCTTTTCGGCGAAAAGCCTGGATCTCATATCCTCGCTGGCGAGGACTGGATACGAACTGATCTCTCAAACATACCTTTAGCGGACTAGTTTTGAGTTTTTCGAATTCACAGGTTTTCGCTAGATGTTGTAAATTCTATAGGTATTCCTTAATAGACTCGCCTTCCTGTTGCGTCCTCTGCCGGAATACATGGCGCTCTGTGATCTCCGACTTTTGCGGTTCCAAGTGGTTTTGAACTAACTCGTGTAATTCCTAGAAAGTTTTGTTTTCTCGCACCATCACAAATCACACATTAACTCATACCACTCTTCACCTACATGCGTCACTAGAACTGCCACGTGCAATTTCTTATCAATTGTATTTAAAGCTATAAACTGTTGCACCCGTCTACAATATGCCATTCAGTTATGTTTACCGATCTCAAATGCTTCGATTTTTCCTACAGGCATTTTAGGTCCGTCACGATGTAAATTTTTACTTAATTACCGCGTCTGCGCTAAATGGGGTGTTTATTAAAACACGGACTCGCAGATTGGTTTATTGTTTGTTACGCACATTAGTGGTAGTTAACATCATTTTCTATAAATACCGAACATTACAGTAAGTATTTTTAAATTGTAATATCATTAAAGATAATCACACAAACTATTAGTTTTATAGTTTTTCATTACAATTGAATTTACATTCTAAAGAAGGTTCTATAGGCAGTTTCAATTTGTAGACGGCAATTTAAGATAGATCAATTGAAATTGGCGCCATCGGTAATGGTTCAACAGTATCCAAATTAACATATTATATATTATTCCTTTTCAGTTATTAATTTATCTGTGATATGCCAAGGGAAGGAACTAATGTTTTCACGTTGGAAAATATCTAATGTACTGCCAGGAATTAAGATTGTTACTCAGATACATTGCATTGACGTTAAAGATCTCATTACTTGTATCACAGAAAATTCACATTCTTTGCATATCAATTGTAAATTACGTCTTTTGCTTTTTAAGTCAGATTTTTACTACCAGTCACAAGAAAAATTGTTGCTACAAAGACCACACTGATGATCTTGATAGTGTTGACGTTACACAATATAATTGACACACAGCTGTAAACGCTTTATTGTACCACAAAGTAAATTACAAATTTTATGAAACAATAGTACCATTTCAGTAATACAGACCGGCGCGGCGCTATCAACGGTGTAGTGTTGCTAATGTTTTAAAGATACATTCTGTGCTATCAGCACTGTTCAATTTGATTGTGCTAGCTTTCAAGGGCACGATAATGTTTTCAAACTATCGATTTTTGTGCAATACTAAAGCGAAGTCAGAGTCAAATAATAATTTATTCCATAGGTAAAATGTTTACACTTGAAAACGTCATTTTTTAAGCTACTAATTCAATACGCTGACCTCTCTGAGAAGAACGAGCGAGAAACTCTAGGGATTGCTCTTTTCAAATAAACTTAAATGCTATAGAGTACATTTTGATCATATTGTCACGTTGTCTTTCCATACATCTTTATCTAACACGTAGTCTACAATTTTGCAATGTGACTTTTCAATTAAAATACTTTTAATGTAAGTTTTAAACTTAGGAAATGGTAAACTTAATATATGCTCCGGAATCTTATTGTAAAAACGTATACAGTTCCCAATAAAAGAATCGTTTACCATAGTTAAACGAAAACGTGGAATCATGAGTTTGGATTGAGTTCTCAGTTTAATATTACGGATATCTTCTTTTTTAAAGAAGTTATGTATATTTTTACGGGCATACAAAATATTTGAGTAAATGTACTGTGATGCGACAGTCATGATACCAGTCTCCCTAAACTTTTCTCTGGAGAAATCCGAGAACCAAAACGGTACACAGAACGAATCGCTCGTTTTTGCAACACAAATATGGTTTGTATATCTGCCGCTTTACCCCACATGAGAATCCTGTAGGGTATTATACTATGGAAGTAACTAAAGTAAACTAGTCTAGCAGTAGCAACATCGGTAAGTTCACGTATTCTTCCTTGGTCTGCAGCAGAGCTTAATCTGCAGACCAAGGAAGATATATGTGGAAACCATTGGAGTTTACTGTCTAAGGTCACTCCCAAAAAGACAGACTTTATTCACAAGGGCTAACTTTTCTCTATTAATTTCTATGATTGGGCTAGTCGATTTTACATTAGGTAATTCAAATTTAACACACTTTGTCTTCTTGGCATTGAGCAATAAATTGTTAATATTAAACCAATAAACTACCTTTGAAAGGGTACCATTAATATTGTCATAGTTGTTGTCATGTGTGTCTGTTTTAAAAATCAAGGATGTGTCGTCAGCAAACAATACTATTTTGCAAAGATTCTTCACAAAGAATGGTAGATCATTAATATTAATGAGAAATAAGAAAGGTCCAAGTATTGAGCCCTGTGGAATACCCATTTTTACCGGAGAACCCAAAGTAGACACTCCATTTTATCTACTTTCTGAATTCTACCATTAAGATGTGATGAGACAAGTTCCAACGTCTTGCCACTTAGTCCGTAATATTCCAGTTTCCTAATAAGAGTAATACGATCCACGCAATCAAATGCCTTTGAGAGGTCACTGAAAACCTCAATAGCGTTCTGGAACCTTTCCCAAGCATCAAAGATATGTTTTAGTAGTACTACTCCCGCATCGCTAGTCGATTTACCACTAGTAAACCCATATTGTTTACTATGAAAAATATTATTCCTACCGCAATACGACGGTAGTTGAGTTAACATAACCTTTTCATATTTTACTTAAAGCTGGTAGAATTGAAATGGGCCTATAATTACTAGGATTAACTTTCCTACCGCTTTTGAATAAAGGAATAACTTTACTGTATTTCATCAAATTTAAAAAATACCTTCGTTAACACACCTATTGAATGCATCAGCTAAAAGTGGGGCAATTAGATAAATTGCCGAGTTTATAACTTTAGTCGATAGGCCCCAGAAATCTTCAGGTTTTTTAACATGTATACATTTAAAAGCTTTAACCGCTCACGCGATTCATGCGTCTCTGGAAGCATACCACACCTAGAGGTGCCGGTAATGATTTTATACCGATTTATCGGCTATCGAAGTTATAACAGGTAAAAGAACTAATACTAATTGCTATTTCGGTAACTACTCTTGCAAACCATAAAGTTTTTAATCCCTGGGACTGTCATTTAAAAAAAATAAACAACTACAAAAATACGTCACGACAATCGTGTGTGTTATTGTTTGGGTGATGTCGGTGTTTATTTATTGAAAACATACCGTAAGTAGCATTTTTTAAGTTTACCCTGAATATAAATGTTTATAAACTATACTTTAAGGATTAATTTCATGGTAAACATTAGAACCACTCAAACGGAATATTATCATATTTACCCAAGTACACCAAAAATTTCATTAGTGCTTTTTAATTGCAGGATTTGCGGTGTATTACTGTATTTTATTTGAGATATTTTTGTTGTAGTACGGAGGGTATTTATTTAGCAATGCAGAATAATAATTTTTATTTTTAAAAACTTGTATTTAAACTGAATCCTTTTCTAATTTGCGAAACCAAATAGCCGCCATTTTGCGGTAGGATGAGCGCATCGCGTGAGCGGTTAGTGATGTATTTTGAATTATCATGATGAAAACTAAATACACTGCCACAAACTTTAAGATTTTTCTTTAGGAGATCAATTGCAAGAGATGGAGAAGAATTTAATAATTTTGTAGTGTTCACGGCGATTCCCGAAAAGAATGATTGAAAAGCTTGGGCTACCTCATCTTTTGATTTAATTAGTTAGCCCTCTAATTCTAAAACTATATCTCTAACACGTTGTTTAACCTTGCCTCACTCTTTATTTATTATACTCCAAGTAGTTTTAGATTTATTTTTTGATTGTATAATTTTATCGCTGTGAAACTTAACCTTAGCAGCTACACATATTTTTTTTAATATTTTTGAATAATTTTTAACATATTCTATAAAACTGGAGTCAGTAGTATGAGTTTTCATATCATACAGCTCATACAAACGAGACCTACTCTTATGAATGCCTACTGTTGCCCAGTTATTGAATTTAGTCTCGTTGTGGAAAGTTAGTATTTTCGATGTAAATACCTTATCAAATTCATTTTTAATGCAATTAAGTATCGTGCTATACAAAATATTTGGGACCTCCGGTACTTGGTACTTGGTACTTGGTGTAACGGGCTAGTGTCCGCAACTCGACGTCAAGGCGCCTATTTTGCGTGTGGTGGGTGCAGGATCCTACTCGTGCCACCCAAGCTCCTCCAGGAATCTCAGCAGCCTCCTCGGTTTGCTGAAGATTTCGGGGAGCGACCTTGGCACTCCAAGGTACTTTGCCCTGTAGTTGGCCACGCCGGAGCACTGTAGTAGGATGTGCGCAGCCGTTTCCTCCCCCTCCATGCACGCTCTGCATAGAGGGCTGTCTGTGATACCTAAATTGAAAAGGTGTTTATTGTATGGACCATGACCTGTTAGGGCGTCAGTTAGAGTGCGAAGCTCTTGCCTGTTGAGTTTAATTAATATTCGTGATAGACTGGCATTGAGCATTGGGAGTGCTTCCCTCGCCTGTCTACAAACCGTAAGGGTGGTCCATGTATTATTATGTGAAGTTTTTGTACCTTTGTGTATAGTTGTTCTGGACCATTGGTAGGGGAGGGACACTATGGGTTTTGGTCCTACTGCGTCCGTCTCCGACCCTTTTCTGGCTAGTTCATCTGCTGCGTCATTGCCACGTGAGCCGCTGTGTCCTTTAATCCACTGACCTCCGGTATACGGGGGAGGGAATTTAAACTATTGTCGATATTCTTTTGAAACCTAATGACTCGTTCTGTGGTAATCGGTCTGCAGAGAAATTGGTCTTCTTTCGTATTAAATCTGTGAAATCAGTAGTGCTGTCTGTCTTTTCTATCGTACTAGTAAGCTAAGCCTTTCGAGTTTCGAAAAAAATAGCCAAATTTAAGTGTGAACTGTTGTATTTGGTACAATCTATTGCTGTGCTCTTTAAAACTAAGTTATATCGATAAGAAAGTATATTAAATAGCTAGTTTGATTATATTAAACAAATAACCAACACGAGGAAACATATTTTATTAAAACGCATCATTTACCAAAATAACAATCTTAGCACACATAATTACGACAAAAACAGACGAAATGGAAGAATGGGTGCTGCAACAGGTGATCACAAATTGACAAAGGATTACTTAGAGTGCCCAAATTTGTTCAGATGTCGGTGGTAAATAGGATACTGCTATTTTTTGTCAGTGGTACTCACGACAGCGGTTTTATTTTATTGTTATTGATTTAATTTACATTGCAACTTGTAATTGTATGTATCGTAGAAGCTCCATACGATGAATTATAAAAATGCAAAATATATATGTGACTTAATTACACATGTAGCTGGAAGTTAATGTTTCCTAATTACGCGGCCTGCACTCTCCGCTGTAATATCTTTTGCAATCGCCCAAACTGTGGAAAGACAAATAAATCATTTAATACACAGGGTGCTAATTTAAGTTCGATGACTAGTGTTCGGGTCTCTGAAAATGGTTCAATCGATTGGTGTTGCTTATCAATGTTTGTGTCAGCTATTTAAAAAAAAGAATATAATTATGATAGGAAATAAATCTGAAATTGATGAAATAAAACATGGAGTTGATTTTCATTTAACATGAAAATTTTCTTGCAATACTTACAAACAAGAGTTTCCAAAAGTGCAGGGTTTGCCAGTTTCCGGATGTTTCCCGCATACAGGGGCATATAGCAAATAGCAAGCCTGACCGGGGCGTTGACATGAGCAAGTCCTTGTTTGTGCGTAGACCTGCATTATCACCGCTAACAGAACCAAGATTCCTGTAAACAATAATTTACTATTAAAATTCTATACAATGTCTGTATTCTGCGTTGTTACACCAAAACCGAATCTGGTGAACAGTGTGACTAGAATTCTTTTCTTTATTCCGATACTTTGATCTTAAAAATGTAAATCCTTTTTATTTCCGGAACCATTTATTGAACTTAGAACATAAACGTACAGTTATTTATTAAGCATGTGTAAGATTTTATCAATGGACGAAGCAGGCTATGGATGATGAAGTTTGATATTTGATTTGATATTTGGTCAGGCTCCATGATACAATGTGCAACAGAGAAACATGGAAAGTTTTATGGATAATAGGTATGCTTGAAAGAAGTAACAGATATTTTTTAAACAGTTTAGACAGCTTACCAGCTAAGTATTTCATGGTGAACTGAGTGACTTTCACAGTGAGTTCAACGCGTTACACAGATCGGAAAACTTTCAGACCTTTTATAGCAAAATTATTAGCACTTGTGTCAATAGATGAGGTAAAGGCGTATTCATCTGGCAGAATCAGAATCACTGCCGTACAATAACGGAACTAGAAAGATTACTAAATACTGTTGATACTTTTAAATGCCAACGCTCACCATACCGCCTGGGGGAGCTCCAACATCAACAACAGAGGTGAGTTCGAATCGAATTACCTGTATCTTAATAACGAAGTGTGTACACCAACTTTTGTTACCAGGTCAAGACAAGAAATTCTGGATATTACTTTCTCCACAGCTAGACTAGCCGAACTTATAACCGGCTGGCATTTTGGTGAGGAAACTTCAATGTCAGATCATAAAATGTAAAATTTGATCTGGGAGCAGAAGGTGTCTGCCACCCCATCACATTTAGGAATCCGAGGGATACTGCCTGCGATGTCTACATAAAAAGACTAGGGCCAGTATCTACAGGGGTGTCCTAAATCGATTAAAACCACTCAGAGTCTAGAGCTAGCTGCTGAGGTTACCTCCAGGGGCATCATCAGCGCTTTCGAGGAAAGCTGTCCGACAAAAATTCGGACCTCCAATAGGAAGGTTCCGTGGTGAAACGCCAAACTCAGGAAGCTAAGAGAAAAAAACTTGAAAACTCTTTAATAGGGCCAAGCTAACGAAGGAATGGAAGACTTACAGGAAGGCCCTAACCAATTATAATAAGGAATGCCAAGCGAGTGTCGCGGAGGCGGTTTTGTGAGGAAATCGCTGGTGCTCTTTAGGTGCACGTCTCCATAGAGTGCTCTCCAAAGTGAATTCTCATCAACCAGGACTGTGAAAAAAGCCTGATGGGACCTACTTGACTTCTACGCCAGAAACCCTTGAGCCTTTAGTGTCAGCCCACTTTCTAGGGGCCTTGTATGACTTACCCACTAGCCCAGCAATGACCGCTGTACATACACCTCGCAACGAGAGATTGGAATATAACTGCTAATATAATAAGACCTCGACAAGTGGCTTGGGCTATAAGGTCGTTTAAATCGTATAAATCCCCAGGTAAGGACAGTATTACTTCCACATTACAGCAGGGCATAAGTATACTCTTGCCATATCTTGTTAAGATATACAGAGCCAGTCTCGCTTGGGGTCACATACCGATGCAATGGACAACAAGTATAGTTGTATTCATACCGAAGGTAGGAAGAAAGGCCTACTCTTTAGCAAAGTACTTTAAACCCATCTGCCTTACCTCATTTATGCTAAAAGCAATGAAGGAGGTACATAACCGCTCACGCGAAACATGCAGCCGTAGACGCATACCACACCTAGAGGTGCCGGTGATGATTTTATACCGATTTATCGGATATCGAAGTTATAACAGGTAAAAGAACTAATATTAATTGCTATTTCGGTAACTACTCTAGCAAACCATAAAGTTTTTAATGCCTGGGTCTGTCATTTAAAAAAATAAACAACTTCAAAAATACGTCACGACAATCATGTGTCTTATTGTTTGGGCTGGTGATTTCGGTATTTATTTATTGAAAACATACCGTAAGTAGCGTTTTTTAAGTTTTTGCCGTGGGGCGACGGCTTAAGAATACATTGTCGCCTCCCCATACATGCCCGTGGGGGTCGTAAGAGGCGACCGAGGGCGTCACAAGTGTCCATCTGCTTAGCGTTGTGGTAGGCTTTGTGCCGACTGGATAGCGACCACAGTACACACGGCGGAAAACCCTCCACAGTGAAACGCTTTTGCGAATCGCGTTCAGGGATCAGTTGGTGTACATCCAGTGCACGTGGAGTTTTCGGCGCGGTATCTGGGAGGACTGAGGCGGATATTCGCCATGTCACTTGTTGAGGGATATCTAGTTGACCTGCCGGCCAGGGAGACCCGTAGAAACGGTTGTCCGCTGGCCGCCCGCGGTACAGTACAGGGGCCCAATAGGGACTAACTACCCCTAGAGGCTGCCCCACCATGCCGCGCATAATCTTGGGGTAGGTCGTCGTGCCGGTTAGTGACCGGAATTTGGGGTCCCGGCGGCATATCCCGGGGGGGTACGGGGGTCCTTCCGTTCGGCGGGTCAGCCGGCTATCCTTCAAAAGATCAACGGCATGTATTGCAGTTCCCCTCGTTTTTCTTCTTCGGTGCAGTGCCGAAGGCTTCATCTCTTCACACTACCGTCCTTCTTACCCACCATGACAGCGCAACATAAGAATGTAGATCGTTCAGCGGTGCCTAATCCCCCCACCGCGTTTATTATTGAGTTCGCTAACATCCGCGGACTCCACTCCAACCTCAAAGCTGTCCACCATCACCTCGAGACAGCCCGGCCTGCCCTGCTTTTCCTGACGGAGACGCAGATTCGCCGTCCGAATGATATGAGTTACTTGAACTACCCCGGCTACTCGCTTGAGGAAAACTTTCAGGCCAAAGCCGGGGTATGTGTATATATTCGTTCGGATGTGTGCTGTCGCCGTCTGCGCTGCCTGGAGGACCCCTCCTTTTCCACTATGTGGGTGCTCGTAGAATCTAGTTATTCAGCTAGAGTCTTCGCGTGCTTATATAGATCCCACAGCGGGGATGCGGAGACAACTAGGCTCTTTGACCAACTGAGCCAGGCGACTCTTGACGCGCAGGCGCAGTTCCCATCTGCGGAGATGGTCGTGTTGGGGGACTTTAATGCTCACCATGAATCATGGTTAAGTTCCCTCAAGACTGACCATGCAGGAAGAACTGCCCACGCTTTCGCTCTCACGCATGACTTGACCCAACTGGTAACCCAGCCCACCCGGGTTCCAGACATATCGGATCATGCACCCTCTTTGCTTGACCTTCTGCTCGCGAGTCACCCTACCTACTATACAGTATCAGTCAACGCCCCCCTGGGAAGTTCTGATCACTGTTTGGTTGGGTGTAAGGTTTCCCAAATGCCTCCAACTAAGCTGAAGGAGGTCACTCGTCGCATTTGGCACTACTCGTCGGCGGATTGGGATGGTATGCGCGACTACTTTGCGTCCATCCCTTGGTTGCAGCACTGCTACAATATTGGATAAAGTACGAAATCAAATGAATAACCTTAAAAACCCTTCGAGCTTAAAATGTATTTTGATATCACTGAGAAGGTAGAGAAAAGAATGATGATTATTTATGATTAATTATGTTAGTAGGCACAAAGATGTTTGTGCCTACTAACATAATTAAAGCTGAGTTAATGCTCAACAAACAAAATAAAAAGATCTGCTATTAGATGTTGTGTAAAATCATATCGTTTCTAATTTCCTAAGGACCAAACGTCACTAAGTATTCCCGTATCCAGTAAACTATAATAGAGTATGATCTTCAGTGTCATCGTCACACACAGGGTTTGTTCACATTATAATGAATGCCATTGATACGACAAGAAGAAACTCACGGTATAGACCTTCCGTAGTTCGTGCTGTCCACCACCGTCTTGCGATTGTCTCACCCATTCAGATCTTCGCTTTATTTTAAAAAATACTACCACCAATTATCCGCCCCATTGACTTCATTTTAAAGTCTCTTTAAAGTGTATTTGGTACAATCGATTATTCTCGTCTTTACAACTTAATTACAAGTATAATATCATTGCTTATATTTATGGGAAGGATACACATATAGTTTATTTTATAAACAGGTAGTGTAACAACGACAACTTTAACACGCCAATAGTTCCATCGCGCCACCACTAGATAGCATTAGTTGTACTCTGAAACGCGCTATCGTTTTGTTAACTCCAATAGTATAAATAATCTTATATGTGTTGAATTGAAAAGACCCTTCGTAAGAAGGTGAGATTGTACACGACCTGCATCCAATGAAGTACGCCAGTGTCGCATTCGCTCAGACAAATCCCGCGCTTATATACCGCCTGCAGGCTCTCCAAAATAGATTCACGCGCAACGCGACGGGCGCCCCGTGGGACCTGCGCAACGCTATCCTCCACATAGATTTACGGCTCCCCACAATAGCCCAATTCATGAAACAGGCATCGAGGAAATACTTCGACTCTGCTCCTTACCACCCCAACCTCCTCGTGGTCGCTCCATCCAGCTACGACCCCCTCAGGGAACACCCCCACCACGTACGTAGGACCCGTCGGCCAAGTGAAGTCCTCAACGACCCTGACGACCCTATTACTCTCGCCACTTTGAAGGCCAACCAGATCGCTAGTCAGTCCCGTGCCTCACGCACCAACCGTCCTCGCTGGCGAGGTCGCAGAGCCCCTCATTTCAGCACGTATAGTGGTAGATTCTCTCCCATAGCACGCTCTTCTGACGGAAGTCTTCAGTAGCGCCCTGAGCCGAGGTCCGTGCCCACTTGGACGCCCTCAGGCCCGCTACTTAGCTTTATGTGTATGTTACGGGTTATGAGCCTTCAGCTCGCCGTTTCTCCGGTGGCGCAGTCAAGGCCATCAGCGGCCAACTGCAAAGTGTACAATTAAAATAAAAAAGAGTTGTGAATGCTTACTACCACTACGGCATTGATACGGCACTCAAGTTGTTGAGACGTTTCGGTCCTATTACTGCTATTTAGGGTTTTGGCACTGAACAGTTGCTTTCACGCTATTGAGACATACTGTTGGGTCCATGACCCTGTAAATTTGCACTTTTTGGTAATATACGCCTTTTAAGTCTTCAAATCTGCGTCTAATTCGTCGTTCTACGTACCCCTCCGCTAACTAGCGCTACAGTAGTTTAATAAGTTTAGAAAACAGCCAATACGAGGAAACATTTATCAAACGAGGTATCGTTTGCCAATAACAATCTTTGCACACTTCATTATTGACAAAAACAGAAGGAACATAGGAGCATAGGTGGTCACAAGGTGACGAAGGATTTTATAGAACATAGAATACAGCTATTTTTCGTTAGGTACTGACGATCACGATAGTGTTTTGTTTTATTGTTATTGATTTAATTTCACATTTTTATGATTTAAAAGGATTAGTAAATGGAAGTTAATGTTTCCTGACTACACGGT
Organism: Hyposmocoma kahamanoa; assembly: GCF_003589595.1. NCBI lineage: Eukaryota > Metazoa > Arthropoda > Insecta > Lepidoptera > Cosmopterigidae > Hyposmocoma > Hyposmocoma kahamanoa. The sequence goes on from NW_020653770.1 coordinate 340,451, forward strand.
TTACACTCTCGGTCGTTTATTTTTTGGGGGTGCCCAAAGTGCGAAAAGAAAAGTAAATAATGTATTATACAGGTGCTGATTTAAGATTGATGAATAATTTTCGAGACTCTGAAAATGGTTTAATTAGAATTACCTACATTTGTGTATGAATGTTCGTGTTAACTATTTAAAAAATCATGTTTAAATTTGACATAAATTAGATTTGCAATTTTTGTATTAAAACATGAAGTTGATTCTCCTTTAACGTGCAAATTTTCTAGCAACACTTACTACCAAGAGTTTTTTTAAAGTGCAGGGTTTGCCAGTTTGCTTATCGATTCCGCACACAGAATTATATGTTGTTTTAACACAAAACATCCCGGGCCTTGCACAATAGCAAATGTTTTCATTGTCTTGTGCATAGACCTGCAACAGCACCGCTGTTAAGAAACAAAATTCCAGGAAATAACAACGTAGTATTAAAATTTAATATAATATATGTATTCTGCGTTTTTACACCAAACCCTATTGTGGTGAACGGTGTGTTTAAAATTGTTTTCTTTACTCTGGTATTTTTTTAATTTTAGTTTTTATTATAATTTTTTTAAAATATATTGCGCACACACTCATAGTCCCGCAGCAGGAAACCCGGTATGACGAGTGCCATGGATACAAATACATAGACAGCCACAAATGTATAAGCGAGCCCTACGGTGGGGTCGGGATCGACTTGTGGCGCGTGGTCGAGTTTAGATTACGGCGTGTGCTTAAGCTCTACCGTGACACAGCGGTTAGTACTGTGGGAGCTTAACGTGGAGGTTCCAGGTTTGATTTTCTATTTGGGCCAATTTAGGAAACGGACATTTTTAAGTTGATTCTGGTCTGGGTATTGCCTGAGGTATCGATATTCAGGTATTCATAGTACAGAAAATTCCCTAGTTTGAGATCAGAAAATTAACATGTCTATTTTTAGCCTAATCAAAGCAAGTCTTTTTCGATAGCCACTTTCAACGTTTACAAACGCTTATATGGCAGCCATATTAAAAATGACGAAAAAAAAACGTTTGACCCGAAATTAAGATTAAGGACTCCTAAAGAACCCGCATGCCAATTTTCAGCCGGATGGAAGCAAGTTTTTCTTCGGCTGCCATTTTGAATTCGCTGTCTTGAATATTTTTTGGTTACCCTCTATGATATTCTTTCCGGGACCTATGTGTAATAGTTTCCGTGATACAAGATTTTTAAATTTGTATGACGGCCATCTTGTTTATTTGAATTTCGAATATACCTCATAAAAGTGCATAAAAATCCTCCTCATGTATGATAGTTTTTGCAGGCCGTTGGTCACTCTACATTTTCCACATTCAGGTTGTCTCGTATTTGATTCTTTGTTTTGAAACCAATCCGTATACAACGATATAAATAAATTTTTTCCATCATATCATGTAGTATGCGTCCTATCTCCATCGGTTAATTTGAAAATTAATAATGATATGATAAATCCTTTATATTTCCATAACCATTTATGAACTTAAGACCAAAAAACATACAGTCATTTATTTAGAAATGTGTGGGACTTTATCAATGAATGAAGCCGGAATGTGGATGATTGAATATCTGACTGGCTTTCAAATTGATCATGAGGCATCGTGCAGTAGAGAAGCGTAGAACACA
>NW_020653770.1:387103-419713 GCF_003589595.1 Hyposmocoma kahamanoa
GCGTGATATCGAAGAAACTCATTTACAAATACTAATGGAAGACAGCACCCTTACTACACAAATATTTCACAGAAGACATGTTAGTAGGCTGGGAAGTGCAAGGTTGGAAGAATAAAAATGTCATTGCTTCATAACATCAGGCAGTGGACCGGCATCAAAACCGTGGAACAACTATTCAGGCTAGCTCTGAACAAAGAAAAATATAGAAAACTAACTGCCGATCTTCAATAATAGAAAGGCTCTTGAAGAAGAAGAAGATGTTCGTAACAACCCAGATTGTTATTCACTAAAGAGAAAGTATACTGTTGGACAGATTCAATGACTACGATTGGGTGGATTAAAGAAGAAGCCGATAAATGGAAGACCGTTGTAGCCAACAGAGTATCAGAAATACAGAAACTCTACCTCAAGCAAAACGGAATCACGTATTAACTAATCAAAACCCGACTGACATAATTTCCCGAGGAACCAAACTAAAGAAATAACAAGAACTATTAGAAAAAAGGAAGTAAACTGACAAATCTAGACCCTTTTATAGAGACCGATGGATCGTTACGAGTAGGGGGCAGATTGCAAAACTCTAATCTACTATACGATCAGAAACACCCAGTATTATTGCCACAAACCCATTAATTACGTAACTAATTATAGGCGACGCTCATTTTAAACCTAACATGGAGGCAATGGTTTGAGACCTTGGCGTATGTACATACGGCAAAAGTACTGGGATACTTGGAGGAAAAAGGAACTATTACTTATTACTATTAAAAAGGAATTACTACACACCTTTAGGTTGTATGGATACGCTTGATAGATCGTAGGGACGACCCTTGAGGTCTCACCGTTAGGTTTTGATCGGGTAGTTTTTATCTTGACCTTACCGTAATTTTTACGCACAGCAGGCTGTTGGTGTTTGCTGTTTAGAATGTATAACACTACACACTTCATTGACAAACAAACACTGCCACCACATCAATACCTAACCGCACGCTGTTCAACAATTGTATTTCAAGCATATGTATGTACTATACATATTAAATAGAAAACCACCGTGAGACTCATCTTTTAAGTGCCACAGATTTACCTGCCGTGTATATAAAATCAATTGAGTTTTGTCTGAAAAGTGGGTATTTGGTATGGCACGGTGATTACTACTTACAAATTGATGGAGTGCCCATGGGTTCACCAATTGCTCCCATAACTGCTAACATCTTCATACAGTGGTTAGAAGAAAAAGCTTTAAAAAACGCGTCTGTAGCACCTACATATTCGTGGCGGTATGTGGATGATATTTTCGCTGTTATCTCGAAAAATACTTTGCCAGAAGAAGAAGTTCACGGTGGAGAGAGAAAGTGAAAGAGCACTGTCATTTTTGGATATTTTGGTTATGCGTCAACCTTGTGGTCGTTTGTTTACTACAGTTTACCGTAAGCCGACGCATGCTAACCGGTACCTTAGGGCAGATTCACACCATCATCCATGCCATTTATCACCTGTACCTAGAACATTGGTCGGTCGAGACTTAAGTCTGTGTGATCCACAATACGTGCACCTGAAACTAGATCATGTTAAACGTGTACTGGAAAGCAACGGCTTAAACTGGAGGCATTGGAATCGCGTCGGGAACGCATCTACTCGTCCTCATCCGGCGGTAGTGGAGAGGCTGCCGATATAATTACCTTACATTAAGAGAGTAACGGATAAAATCGGACACTTGTTACGCCGAAGATGTAGCATCAAGACGATTTTCCGCCCTCACATGCAACTTAGATAGTTGGTGCGTTCACCAAAGGATAAGGAGCCATTGAATGTTCCCGGTGTATATAAGACTCCCTGCTCCTGTGGCAAGAGTTACATAGGAGAGACCGGCCGTAATATATCCACACGACTAACGGAACACTTACGTAGTTTTAAGAACCGGGACAATCGGGACTCTGCAGTGACGGAACGTTCATTGGATTCGGATTCGACGCACCATATTCGTTTTGATAAAGTGTCCGTACTGGCGAGAGAAAAGCATTTAATTCCGCGGAAAGTACGTGAAGCTATCGAGATTGGTCGTCATTCGAATTTCAATCGTGATAGTGGATGGTCGGTACCCCCCGGTTGGAAAACAGTGTTAGGTACTACGTCAGTGGTTAGTGTAGACGAGACTTTAGAAAGTGACGTTGTTAGTGTAGTGTGCAATCCTGCATATGACTTTAATAAAAATGAAGCAAACGAGGGTAGATTCTCGTCGACGCCGCCTGCGCCCGCAGTCGTACTGAGTGATCGGGCTGCCAGGGCTTTGGCGTACAGTTTCCGTCGAGTCATCGCCGCGGAATCTCATGATTATGGACCACGAATTGGTTCGACACATGTCGAACAAAAATTCGACTTAAACGTGAAAATACGTGAGTTATCCGTTATTTTTACTATACATATTGCCTGAATAGAAGAACTCTGATCTATAATTTTCATCTTGCAGAAACCTATTTAAGCCAAGAAACCTTTATTTCGTTTGATTTCATTTGAATCTATATTAGAATGGTAATTTCCAAACTTGGGTCGTCCATAACGGTCTTTACAAAATCGTTTTAATGTTTAAGGCTTATAGGTCGTTGTGACTCATAAAATTTCGCACAATCACATAGTCTGCTAGATGATAGTTTATTTAAAACTGTGATGTAGTGATACCTACCTCTTAATTAGAATAAGAGATTTATATATATGGTATAGAATATTAATCATACATTGTAACCTTTGTTTCGATTTAATATAGATCGAGGTGTTCATGTTCTTAACATGTGTCTCATTTAAGTGCCTTCCAAAACCCTACCTCACCTCTACAAGAAGAAATTATCTTTCATTTATCACAAAACAATAAAAAATATTAACTTTATTGTTTTTCATTAGAATCGAATTGACATTATCTGAAAAAGGCTCTAAAGACAGTTTCGATTTGTGGACGGCAATTTAAGATAGATCCATTTAACATGACGCCGCCGGCGGTATCCCACAATCTCCAACATAACCTTTTCAATGCCATCAAAATATCTCGTAGGAAAACTAATGTACGGTCGGGTACTGATACTCAGACACATTGCAAAGACGCTGATGATGTCATTTGTGTCACAAAAAGGAGATGTAATAATATTCCTTACATATCAATTGTGACGTCTTTAGCTTTCCACTCACTAGAAAAAACTAAAAGTGCATTTAATAATTGACGTGTAATTTCGTAATCATTTATTACATTCCAAAGCTATCGACACAATTGTTACTACAAAGACCACCCTGATAATTTTGATAGTGTAGTTCATTACACAATAGTAAGGATATAATCGACACACGGCTAGAATGTAGACCGACACTATAAACAGTGTAGTCCTAGCTATAATCTGTGCTATTAGCACAGTCCAAATTGATTATAATATTTTACGAGGGCACGGCAATGTCAACAAACTATCGATGATTGTGCAACACTAAAGTCGTGTTAAGTCTATAAAATCACTAGTGCCGGCCGTCGTTTCTGTCGATTTTCTAAGTTCATCAGTCGTAATACCACTGATGCGATCTTTCGTCAATTCTGTCTTGCAATCAACCGAGTCCACGCGGTCGGCTCGTACGAAATTGATGCATCTTCGAGTCTTGCTTTTCCCGCCTTTGAATTGATACGCATCCACGAAGGATGTTGTTAAGAGTAGAACGAAAACTGGAAAATAAATAACATTCAAGTTTAATTCAAATAAGTAAACAAATGGCACTTGAAATTGATACATTGATTAAAGTCAGGAACTCAATCGTAAGGCAGATTCCTCTTATGAATAATGAGTTTAAAGCTTGCTCTTTGTAAATGGATTTCGAAATATTATAGGTAAAGGCAACCTCAAAGAGCACTAATTACCATGAATCTTTATAATCTAAGGAAGCAGAAGCTGTCTATGGTTTTACTGACATAATTTATATAATCAGAAATCTCTGGAGGCGTATATTTTTCCCCTTAAATGAACCTGTAACCCAACTGTCAAGAACAGTCAATTTATTTTTATTATACCCATTAATATTATTACTGTTGTAATTATTTATATCGATTGTATTATTTTTATTATTGTTAAATATTTGCAGTGAATGTAAGAGTTGTTAAACAGTTACTTTCAAATAAATAAATAAGTAAAGCCGTTACTTGACGTTGCGCGCGCGCAGTAATAAGGTCGCCTTTCACCTTCGGCTGTTTCCGCCGAGCCGAAGTTTCCTGCGTTCTCGGATTTTTATCCGATTGTTGTATCTAAACCGACCTCGAGGCAAGACGTTGTCAAAGTTAACGTTACTTTCTTTTCGTAACATAATAATCTTGTATTATTGCTGTAACCTTAGCAAACCCCTACATATTAATATAAAGATCGATCACAAAGAAAAATTCCTTCGATCCAACAGGACACGAACTTGTGACTACGCCGGGCTATGCTCTGCCAAATGAGTTACAGGTCGAGTCAGCAGTATGGGGATTTTTCGCCGTTTTAACGTGTTTTTTCTTAGTGTTCGTTCATTGTATTAATTATTATAACAAACTAGTGGAGTATTTTCACTAAAAATGAATATAATATTTTTCAGGAAAAAATCTAAATTACATATTCATAGACGTATACTGTGACACCAGCGGAAGATTGTTATTTTTTTAAATTTGTCTCAAACACATTGTAGAATTGTCCGAACAGCAAATGTGACGTTCTTACCTATAGCTCACTTGTATCTGACGTGTCCATATAGGTACTATAGGTAGTTGACGTCTCATATACAAATTTTGACAACCTCGATCTTCCAGCGGCTTACATTGTACATTTGTTGGAAAGTAGACACTTGAGCAGTACGATTCCCGGTAGGAGAAATGTACGTTTGTAAATTGATTGCTCTGGTATTCAAATGGGTGATTCCCTAATTTGAGATCAGGGAATTGGTTCTTTGACACGTTTAAAAAAAACATCGAAAGTTAATGATACAAATCATTCTTTTTGGCGTGAAGCAGCATGGCTTCCAAATTTGACGTCAAAAAAATGTTTACATGCATTGTGAGTTACGTATATTGATGATGCAAGGGGTCGAAAGATAACCGACCTAAACAAGCAGTACGTTTATGTGCGACGGTCTCGGGGGACACAGCGATTAGCTATGGGTACGCAGAGTGTTTTTTTTTAATGGGACAATCTGAGGAAATCCGAAACCACAGAAGATACAAGAAAACGCTGTTAGGAACCATTAAGAATTTTTTGGTCATGCTTGAGTTGTCCATAAAAATGAATAAAATTGATCAAAATTTTTTTTAGTGCTCATCGGATTCGGACTCAGTTTCGTGAAGGAATCATTTCATTATATGGGATGTAAAAAATCGGGACAGCAGAAGTTGGTCAAAACTAATTTAAAAAAATGTTTTCATACAAAGTTATTAAAATTGACTAATTTTTTTAATGCTAATAGGTTCAGTTTGTTATAAAAATGACTTTATTGTATAGGAAGACAAAAAATTGGGTTAACTGATGTTGGCTAAATTTGATTTTTTTTAAATTCATTCAAAATGTAAATAAAAAGAAAACATTACAATTAGTCGCGCCACTGCGCGGTTGCACCGCTTCTATAAGCGTCCAATTTGATCATTATTGTACCTAATGCCCCTTTCGTAATAACTTTTATTTGTTCATAATATAAGTTTACAAAACACTTAATGTCAGTTAATTATAGTCAAAGGAAACTCTGCCTTGAATTTTTAAAATTCATTGAGGAACAAAACATCATATTTCAAGAATTCATTTGAACTCTCATGAGATATGTCATGTACAAGAGACACCTCTGCCACGCAAGTATCGATCAGAGACAAACAGACCCGAGATACCACTTTCAAGTTGTCAACCCCGCCATTCAAAACATTGATTGTGATAATGCATTATGAGCATTAGTTTAAGCCTCAGTAATAAGCTGTCCAATCCAATCATTCCGTACACAAACATAGAAAGGAAAAGATAACTGGTAAACATTATATATCTTTTTATACGCAAATCTTGCAAACCTCTTCTGCACCTTCTCTATCATGTCACTACATGTGGTTTCGCGAGGGTCCCACACTAGAGCTCCGAATTCCACACACTGCGAACGTGTGCGTTGTAAAGCATCAATTCTCATAACAAAATCCCAGTGTTCGGTTTGCCTTTTGCACATTGCTATAATATGAACTTTAAGTAGTCGCCGATCTCGCGCATGAAAAGACTTTCCTATTCGAAACCCGTAAGGTAAGTTTAACCCGTAAACAATTATCAGTATTTTTTAAATGTCAATATTATTGTTGGCTAGGCTTTATGACAATGAAAATTTTATAAATCCTGTCAATAAAAATAAAACAACTGAAAAATGCTATTGGGGATGACTATCTAGACGGCCCAAAAATGGATTTACTTACCGAAATATAAAATCATGTTTCTATCCATATTTGCCACTTTATACTTCTTGAGTTTTTTTTTAAAACATAGCAATTGTCATTATAATCAATCTTAGTGAAGTTTTGAATATTGATTTCTATACTTAGACGCCTAAATATAAATAGAAGGCGGTATAAGAGGAAAAAAGTTTTGAAGCCGATCTTGTCGTGGTGTCCTTATTTTACTATAAAAGTTTATTTAAATTTTAATTTTGCACTTGTCAATGTATGCCTTGTTACATCAACCCTTCAAAGTCGAATCACGTTACCTGTTCAATATGACAGCTTACACCTTTTGGTGTAAGCAGCAAGTAACAATTGATTATTCAACATTAGCTATGTCAATTTAAGCGTGACCGTACTTGAGATAACAATATAAAACTAGTAACAATTATTGTAAACGTTTTTATGACCAGTGTTACTGATAACATGCTTGTATATTTTATTAAACAACATAAGAAAATTTTGGACCCTGAAAAGGTGGTAATAGACTTTGGCTGGTGTTGTTTTTACGTGATTTATGTTATATAAAATTTGACTACGTCTACACGGTCAATCTTTACAAGTATAGATTTTTATGTAGCACAAATAGGAATCCACGTGGCACCAGCATAATATTTAGCCAGTACAGTCTCATATCGTTCTATATAAGTTTTGTTTATAGTGCCCCTCCTTATCAACCTCTTGGTACTATGACCTGTGCGCGTACAGGAACCTTACAAGTTCAGGTTCTGACCCCAGATCAGCCAGTGTACAGGGTTGTCACAGACCTCTGTCACTTGACTTCATCCGGTTCTTCGGGTTCCGGATCTCTCGGGTCAGTAGATAGGGACAATTCAGCCAGCACAGTCAAGAACACTTCACACTGAACACTTTGGACTTTAGACCGTTCTAATCACGATTGATATACAGTTAAAGTGTGAAACTCCACGAGCTGTGAACCTGTGCTAAATATTACTGAATTATATTTTTTAATTATTTTTTTATTATTTTGTTATTTTCCATATATATTTGTTATTATTATTGATACAAAGATCGAACACAAATTTTACACGCAAATTTATTGTAGCAGTAGAGCTACTTGTGAAAGAGCTCGTCCAGGGAAGTATTACCGAAGTACCTTACCTATTTCTGCCGCCAAGCAGTAATGTCAGCATTACTGTGTTCCGGTTTGGAAGGGTAAGGGTGCTGGTGAAATTACAGGCACATTGGACTTGTCAACTTATGCCTAATGGCGACGGGCGCAATGACAGTGTCCCTAAGATCTTTGCGATTTATAGCTTCGAGTGGCACTGCAACTGTTATGGACAGGCGTGTCGCTTACCACCAGGCGCACGATTTGTTCGTCCCCGCACTTGGTATCGTAAAAAAGGTGGAGATATCAATTCGACTGTACTTTTTTGTGTGTATGTCGATTTCTTTTTTATGAAAAAGTTATAATTATTATTTATTAAATGGCTTTTTTGCCAGCAACCTGTGAAAAAATTATGAAGTTTCTTCAGGCCAGGTACCTTTATAGCAACCAGAAGCTGAAGTGTATTCACAATTCATGGTAGTAAAATATCATGATATACAATAAACAAGTATTCCAAAAATATATATTAATTTTTATTTTAAATAGATATTTATTTATTATTTTTCGAATTATGCCATTTTGTTATTGACAGTTAATGTGTGTCTCTACAAAATATTTAAGAAGTAATCCCGAGCAAGATGCTTATAAGGGATATCGTTTTCCCTTAACACGCAACAGGTGGTTAGGACCTGCCCTTCCTTTCAGAAGTGTGAAGTTATTTTATTGATTACACGTCATTTTTTCAAATTCTTCACAAAAAAACGGGTCAAATTGTCAAAGTTGTCAATAAGTTGTAATTTTCACAAAGAGAGCTTATGACACGATTCCCAACGACTTGTTTTAGGAAATTGGTAGTGGTATAATATAATCACTGCTACACAAACATCATCATCATCTTTAAGGCCAACTTTTGCTCCATTTGCGACAAAACTGAGCGCCAAAGTCCTGACAGGACAAGCGCGGGCGCAAGCGACGGCGTCAAGCAACTACACTCGTTTGCTTCATTCATATTATTGTCATATGCAGGTGCGCTTACTACATTACCTGAACCACGGACCATGGATGAGTTGTCCATTAGTTTAGTTAATATGTGTAAGTGGTTCACGGTGGTTTTCTATTTAAAATCATCAACATGGTATTTTTTTATATTCCCACTTGTGGGCACGGGTTTCTCTGAGAAGGAATTTCAGTCCACCACGATAGTCGAATGCAGAATAGGAACTTCTCGCGTTTTTCTTTTTTTTTAGATACTAGGTGGTATTGTGGAAGGGGTACATAAATTATTTAATACGGATTGTATAAAATTTTTATAATATTTATATAAGGTAATTAAAAAAGGCCAATTTGTATAAGGTAAATCCTGGTTTTATTTCTTTATAATTAATTATTGTTTAAAAATGGATACATTTGCTGCAGATAATATTTGTGTTAATTTTGAATAACGTTAAATTGGAAAAAAAAACGATTTATCCTAAAATAAAATTAACAACGTTGTAACGTTCCATTACAGCCTGTCCATAGCACCTGCAGTGCCACTCAGAGCTTTAGATTGCAAAGATCTGAATAGCACTACCATTGCGCCCGTCATCTTGAGACATAATTTCACAAGTCCTATGTGCCTGTAATTTCCCCAGCATCTTTACCCTTCAAAGCCAGAATTCAGCAATACTCGCATTATAACTTGGTGGTAGAAATGGGTAAGGTTTCTCACAAGGAGCTCAACTAAAGTCTTCTTCGCCGCGCAGGTCACTGTTAAAGATAGATTTCATATCCTTCCCAATTTATGAAAATATCCACCCATCACCACTAATACACAGTGACTACTTAGCAGGCAGTCCCACAACCTGAAAAAAGTGCTTTACTTCATATCTTCTTTTTCCATTTTAGGCGTTTTTGATATTCAAATATACATAAAAGATACGAATCAGTTCAATTACCCAATACTTAAGTAAGTAGCTAAAGCACTCGTGTTATGGAAATTGAAAACAACGACGATATATAACACCCAGACCCGAGACAATATAAAAAAGTTAGTTTTTCTACATTGACCCTGCCGAGGACCGAACCCGAAACCTCGCAGATCGCGATACCATGAAAACCGGTGTGCAAGCCAGTCGATCGTAATTATAATTTCATGTATACTATATTGTTATATTATTTTCGTAGCGGGTGAGTTCCTTGTGAAAGAGTTCATCCAGTGCGATCCGGTTCTGAAGGGTAAGGATGCTGGTGAAATTATCAACAAATGAGACTTGTGTCTTAGGGTGACAGGCCCAGTGGCAGTGCAACTGCTATGGACAGGCGTATCGCTTAACACCAGTCGCACGACTTGTTCATCCCGTCACTTGGTATTAAAGTTTCTGAACTTATTATAATGGTTAAGAAATAATGAAATTGTAAAGATATTATGGTTGGTAGTGCACCTTAATGTGCTGGGCCTGGACCGGCCCAGCAGTGACCGATCGTCTCAAATTCTTATGCGGATACCCGCCGTCAGCAAATATCAGTTAGAAAGTATATAAATATTTAACCGTAATTTAAATTGTGCGATCACAAAACATTAATTTTGTTTCATGTAGTCTTGTACAAACATGTATTTCGACTGTGTCGCTTTCTAGATATCCTCTCATTCTTATTATAGGTATTGCCCACACAAAAGCAGTACACAGAAGTAAAACTCACGTCACTAAACGAATAAATAGTTAAATATCCTCACAATAAAATATCATTTATGTATCACGTTTAAGTGTTCTAAAAGGTGAGTCAGCCTAAGTTACGATTAACTTCATGTACGTGCGGCGCACTTTAAGTTTCCGCAATGAATAAGAAAAAAATACTATAAATGATCAGAAATGAATTTTTTGTTCCTCGAAATATTCTCCGTTAGCGTTAATGCACTTTTTCATACGAATGGACCAATTTTGAAAACGTTTCGTGTGTCCGTGACAATCTCTGAAACATATTTTTCATACTCGTCGACTCTTCAGTGTTGAAAGTCGTTGATCGCGTAACTGGTTCTTAATTTTTGGAAACAAATAAAAGTCACAAGGTGCCAGGTCGGGATTGTACGCGGGATGGCTCATAAGGTCAACGTTGTTCACCTTCAAAAATTCATTTGTCTGTCAGGCCATGTGAAAACTGGCATTATCGTGGTGCAAGATAATACGGCGTTTACGGTTATTTTTACGGAGTTTGTCAATAACTTCCGGCATGCAAATGGTTATATACCAATCACCATTCACGGTACAACGATTCTCCAAAGCAACAGTAGCCACGTGTCCAGTTTTACTAAAAAAAGAAGCAGTCATATCCAAAGACCCATATGCTCGATTGCTGCTTTGTTTTGAGATTGTAACTATAAGCCCATGTTTCGTCACCTGTTACTATGTCCCACACCAAATTTGATGCCCCTTTGTTGAATCTGGTAAGCATGGCATTGCATCAAGGGACGCGATCCGTTTTTTGAGTCAAATTGTGTGGGATCCACCGAGAGCACAGCTTTTTCACACCCAAATGTTTGTGTAGTATTGATTGTATTTGACTCATGCCTATGCCTAAAGATGCCTGACTCTTAGGGCATGTCACATGCCTGTCTGTTTTGCTCACACGGCGTGGCCAGGTCCGGAAACTTATAGTGCACCCTATGTATTATTACAAATTTAGAATAAGTTCATTTTTGTAATTGCCGTATATTTTTATATCCAAAAAAAAACACATTTAAAATTTAAAATTCAAATTCAATGTACTTGGCCGATTATGTATTAGCAAAGATGGTAACAAGCTGTTGATTTACGTAGAAAAAATATTTTTGCATCAGCAATAAAACGTTAATGGCTGAGAGCCGATAATGGTAAAAAATATCTAGCAAAGATTTTATTGTCAAGCCTATGTTTGTCATTGCAATAATCCCGAGTGCCAAGATTCCACGCCGTGCTATCAATAGGTCTAGGTAGCCGCGGTCCAGTAAGGATACGACTTATTCTAGTAACCTGTCTACCGACTGTGGAGTTGTTGATCTCACGTAATTAAAATTCGATCAGAGTAACACGCCACACTTAACACCACAATACATTTGTATAAAATGGGTTAATAAACAACTTGATGACAATAGCCCCCTTTACGCAGTCATTCTGTTGCGCGTGATCAAGAGCGTACGGGATTGCGCGCGAGAAAGTCTGCACGCGCTGGACAGACCGCGTGAGACCGCGCGACTAATAAGCGCAGTCGCGCGGTCTTTCCCTTTTCCTTCCAACTCTTTACTCGCGCGTTCAATCGCACAGGATTGCTGTATCACGCGCGATAGAGCGTCTGTGTAAAGCCCGCTATTGACATGACAATGGCAAAATGTTATACGATTGTTTTAAATTGCTGAACGCACAAAAACTTGTGATAGTTCCAGGTACAATGTCTTTACTATTGCTGTAACAATAGTCTTTGGTCGCATTAACAATAAATATTTGACTGCCTCTGTGGCCGAACTGCTGGTTTGCCAAGCAGAGGTCCCGGATTCGATTCCCAGGCCGGACAAAAAGTTTTGTATGGCTTACATTTATTTCTCTCTAGAGTTTGGGTGTACTTTGTGGTTGCCTATTTGTGTCCATGGCACCCGCGATACAGAGTTTCCCTTTTTTTATGGTAGCAATAGACGGGACGAACAAGCCGCGCACCAAGTAATAACTCACCAGTAAAAATTCACCAGCACCTTTACCCTTCAAAACCGGAATGCAGTAATACTGACATTGGAGACACGAGGAGCTCTACTACTACTAGCGCCCTAGTGTATTTATTTCATAAAGAATTTGTAGTCACTTCGACAAGTGATTTTTATCTATTTTACACTAAAACTGAATATGTTTTAGCAAACCGTCATGAGCGAAACCAAGTTAAATCAGTCCTAAATACATACGCTTTCAAATTCAAGTCGGCAGCTTTTCAAGTCAACGCGTGATGTATGATCGGCTTTATCATTTGATTTATGACGTGTATGAATGCCTTTACTTATACACTGACTTGACTGAATTAGGAAATTATCTTTTATAGCTGAAACTCGCTTTGTACCAATTTTGTTTATATATTCAAGTTATTTATGCGTGATATTTCTTTATAATTGTTCAGTATGCCTTGCGATTAAAAGGATTTCCTTTCAATACCCGGTGGGGGTGTAACACTGCAATCTTTTCGAATAATGCAGGCTCTGTATTTTTAAATTACAAAATTAATAAATTAAATCATAAAATCTACAATTTGGAGAAGGTTCACAAAAGTCGTCGAAGGTATATCAAGTACTTAAACCCAGATTGGGTAGACTTGTTGGCCAAATTTTATTTATACATATAATTCGAGTATCCGATTCGTGTTGGAAGAGTATCGAATAGTGGAAATCAATTACTTATCCATTAAGATCTAAATGCAGTGTTGTGACATTTCGGAAATTCATGTGGAATTGAATCTCTCTCTTTTGTATTTTTTATCCAGAACAACTGATAGAATGTCACTGCTGGACATGAGATGCAGTGTACATTCATTGTCACAATATCATTAGGATCATTTTATCTCCAGATGTACAAGCAATATTCGCATTTTCTCGGATTTGTATCGGTCTTAGTGCATAAGCGACATCCGATGTGGGTCCTAGTTTTCTAGATTTTTGTAGTCTCGGATTCGGAACAAATACGAATCAGAGACCCGACTGTTATTAGGTGTGCACTATGAAAAGATCCCCGCATCACCAGGTTTTATCACCTCTCAAGAGCTATTACCACCAGGATTTAAATCTGGTGCGGCTGTCAAAGTCACTAAACCGACTTTGCACAGGTAAGTAAATCGCTACAGAAACAAGGTGTGACTGCAGCGCTCCAAAATTGTTCCTGCAGCACTTGCTGGTGTGCCCCCTTGTGCCCAAACACCTGCAAGATCTCCTAATGCAGCCAAAGACAGCGCAATCGAATGTCGTCACTTCAAAGTCAATATAGTCCTGAAATAACCAAAGCATCGACAGGATAAGAGCAAGAAGAAAGTTGTTTGGGGTTTAAAAAATGTTATGATACTTTCAAATACATAAGAATGTCGATCGTAGTTGTATGTTCTGCTCTGCCTCCGTGGCCGAACGGTTACCATGCCGGACTGCCACCCAGAGGTCCCAGGTTCGATTCCCGGGCCGGGAGAAATATTTGTATGGCCTACATTTATTTCTCTAGTGAGTTTGTGTGTAATTTGTGGTTGTCTATATGTGTGTCCATGGCACCCGTGACACAGGGTTTCCCTAGTGTGGGGCTATATTGAGTGTGTGCGTTATTATTACCATTATGCACGCTTTTACTTTTTATTATTCTTAGTTCCCAGGTAATTTCAAAAGTATAGTGGTTGCGCCGAAGTTATGTTTGAGTTATTTTTTTATACGTATATTAATGTCAATACAATCTCGCTTTGAAAAGGCCTAAACTGTGCTTTTTGAGAATAAATGCTTGAGATGAGCCGCAGCATCTCCCTGTATATTAAACTACCGTTTTGGTGCCGTTATATTATCTTTTAAAAGACTAACAAAACATGTAATAATATGGCCGAATGTATATACATTTTTTTTCAATGCTGATAGACTTAGTTTTTTGTAGAAAGGTTCTTGAACGAGAGTCCCCGACCCCAGCTTACTGTATTAGTTCAGGGAAACACCACCTCTCCCGTTTAAAATTCATGTATCAACAAATTTGTTTTGGCATCATAAACACAAAAAGGAAAAACACTAGCTATATTGTAAAACATGTTACAACGACCGATTAGTGAAAGCGATAGCTGTTGTAATAGCTAGATTTATTGCCCCTTAAGTAAATTGATTTATGTTTTAATTTGTTTCACGTGTTGCAAACTTTGTGCCACGAGTGATTACAGTTGCCCCCATACTGTTCTCTGTCAAGCAATAATCCATCCTTAACTCGATTGGCTAGGGAAAGTTTTCTACTCAGTTACCTAATGACACTTAGAAAGTTATAATAAAATCAAGGCTGCTTATGACATTCAATGATGTGCTATGCAAAAACTTTGTCTTTGCAAAGATAGAGTTCTACCACACCATCTTCAAGCAACTCTAAGGGTATCTTCACATTAGACGGTTATAGAACCAGAACACACAGCTCCACAGTCGCTCCACTTTTGCAAATAATATCTATATTGTATGAAAATTGGTAGTAGTAACGCGGCTACCGCGTTTAATATGATGGCGCCCTTACACCTTATTAGGACAGATGTTTCTTTTATATAGAATAAAACAACAAAAAAGCTTTTTTGAAATGATTAACGGTATGCGTCGTCTGTTTACATCATCCGTGTCGTAATGGACGTTGTCGTAACCTGCATTAGGTACATAAATGTTTCAAGGTGACAGATTTTTGATACATTACTTCACACATGTAGTGACAAGAATCTGTTGGATGTAAGCAGCACTAGACCAGCCGTGGTGGCGATCTTTGGAGAACGCCTATGCCCGGCAGTGGACGCCTGTCGGTTGAAATGATTATGAATTCAAATCTTGAACTGTCATACCATTTTATCAACGATTTATATTTAAAAAGGGACGTATAGGATGATTAAGTAAGAACGGAAAATGTTCGCCTTTGAAAGGCGTATGTATAATCTGTAGTATGATCGTACGTCATACTCAGTTGTGACAAAAATGTCAGATAAGGCAGTCACTGAGGAGCGCAACGTCATGACGTTACACTTTTTCCGTTAAGCCATCTCCACGCGTCAGAGAAACTTATAAAAGAATAAATCAAACTCATTTTATGTGACATTTCAAATATTACGTGCCACAAAAATATATTTGCAGTCGACGTTAGCGCTGTTACAGGCGGACAAGTAAAGCCAATCGCACACCAGCGAGTGTACGCCATAGCTACAAATAAAAATTTAACTACGCTAACTTGACGCGGGACAAGTGTCAATTCGTATCTCGCCTGACTAACTATCGTAACTACATTAGGCAAATTACGCAGAGCAACGTAACTTTGTTTCTTAACTTTAACTTGTAAAAATGTTAGCTATATTTTGAACTCCTGTATAAAATGTAAAAGTAAGTTAGCGTAAGTAGACTGACAACGCAATCGTCGAGTTTAGTGGAGAGTGTTAGCTTTTATCACTCGTGGAGATTTTTAAAGAAATAGGCAAATTGACACAATTTACTTACAATTATAAAACATACTTTTTGTGCATTTAAATTTTGAACTGTATAATAAACGCAGCGACGTACACAACTTACTATACTTACTATAGTAATAACTGGAAGCTTGTTCAAATTTCAGGGAGTTCTCGGTTCTTTTGTGGGCTAGGTATTCAATATTATAATGAGATTCCAAAAGCTATTTTATCGATAAGTTCAAAAATCATGACAATGTTACTTTACTAAAGCTAGGACATTACACAGTTAACGATTGTATGAATGACAAAATGGTTTGGCTCTCAAATTTAAAGTGACTTGTAGTATTATCATCAAGTGTGTAATAAATATGACAATTTCATGTAAATAAATAATGAATATTAGACAACATCACAATATGTTGTTCTGATCCCAAAGTATGTAACTAAAGCAAACAGATTTGCCACTCAGATCTTTGCGACATAAGCTCTAAGTGGCACTGCAACTGTTATGGACAGGCGTGTAGCTTATCATCTCAGGCGCTCGACTTGTTCGTCCTGTCACTTGAAATTATAAAACAAAAGAACAACGACGGTACCACGAACACCCAGACCCGAGACCGCATAAAAAAGTAGTTTCTTCATTGCCCCGACGAGGGATCGAACCCGGAACCTCAGAGATGGCAAAACCATGAAAACCGGTATAGTGTGATGTGATTTGAAAATTTGCTTTTATTAACTCAAATTCAAAATTATTTATTAAAGACAACGCTTGTCCATGGTCAAATATGTTAGTAATAATTTTACATAATAAGAATAATACAATAATAAAATAAAATAATATTAAATAAATAATACATACAATAAAAAATCAAAATGACTAAAATATAAATGTTTAGGATGTATAACAGCCAACACCCAATGCCTCTGTAAGGCACTGTCCGGACTATAGGCTAATATCCTAAGTACGCTGTTGGGGCTCTCCAGCATTCTGCGTCTCACTGAAACTATTTTTTGCTGACTTGACTTGATAAAACCAGTCAGTGTCAGCATCGGCAAACATACCAGATGCACTGCAGTACCTGGACAACCCCAACAGCATCCTAAACATGTCGTTATACGGGACTCGTAGCTCGCTGAAGGTCTTTTGCATACACCTAGCGCACAGGCCGCTACAATAAAACGATTAACAGTATGATTTGAACAAGGTCACTCTTACTTCATCTGTATAATGCGTAAACCTGCGATTCAGCATATTCCCTCGGGTCGCCAATGCCCTACGCTCCCTTTGCATGTCACAATCATCTTTTAGCTCCGAATTTACTATATGACCTAGGTACCTGAACTGTGTCACCCTAGACAACTCACAATCATACTGTTTTATGGGGGTACAGAGCTGGGACACCTACCATGTGACGAGAATATTATGTACTCACTTTTTTTAATATTATATTTCAATCCGTGAGACACGGCATAGGTTTCACAGGCACACAGCAGCCTTCGCAATGCACCAACCGAATGGCTCAGCAGCACCATTATAATCTGCTTAACTAATGTTGTTGATCATTTGTCCGTCTATAGAACAACCCGCTGCTGCAACATGCTGCTGAGCTCAACAATTAAATCATTCATGTACAAGCTGAAGAGCTTTGGGGACGTTAACCCCACCCCTGTCTCACCCCGCACTCCAGCGTGTACATGTCCAAGAACTCACCCGCCTATCTTATATAATTTTCCTGATGCTCATACCAATGCACAAAAAAATCCACTAACTCTCGCCCCATGCCCGTGGCCCGATAAGAAACAAGATCAAAAACTTTTGAGACATCTAAAAGACCACAATGAACAGGAGTCTTCCTCTGCAAATAGTAATTCACCGTCTCCTTCAAACGAAATATGGCATTTTTAGTCGAAAGCCCAGTCCGAAAACCGAACTGGACATCAGGTAAAGTTGTTTATCAAGAAGACCGTCAAATACCATAACTGTAGTTACGTCTGTCTGTAGTGTAGTTTTATTTTTTACAATAGGCACCACAAGGGTCCTCATGAGGTCAGGAGGCAAATAGGTATGTCTAATACACATATTATAAAACATACTGAGCACCCTGAGCAGATGCATACCCGCATGTTTAAAATGTTCGATTCCAAGCCCGTCATGGCCGGGAGATTTACCGAAAGTCATATGTTTAATAACACATTCAACACCTCGTGCCGAGAAATAAATTAGTGACGCGGGTGCATCCCCATGACGTAACCCAGCATCGACACTTCCGCCCTGCGAGGTGGCACCAGCCGTAGTGCACGACGACGTGGGTAAGGCCTGTACTTTGAAGTGTTGCATAAATTAATTTCCAACACCTTCCGGGTCACTGGCACACACGCTTGCCGGGAGGCTAGACTTTGAGTTTAGATTTGATGTACTTTCCAAAATTATTTATTATTAAAGCAGCGCCGAGCCTCCCTATGAGGCTCGCTAACATGCAAGTTCCAGCCCAATACTTTACGTTTAATACGTTTTTTATTACTACAGTTATATTTGTTTTTTCTTAAAAGTCAAGGTCGCAGCCTCCGACAACACATTAATAATTGTACTATACAAGTTATCAATTACACGCTTGTGGCTAATAGAGCCACACATATGATCTCCGCATTCCCTTATCTCAATAGGAAAGTCAATTTTACGTAGTAAATTATGACATAATTTACGATATTCTTGTATTTGGTTTGTGTCTCTATTCCCCCATACAACCTGACTAAAAACTCTGTTTCTACAGTGTAGCTTAGCTCTAATTGAACTTAAATTACATTGGAACACCAACGGAAAATGATCGGAGGTGTATGTATTATAATCAATTTTTAGATTTGTTATTAAGAAATGCCGATTCAGTTACGAGACAATGGTCTAGCCATCTCTTGCAGTCATAAACTTCACTTATATACGTAAAATGGTCAGAGTTAATGTCTGAAAACTCATAATCAAAGTCAACGATCAGTTATTCCATAGGTAAAATAAATTTACACTTGAAAACGTCACATTTAAGCTAATGCTCGTTCACTACGTTGACCTCCAGGATAAGAACGGGCAAGAAACTCTAGGGATTGCTCTTTTCAAATAAACTTAAACACTATGGAATACACTTTGAATCAAATTTGTGTGGATTCTGGAGCCGTGTCGTCTTTCCATACATCTTTATCTAGCACGTAGTCTTCAATTTTGTAATATGATTTTTCGATCAAAATATTTTTAATGTAGTTTTTAAACTTAGGAAATGATAAACTTAATATGTGCTCCGGAATCTTATTATAAAAACGTATACAGTTCCCCATAAAAGAGTTGTTTACCTTGGTTAAACGAAATCGTGGTACCATGAGTTTGGACTTAGCTTTAGGTTAATATTATGGATATCTTCTTTCTTATTGAAATTATGTATATTTTTACGGGCATATAAAAAATTTCAGTAAATGTGACTGTGATGCCACAGTCATGATACCAGTCTCCTTAAACTTTTCTCTGAGAGATACCCGATCGCTCGTTTTTGCAATGCAAATATGGTTTGAATATCTGTCGCTTTACCCCACATACTATGGAAATAACTAAAGTAAACTAGTCTAGCAGTACTAACATCGGTAAGCTCACGTATTCTGCGGACTGCGCCTGTAGCGGAGCTTAATCTGCTGGCCAGTGAAGAATCCGCAGATAACCACTTTTATTCAATAGGAAACGATAATATCTCCTTACCAAAAGTCTCCGTCGGATGGGCATTAAAATCTCCAAATGTTTTAATGATGAAAACAGCTTTATGAAAATAGTCGAAAAAAGTTGCTCATTGGCACTAAATGGTCTATATACCTTGTTTTAACTCAAATAAAGTTTTTTATAAATCAATCGGCAATTCACATGACATATAATCAGATAATTAACCTTTATATATGGAAACGTCTATTTTCGAAATTGAAAAGTTCCAACTCCCGCCGCACAAATGCCCCCACTATAAAATTAAACAAGGTGTTAGTAAATATCTGGTGCTAACAAGTGACTGGCCTCTTATCTCCAATGTGTAACGAGCCTTAAACTAGCTTCGGATGTCTGCTACATGCACGGTTTAGTTGTCAAGAGAAAACGCGGTTTAAATGCATACGGCAACGTGCTGCAGCGAGTATAACAATTTATGCCCTACTTTTTACTATGCGTCACGATTTTGCTTGACGATACAATACGGAAATATCTTTTGTTATAAGGTTCACACGCGAAATGTCCAGAAACGAAAGGAAAAAAGACGTAGAAACCTCCGTGTAGCACGCTAATACTGTAACTAAACAGAACTAGGATTGTTACATTGAACAGTTCTAGGAAATACAGTAACTAGTGATAATCACAGCAAAAAAAATGGAATATACTATCGGCATCTGTTTTCCTAAAACTACTGTTGCAACCCCGCAAGTCAACCGTGACCATGGGACCTGTAAATGGCCCGAAACGTCGGTTTGTTTGAAAAAACAAATATACGAGATTTAAATCCGGAAAAATAGTTTCATTTCCTAAATCAAAGGTTTCTCAATGGTAACAAAGACTGTTACTAAAATATTAAAAGTACAGACTCAGCTTCTTTGCGATGTTAATAATTTAATTAAAACGATGTTAATTATTGTATATTCTAATCAACGCCAGAACAAAAGCAACCTTGACAAAAATGTAACAGCTGCCATCTGTTGGTCTTTTCGAATACTATTACAATCGCGTCGCGGGTTTACTTGGTACCATCTATTGAATTGCGTTAGGAATCAAATTAAGCATCTGAATAAGTGGAGTTACGAATGCGACAATTCTTTGTATGAGACTGGGGTCTTTATTAATAAAAAAAAAATGAGAAGTACATGTCTCTCTTCATTTCGATAGAACCTTATTTGTTGCCAAGCCGTGGCAGCCTAATGACTTGACCTACGGCCCATCAGGCTGTATGTAGTAGGTTTGAATCCAGATTTGCAGCTACGAATTTTTCGAAATTTATGTGCAATATTTGATTTGAAATTTACCATGAGCTTTTTGGTGTTGGAAAACTTCGTCAGGAAACCTGCACACATCTGCAAAGCAATTTAATGATATGTGTGAAGTTCCCAACTTCTGTCGTTGTGAGAGGAGACCTGTGTCCAGCTGTGGGACTATAAAGTAAC
Organism: Hyposmocoma kahamanoa; assembly: GCF_003589595.1. NCBI lineage: Eukaryota > Metazoa > Arthropoda > Insecta > Lepidoptera > Cosmopterigidae > Hyposmocoma > Hyposmocoma kahamanoa. Next base: position 407,923 of record NW_020653770.1, read on the forward strand.
TCTATTGAAGCTAGAGTGAATAGGCATTTTTTAGACGACCGCGTACCGTCGTTCTTCTGTAAGTGAGGTAGTGGGTAAGTGTGCGTCCATAAAACATTTCCAATATTTTAACCGACTTCAAAAAAGGAGGAGGTTCTCAATTCGACTGCATGTAATTTTTTTTTTTGTATGTATGTTACGCGATAACTCCGGTATTTGTGAGCCGATTTTCATGATTCTTTTTTTTTGGAAAGGGGGTACTTCCATAGTGGTCCCATTTCATTTTGAAGGATCCACCTCTATAGGTGGCTGTTCACGCATGAAGATTCATTTTTATAAATAGCGCCTAAATTTTCTTAAGGAGCAATTATTTTAATGGTTGATTTTGCTATTACTCCAATTCAAGGCGTTTTTCTCTCAATATTTTTTGAGTAGTGAGAACCGATTTTTTATTATCTCCAGTGTCAAGTCCTATATAGTGGCGAATTTAAGGATATTTCAATAAAATTTACCAAATAGACGTAATGCCTTGTAATCTTGAGGTCGGTTTTTTTAGTACTCTGTACTGAGATTATTTGGATTTGAATTGGAGTCGCAGTATGGGCCTTGGACAATCACGGCACCACGAGCTATAGCTTTCATCATGCCTCGTAATAATAGACACATATATGGTACTTTCTCTAAAAGGAATTGACACTGCATACACAAGTTATATTCAATAATAACACAAATGTTATTTATGTTCCCAATTTCGACATTTTTTCGTAACTAACTAAGGGCACTTTGCTATTATGTCTAGACGACAGATAGTAATGCAGTTTAAAGTATCGTGACTTGTATATTTAAATGTGCGAATAAAAGTGCGAACTTAACGAAATTTGAAAAGCGAACCTTCAAATATAACCACCCAAGTGACGTGGTTAAGCTGAACATACGTTTCCCTGATCCATTTGCCTAACGCTATCTACAATAATATGTCATGAGAGGATCGACATTTATTAATGTACGTGTTTTCACAATAGTCTTCAAAAATAACGTTTTATTTTCCAGCAATACCAGTAGCGTTATACTAAAAATACAAACGGAAGAGCCAAAACGTTCCTTAAAAACACCATTTAGATAAGCGAGTTCTGCCTGTGACGACGGGAATCGGTTATCGTCTTGCCTAAATCGAAGTTTAATGCGTGATTGCTGACGTCATTGGGGCATCGGATCAGAGAGGTGGTCTCCGATCTCTTTGCTACCACAGCAGTTGAGTAAACACTCATTTGTGACTAGGTAATTACGTAGATATGTAAACAATGCTCAAAATGAACAGGCAGAAAGTCATCTTTGAGGCTTTCCTTATGTTACTAATATGCTTGTGAAAGAGTTCGTCCAGGCAAATATGAACACCTTACCTATTTCTGCCGCCAAGCAGTAATGTGAGCATTACCATCACGTTCCGTTTTCGAAGGGTCAGGATCCTGGTGTAATTAAATGCACATGGAACTTGTCAATGTGTCTTAGAGTGATGGGCGCAGTAGCAGTGCCCCTCAGATCATTGCGATTTAAAGCTCTGAGCGGCACTGCAACTGTAATCGGTAGGTATGTCGCTTAACGCCAGGGCCAAAACTTACTCGTCCCGTTATTTGATCTAATGAATAATCTCAGTACAGAGTACTAAAAAAACAGACCTCGAAAGTAAGTAGAATTACGTCTATTTGCTAAGTTTTATTGAAATATCCTCTAGTTCGCCACTGTACAGGACTTGACACTGGAGATAATAAAAATCGGCTCTCAGTACTGAAAGTATATTAAGAGAAAAACGCCTTGAATTGGAGAAATAGTAAAATCAGCCATTAAAGTAATTGCTCCTAGATTAATGTTAGGCGCTATTTATAAAAATGAATTTTCATGAACATGAACAGCCACCCTTCGAAGTGGATGATTTTCTTCAAAATGAAATGGGACTACAATGGAAGTACCCCCTTTCCAACAAAAAAAGAATCATGAAAATCGGTTCACAAATACCGGAGTTATCGCGTAACATACATACAAAAAAAAGAACATTCAGACGAATTGAGAACCTTTTTTTGAAGTCGGTTAAAAAATCACCTATACAAAAGAAGACAAACCCACCAGTCCGCGTTCGCCAGTCATTCGCATCAAGCCTGTGTTAAAAAAGGTCACAATAAATCGATACCTCCAATGAACACTACGGCAATTTTTACGGCAATATTTATTTACTAATATCATGCTCTACGAATTTTGTGAAAAAAATTAAGAAAAAAAAAACGAAAACAAAATTTAAAAAAAACAAATAACCGAATTTTGTGCAAAAACGAAACAAAAAACAAAATAAAAACAGAAGAAGTCCAAAAATTAAGTAGGCATAGCGGTCATTGGAGGTATCGAAGTATTTTTCTGGAATGCGTGATTCCACATCACAGAGGACAATCGAGTAACAATGTCAGACCATTCAATTCCAAAAGTTCTTAAAGTTATGACATGTAGTTAAGACAGCTGTCACTTTATAATAAGGGCTCGATATTTGAAATTTTGGCATCGAAATTCAAGTGCGAAAGACAAAAGTCAGTATCATTTAAATGTTAAATTATTCAAATTGGCAAAGGGGGTATCGGAGCGGAACATTTTTCGACGGAATCTATTTTCAAACGAAATTAATATCATTCTGCGGTTAAATCTTTAATATAGATAAAATAAAATATAAATAGATATTGGACTATATCACAAAATGTTGCTCAGATCCCTAAGTAGGTAACTAAGGTACTTGTGTTATGGAAATGTGAAACATCGACAGTGCCACAAACATCCAGACCCGAGATAATATAGAAACATTAGGTGTCGTATTCTAGAACTCTACTCTATGCTCAAGTCAGGATTTGAGTATGGTTTAAAACACTCGAAATCATACTCAAGTCCCTGCCATTAGGGTCGTATTTCCAGTGCGTGTGTTTCCAGTGAAATCCTGACTTGAGCATTGAGTAGAGTTCTAGAATACGACCCTAGATTTTCTATAGTGGTCGGACCGGTGTTAAACCCGGGACCACAAATAAATGGCAACACCATGAAAACCGATGTGCAAGCCACTCGCCACTCGAAATTCAGATATCAAGCTGATAATGTTATCTATCAGTATATAAGAAAGGGTTATGTCAAACAAATTGTTTTTTCATAAGTGGTCGATTTTATTGTTCTGCCTTTACCTGGTACCAAATTTGAGACTGTGGCAATACTATAGAATTTATTTCGGGGCACTACCCAGAAAACTCAGGTTATAAATATATATAATATAATACTAATTCAAAAATGTTTGTGTGTGGTGGAACCTTCTAATCCAACACCCACTGTACTAACCGTTAAACCAACGAGGTCGATTAACGAAATAAATTTAAAAAGTATATTCATTATATGTTGCAATACATTTGTTCCATTGGTACGATCTCCAGCTGCTACGACCAAGCTCGTGGAATATCATTCCATGATTTCCATAAAAATTGCATTGTCCTTGTTATTTATTGCCGGCAAAGCGAGAACTGAATCTTGTGTTCGTTCTTTCTAGTACATATATCTTAGTTGGATATGGCACTATGTGTAAAGTGCTGATTTTATTTATTTTATTATATTTATTTAAAATGTAGCTTGATGTGCTGTTGACTGTACAAATAGCGAACTAAATGCCATTAAGCATTTCCACAGTTATTAGATTTTAAGAAGGTCAATCTGAACGTAAATACTTCAATCAGATTAAATACGTCCTAAAAAGGCTAGATCAAAGGTACTGAAAATAGACGAACGAGTGTGAAAGGATAAAAGCGAATGATAGAATCAAAAGTGTTCCACTATCGTAAAGATTTATGGACTTTACCACTTGGCAGATAGGCGAATATGAGGTGCTTTTATATGTATGTATGTTTTACATTGCGCCCCCAAGTAACAACGAATTTGTTTTGCCGCTAACAGCTTGAGCGATGGTTTTTTACCTAAACGTATTTTCTTTGAACAACGATCTGTTTTTTGAACGGAAGAAAAATGATTTTTCTGTTGTTTGTCAACGTAGTTAGTATGAGATATGATTTTTCAGGATTAATATTTCTTTTTTGTAAATCGACCTTATAACCCCTAATAAAAACAAGTTTATAATTGACGCAGTACTAGAAACTGCCGACAGGTGTACTGCTACTTGAATACTTGGCAATGTTACTAAACCTAGAATTTGTACATATTTGTCTATAAACACGTGGTCGTAATCAATCCCAGAAGTCTGGCATTGGTAGGAAACTGGAACACATACAAATTTGTGAAGATCATTGCGTTAATAAGCTTTAAATAAATAAATAATAACGCACACACTCAACATAGCCCCGCACTAGGGAAACCCTGTGTCGCAGGTGCCATGGACACACACATAGACAGCCACAAATTACACCCAAACTCACGAGAGAAATAAATGTACGCCATACAAACATTTCTCGAGAATCGAATCTGGGACCTCTGCGTGGCAGTCCGGCATGGTAACCGTTCGGCCACGGAGGCAGTTAAAGAAGAATACGACCAATAGCTTCCAGGGAACGGACATATTGCAACAAATAAACAAGCAATCCTTGTTGACGACATACTGATGCGATGGCACCCTGCCATTGAGAAAGAAGAAGAATAGTTGTAGGTAGTCATAGCATTAGAGCTCCTTGTGCAAGAGTTCATCGAGGGAAATAATGCCACTTCATTTCTCAGGGTAACGGTTATAACTCTGAGTGGCCCTGCAACTGTTATAGACAGGCATGTCGCTTACAACTAGGCCTACAACTTGTTCGTCCCGTCACGTGGTATCATTAAAAAGAAAACATTGTCATTCCGTGTTAGAGTGCCGTTGATTCATGTCGTGATTTTTTATTTTATTATTTTACTCCTCTTAAGGATAAGGCATGTGTTCTAAAAACATCTAGAGCGTGTCGCGCGCAAGGAAAAAACAAGACGAAGCAAAAGTTTTCAATCTAAGTTTGGTTATCTGTTCATATTAACGAAACTTCATTCGAGGAGCTTTTGCAAGGAGCGTAATCCGACTTCTGATTTTTCGACTTACGCAGAGAAGTGTCCTTGGAAGCAAAACTATTTACACATATAGAGAAAAGATTGTTATAATTTTTCTTTAACGTACATTCTATCATGCCTGTCTCAAACTAGAGTAAGGAAATTTAGAAACTCCACCCGCTGCATTCTGGGCGTCTTCTTTCGCTTCCTCTATTCGCACCTTTTCATGCAAGCCTGTGTATTCTTAATATTTTTAATCTGGCTATCATTTAGGATATCCCCAATCTAGTTTAGCACTACTTTTATTAAGGTTTGTTCCCTCAATTTCCCTTCACTTTCGCTCTATGTATTTGTATTTATTCTACTAATCTACCTTACCTTTAGTAATGCTTTCATACAGCGTCAATTTATTAGCGTAATAAATTTAAGAGACCGATAATTCACAAGCAGTTTATTTTAATACTAACTATATTTCGTTTATTTGCTTAGTTGACCACCACAGCGATAAGAATGTCACAAGTTACAAATTAAATGAAATAGAGTAGCAAGCAGTGACGAATAGTTGAAAAACAAAAGAATCAATTACGACCCGGTTCTAAACGTGCAACATCGCACAAAAAAAGCAAAAAAAGCAAATTTGTCGATAGAATGGAACGTAACCCGTTAAAACCTGATTGAATCAGAGCGGACCAGCGCCAGGTGAACTTATTTTACACTCGGAAACTTAATCCGCTTGTTCAATTTCTGTTACCGTTTTCGTCGTGCGATAACAGAATATGGACTTGCGCATTTTAAAACTAGAAATATTTATTCGAGAGATGTAACAAAAACAAGAGTTAAGAACCTAAATTAAATGAACGAATTTGATGTCATTATTGATACAAAAATCCCTGTTGCCATGCAGAGGCCATCGTAAGTTTCTTTCGGGTAGTCCAGTCAGATCAAAGATATTTTCATTATGGTGTGTAAATGATAATATCATTATAGTGGAGTATTTTCACAAAAAAATGGTTGTCAAACATCGTGATATTCAATTAATAAATATTGAATAAATTTGACTTTCGCAGAATTGCCATTGAATTGAAAAGATGCTTTAATCGTTGACCATGCAGCCTTCACCTTCTAAGTTCCGCTCTGTCCTCTAAATTTCTTCAAAAGAGCAAAATGATTCATAAATGGTTAGGGCCACGTTAGGGCTACGTGCTTAAAAAAAGCGAGACGCTTATAAGACACCTCACGTATCTGTCCGTCTGTTTAAACATCGTTTAGCTGTCAAACTGCGTAGCGAAGATATTCGATACGAATAAATTTCTGCGCAAACACGGTTCGTACCTGCCGATTTTCGGTTCTTATATTACACTCTGTATGTCCTTCGACGCGAAGTGCTTTTAAATAAGTTTAGAACGCAATAAGGACCGATTTTAATACAATATCACATTTAACATAAAATCACTGATTTTATCAATCAGTTGTTAAATAATTAGCGCTTTCAGTTCTTTGTCGGTTTCGGCTTTTATTTTATTTTTGACGACCTTGCACTATGGATGCAGAATGAGGAGGTCCCAGGTACGATTTCCGGTAGAACCAATTTAGGAAACGAACTTTTCTAAGCTGAATCTTGTCTGGGTGCCCTGTACAGTGTTTCAAGGTGAATTTTGTTGGTCTGGTATTCATGGTACAAGGACATTTTTAATTTGAGGTCAAAATTTGTGTGGTTGTCTGGCACACAATGTATCTGGCACATTATTTGCAGGCCTTAATAACAAAATCACTGCCTGTATTATTATCAGTCAGTTATTTCAAGATGGCTGCTCATGGTGTTACGTTCGGGTCACTACTACAGTCTTTGTTTGCAATCTACAGAACTACAGCTTTTCTAATGCTTCAGATTAACATAAAAATTATAAAATAATTTATACAGGTAATTTTAAAAACTACTCACAACTTCGCAGGAATATATTACTAACCGATTTCAAGAAAAGCAGGTCGTTCTCAATTGGACGCAATTGGACTGTATTTTTTTTTTGTATGTGTGTTACGCGATTGTTCGGCATTTGTGAACCGATTTTGATGATAATTGTTTTTTGTTGGAAAGAGGATATCTCAATATTGGTCTCGTTTAAATTCGATGAAAATATTTCACCTCCAAGTGTTGTAAACTAGGGGATGAATCCGGTTTCGCGCACTTTCCGGTAGCCGGTTTCAGTAAAACTTGGCAAATAGATGTAATTCCACGAACTTTTGAGGTCCGTTTTTTTAATGAAAAAGTTATGTTATTAGATCTATATTTGGTAGAATAAGTTCAAACGAACAAGCGTCCGCGACGACGCCACCCCCGTCCTGCACAGTTATTACCGTTTAGAGCGATCTATTTAAATCTATTCATTTTTGTATGAAAGTGAAATTTCTTGAATTATAAAAGTCACGGAACAACTTATCATGTTATTTTATGATGTTAGTAATAATTACAGTCCTGTGAGATTCTCATTATATTAAAAATAATCCTGTATATTCAGGTGTTACTTTGCGGAAATCCATATTAATGAAATTTACTTCCATTTTGATTGACGGGTTACAATTCGTTTAAAGCCCTTTTCGTGTGTCGTCGAAAATCAATTTTCTTATTGTTCATTGTTCATATATATGTACTTTCCTAAGCACACTTTGCATAGTCAAGAATACGTAATGCAAGGAACCCAGGGAAAGTTTTATACGAACAGCTCCCGACGCGAGTACAATAGGCTAAAGTTTTCCAAGTCGATATTTGAAACGGTTAATAGAGTCATTATAACTAATTGGTCAATTCTAAAGTAGTAGAAGTCGGGAAGTTAGACGAGCTTCGGTTCTAGTCGTTTTATTAATATTTTTATAATGGTACTATTAACCCCCGACGCAAAAAGAGAGGAGTTATCAGTAGCAAGCTGTGAAAATTTTCCTTCCCAAAGCCGAAGCTTTCAAACAAAAACCACTTTAACAAAAACTTATAGCCTTGACGACATTAAAACACAACTTTTATTAGCACACAATATACTAGTTCACTTCATTTCACTGGTTAACTCATTTTATACGTAAAATAACTATCGTTTCTAAAGTAATTTACTACAATTTATGCTACCCGTTGCGATACGGAAGTTTGTTATAAACAAACTGTTATTCAATGCTAAGGGTTACTATTTTAATTACCATTACCTTCTATATTCTTAGCATAGCTCTATTAAAAAAAAACACCCCAACAGATATAGATACAATTATGTAACACTACGAGTATTTATCGTTAAGATTTACAAAATACATAATAATTATTTGTATTAATTTTTTATTATAACAATTTTGTTATATTATTTTTATAAGTATTAAATCTGGCAACGATTCTGACATTCAAAGAAATCGGTCTTTGAAAATAAACTGTAATTGGTTGGAATAAAGTTTAAATTTACGTAAACGGTATTCGACTATAACCCGATTTATTTCGGCTTATCGGCCGCCATTTCTTTAATGTTATGCAGCGGATTTTTTGCGAATGTGTGCACGTATTTTAATGGAGCCCGCATATTTCAAGAATGAAATAGAAGCCGCAGACCCGCCGGCCTGTCTCGCGCTACACGCTATGATTGGTTGAAATTCATCGGGACAGGTTATTAGCTATTTACAGTAGACATATCGTGTTTGGGCTCATTAAATAGAGTTTATGAATTGTTGTTAGCTTAAACTAACAACAACAAACATCTGCAAAGATGGTGACTTATTGGCTTTCTGAAGTCCGTTTTGTGTGGAGGTTTTTTATTTTAATTTAAGTCTTATATATAATAACAGCTTGTTTTCCTAATTGTTCAGGTTCTATCCTCGTGGCTGTAATACTCACGTTCTGATAATGTGCAGTTTAGTGTTCTTATCATAGCTTGCAATCAGCATTAATCAGGAAATCAGTATTTCGTACCACACTCCGTGCTACGAGTCACCTCTATCATATAGAACATAGCGTTAGATCAGTTGAGTTCAGAGTTACATGAATCTTCATGTTAGAACATGCAGGTTTTGTCACGATGCTTTCATAGTTAAACCAAAGTTATAATAAACTTGAAAGTGATACGAAGAGATTCAATCTGTCAGCGGGAATCGGTCCCAAGAATTAATAAGAGTCAACAGTTGAACATAAAAAGTAAATGAATTTTCTTTGTAAATTTTTATTATAAAAAATCCTGTTAAAAGAACAAAAAGGCAAGAACGAGCCTCTTAACTTGTATTCTGTATAATGAGCTTATTCCGGGTCAATTAAAAACAAGCAGGAAAAAGCTCGCGTTGAAAATAGACTAGGGGTGACCCACCACGTCACTGTTATTAATAATAGTCTCAGGAACTGAGAAATCTTCCTCAGGGACTTGAAATAGGTCTTGATAGATGCGCGCCTGAGGACTCTTCCGATCTTGTCTGAAACACCTCTCACGTAAGGTAAGATGGCAGGTCTTCGCTCGACTGTTGGTCGACTCGGCTCAGTTCCTGAGACCCGTGAAATGTAACATCCCCTTATAGGATGCAGGAGTTTACAAGCTCGACTGTGAGTGCGGTCTCTCTTATATTGGACAAACAAAACGAAGTATTTGTACCCGCGTCAAAGAACATATAGCTGACGTCAAACACCGTCGCGTAAACAAGTCTGCAGTCTACAAGCATGTCATGGATACACATTCAATGAAGTTTGATAAGCCCCAGGTCCTTGCAAAAGAAGTCCGTTATCTACCCAGGATGCTGCGAGAGGTCATTGAAATTTAAAAACATCCTAATTTCAACAGGGAAGATGGTTTCTCCGTACCACCAGTTTGGGATTAGTATTTCCTCTAATGAAAAATCCTAAACAGATATAAGACTGCAGTACTAATTAATATGTTCTAGTTTATTCTAATTTCTATTAATAATTAATAATAAATTGAACTTAATAAAAATCCATTCAATAAAATAATTTGTAAAACTTAATATAGCGTAAATTGGAATGGTTTCTTTGTAAAATTAAAAATAAGGTATTTAATTAATAACTATTGTAACTATAGTGAAAAAATAGGGTGGTTTGCATCAATATTAGAGATAACTGGTTGAAGACTGTACCACCTCAGTCAACCGTGACCATAGGACCTGTAAAGGGCCCGAAACGGCGGTTTGTTTGAAAAAACGAATTAGAAGAACTCGATTTATAATTAATAGTAATTATCAGTAACATTATTTTCGTTTTATTGTTACGTTGCTGTCTCTTTTTAATGTTACCTGATATTTTATTAAAAGCCTCCAGCTCTTAGTTAAAAGCAAGCGAATTTGTCGACCCAAATCCGGCGCTGAAGTTAACAAGTGCTCTCTGCAGAGATGAATTCAGTGCTTACTTTTATTTCTCAACAGTTTTTGCGCTTTTCTTACAACTGTGTGGTATCCATTTGTAATATAGTTCCTTGTTTATAAATCTCTTTTTACTTTTATCTTTGTAGAATAACATGAACTTTTTTGTGTGTATTGTATAGAGTGCTTAAGGATTTAAAATAACTCTATAGTGCTTACGAGCTTGCTGTGTTCTTGACTATACAGCGTAAAACAGATTGTTAGATTGATAGATATTTAGATAGATAGATAGTTAGATATTAGCAAAGCAGTAAAAATAATAGCTCTTTACAATTTAAGTCGAAATATGGAATAAATGGCGTTTCATCAAGCAGTATTACGCTTTCATTGATAGATTCTGAAAACGGCTGGATCAATATTCACCAGCAACATCTGAGACCTTTAGAGCAAATATCAATCGTCGCACATATTGAATTCAATGTGTGCTTTAAGGACCGCCCATACGGTTAACGTTAATCGAGAGTAATGCGAATTATTCTCAGCACGAATACGGGGGTGCAGCCCCGGACTCTCTGGCTACTGTAGTTCTTTTCCTTCCCGATCTCGGGATCGGGTAATGTGTTCAGACACTACAGTATCCCATTACCCTATTCCTCACCCACTCTTCACCAAATAGTCCCTGCTTTAGTCCCCGGCTTCTTTTGTTTTTTAACGCGGATCCCTCCTGCGTAGTGTATATACCTTTTTTTGTTAATCCGGGGGAATCTGCTTACAGATACCCCGGCGCCGCGGGTCAGAGGCGGACCTCACAAAACCCCCGGAGTGGTCTTCCTCTTCGCTGAAGGTGGGCCGTACCCTGCGCAGCCCCTCCCCGAGAAGGGAGACACATCAGCCCCCCGACTCCGATTGTGAGGCTCATCGAACACCAGACGAGCCTTTCATTCCGGGCCGCTCTATGCTGTGCAACTAACTCCCCCTAGTCCGCTACGCAGGGGCCAAGAGGGGCCAGGACAGTATCCACTCAACTGTGAAGTTCAGTGGCTGCTCCCCCAGCCCCCGCCGCGGATCTGTTGGCAGGCTCCGCCGCAACACCTTACGCGCATCCACGCGGACTCTCCGTGGACAGTCCCTTGGAGCACCTACCGCACGGGCCAACTGCCCAAGTTCGGCCGCGGAGGATAGGATAAGTGGCAACGACACACCGACACATTTTTCTCCCGCTGCACCGCCGCCACTGCATCATCAGCCTCGCCAGAGGAGGACAGGACGAGTGGCGACACACCGACACCTTCCCCCCCCCGCGACCCTCCTCCTAACACGCATCCGTGAGGTCCCGCTGACCAGACGAGTCCGCGCGGAACGCCCTCCTCCTCGAGCCAGTCTACCACCATCGGCCGGCCTCGTAGGTTTCTCTTAGCTTCACCGTGGGATGAAGTCGATCATGGCTACTAGAGCC
>NW_020653770.1:419813-468538 GCF_003589595.1 Hyposmocoma kahamanoa
CCGCTGCACCGCCGCCACTGCATCATCAGCCTCGCCAGAGTCTCGGAGGACAGGACGAGTGGCGACACACCGACACCTTCCCCCCCCCCCCCCCGGGCCCCTCCTCCTAACCCGCATCCGTGCGGTCCCGCTGACCAGACGAGTCCGCGTGGAACGCCCTCCTCCTCGAGCCAGTCTACCACCTTCGGCCGGCCCCGTAGGTTTCTCTTAACTTCACCGTGGGATGAAGTCGATCATGGCTACTAGAGCCCCCTCGCCACGACAAGGCGGGAACCCCTTCGGGGGAGAGTAGAGCGTATACATAGTCTATTTCGGCGAGGAAAGCAACCCAGCGCAGATATGCAAAAGGGTTTGGTGGACTCAACGATTCAGCAAGGCGAGGTGGATGCCTTTGACGTGACGTTGACGCCCTCTACCATCGCTCTCATCATCGATCAGACACATCATTCGACTTCTCTTTAGTCGTAGCGGCTCCGTTCCACTGAATCAAAGTGCGTTTGCGTGGACGTTTGCGCACCTTAAAATATCCTGCGTGATTGACTGCTGACCGCTTGATACCTTGAGCATATCACTCTCCTCGGTAACCAACGCAACGGAGCACATTCAATTTCAAAAATTTGCGAGATCCACGTTTCAATAAAGTTTTTGAAAGTAAAATTTCTTATTCAAATTCTCCTAAGTGGTTGACCTGTACAAAGGCAGTGTCGGGTGCCGTTCTTTGAAAGCTTTTCTTCACACTTATAATGGACGTATACCTTGAGCATATCACTCTCCTCGGTAACCAACGCGTCGGAGTAAGATGTAGGAGCTTATTGAATTTTCATAGGCGAATGTTTTCCACTAAATTACCTTTTTCTACCTTTAATATATAAATCACTGATAGAACGAGTTTTTAACTGGCTTCAAAACAAGGAGGACAATTCGACTTTGTTGTGTATGTCACGTAATTACTCCGTCATTTGTGAACTGATTTCTTTGATTACTTATTGGAAAGGGGGTACTTCGGTAGTTGTCCCATTAAAATTTGAAGAAAATATTCCACCTCTAAAACTTGCAAATTAGGGGATGATTTCGGTTTATTGTATTTCACCGAATTTCCGTTAACCGATTTCAATAAAACTTGGCAAAAGGCAAAACGTGTAACTACAATAAAAATAAAACGTTATGGTGACCTACAGCCAATTCGTCTCATTCAGGTATCCTTAAGGAAACCGCGGTCCGGACACAGCCAAAGCGGATAATCAAAGCTTTAAGGTCGTTTTTTTATAAATAAAGTTATAATTATTTATGATTATCAAGTGACGGAAACAGTCGAGCGCCTGGTGGTAAATGACACGCCTACTCATAACAGTTGCAATGCCACTCAGAATTTTAAATTGCACAGATCTGAGAGGCATTGCCATAAAATTTACAAGTCCCATGTGCTTTTAATTTCATCAGCACTCTTCAAAACCGGAACGCAGCAAAGCTCACATTACTGCTTGGCGGCTGAAGTAGGTACAAGACGCTTTACTTCTGTTACAAGTATAGCTCAAGATGTGATGTATATGAAAATACGTCTCTCTGAAAAATTTACCCAATTCCAGTTACCACAAAGAAGAGGTAGGATTGACACTTGATCCTTCTCGAACTGGCACTTTTTAAGTTTTCACTCGTGGCTGTGGCGTACAAGGGACTATATACTCTCATGCAAAGGATATCATTTTCCTTTAAACAGCACACACGCATACGTATAAAAGCGTGTACGCGTCGAGGCTTGTTAAGTTTACTCGCGGCAAAGGTCAGCCGTGTAGCGGGTCCTTTAATGAGATCCGAGGATATAAGGAAAAGGGTCTTTTCCGTAATGGCAAAGGAGGTTGTATATTAAAAATATACGCTGTAGAAAGGTGTTCTGAAATTTATTCACTCTTTTAAGGTTTTATTTTCAAAGATGATCATTTATCTTCAACAAACTTTTGTAAATTCAGTAAAAATTGTACCCGCAGTTGCAATAACGAATTGCTTGAAGTTCCTAGAAGTTTGACGGAACTTTAGTTTGAACTCATGTTTATACATTGCGTTGAACATTTGTGCCGGAGCACATTCAATTTCAAAAATTTGCGAGATACACGTTTCAATAAAGTTTTTTGAAAGTAAAATTTCTTATTCAAATTCTCCTAAGTGGTTGACCTGTACAAAGGCAGTGTCGGGTGCCGTTCTTTGAAAGCTTTTCTTTACACTTATAATGGACGAGCATCGTTTTAAAAGAAATAAACGAAATCTTGTCTCCCCGAATCGAGCTTTCTTTTTCACGATATTTTTAGGAAGATAAACAGATAAAATTTTTATCCACCACAAACATATTGACAAACATTTCACGACATAAATTAATCGGTACAAAATCATGAGCACGTCAAGCAAAAAATTAAGATTTAAATTCAACTCTAAGACGCTCATGATTTTGTGCTGAAATCGCCACGACTCAGCATAGACTTTATAATGGGAGAGGTCCTTGTGAAAGAGTTCGTTCAGGGAAGTACTGTCACCGTACCGATTTATGCCGCCAAGCAGAAATATGAGTACTACTACGTTCTGGTTTTGAATAGGAAGCATGCTGATGAAATGACAGGCATACGGCATTTTTTTACTTCATGTGTCAAAGTGGCAGGCGCACTGGCAGTGCCTCACAGAGCTTTGCCGTTTAAAGTTCTGAATGGCGTTGCTACTGTTCTAGGCGAGTCACTTACCACCGGCCCATAATTTACCAGCCATACAGACGACGCTACTGTGTACCAGTCGCAACTGCATTACTCCACGAAGTCTGAAGAGGTAAGGGAGTACACCAGGCCAAAAGCCAAATACACCATAAAGGTCGAGCGGTTGGAGTCCCGCCATAACGTGAACTTTAATTCGTTTGTAATGAGACTACTGACCGAACATGTGTCGGCCTTCATGAAGGAAGACTTTTGGCCGAAGGGTATCGTATATCGGCGATTCCGCGGCCGGTTACCTGACACCAGATTGCGCCACACGTCGCCGACAAGTGCAATTGTGTGGATTGGATATTTAGTTTATTGTATTGTTATATTATTATTGTACATATGTTAGTCCTTAAGGTATATATTTTACGGGTCATGTGATCTGAAATAAATGAGTAAATAAATAATTTGTTATTCTTCACCTGCTCCACTTGCATCAGTCATTTCAACCACGCTCTTCTGGACATTTTTTAGTGCCCCGAGATTGATTCTACCCCACGCTCTCAAAATGGAGTAAATGGTAAATTAGTAAAATCTAGAATTTCCTAAAGCAAAAGATTAATAATAACTCCAAGACACTCAGGGTAAAATGTAATTTTGGCATTTTATTTTTTATTTTTTTGACATGATCGTAGAGGTTACTTAGCATGATTGATTATTATTACATTATTTAGTTTTCTTCCTTTGTTATTGTTATAATTTAATGTATTGACTTGTACTTATGACTAGTATCGTGAGTGCTTTGAGAGTTCTGAATCAATTCCGCCGAGGATCAAACTTGTTTAACCAGCCGCGGCTGCAAGGTTGTCAAAGTATTTTGTTAAAAATACTTTTTGTTTCCCTTTTATCATTACAACTATAGTTAGTTATTAAACCAATGAACGTTACCTATCAGCACTCGAAATCAAAAACCATGGTGAATAGTCAGTCTAGGTCCTGAATTCTCTAGTGAGAAGTAAAGTTATTTGCCGCGAGCAATTGGTCCGTCGTCATGGCAACCAATTCAATTGTACCGCCAACTTACGTTATTGAAATATTCAGGAGAGTTTTCAACATTTTGTGAAGATTGGATTCTGGTGTATATACCATAAGCTACGTAAATTCAGGTGATAAATAGACATCATTTAAATGTATAAGCATCAAGTTGCTCTTTTACCAAATAACGTCTGACAAGCATGACGATTGTGATAAATCATATACGCCCGCCCCTTTTGACCAATTAACTCTCTTTCACTCTGTATATCTCTCTTTAATTCTAGCTTTTCTGATTCCATCACTCTCCGTTCAATACGCTTCTGGAATGCTCTCCAGGACTCCATCAGAAGATCTCCTAGTTTATCCTCTTTCAAAAAGAATGTCCAAGAGTATCTTTTAAATTCTATGTACCATAATATGTATTATGTATAGTATGTATTAGGTTTGTTTGCTATAGTATATATGATTATAAGTTCAATATATTTATGTTATTATTACATTATAATTTAATGTTTTGTTTTTTTGGCCGTATTTATGAATTTCGTTTTCTTGAAAGATTGATTTGTAGAAAATGCTTTTAGCATTAAGTCCGCCTTTTGTGCCTTATGTGTCATAGTCAATAAAGTATAATAAATAAATAATAAACTTGTTCGTTCATCACACTGATTGCCCCGTGTCAAACTAGAGAATTCCCTGGTCTATGACTACCAGAGCAACGAAATTTACTCTGGAATTTTGAAATTTACTGTTCGTTTCCCATACAGGTTCTACATGGAATCGTATCCTGGACCATCTAGCATCCACTGTCCTAATCACCGAGATAATCATGATTATCAAATGAGGAAACTTAAAAACCATTATTAACTACAACGGAACGGCATAATCTATCGTGTTTCAATAGGGTACCTAATAAAAACGAAAACTATTGTTTTTTTTAACAAAAAAGTAGACTGAATAAACGATCTTGATATATTTCCATAGGTGCAGGTGTTTCACACGTGTAGATTGTACATTTATGGATTTTTTCACAATACTCGTATTAATTGTAATTTAGTATGTCAGTTGCTTACTGTAAATAAATTTGTTTATTTTTATATCACTTTACAATTATTGACGACCTTGGTAGACCAATGGTTTGGATTGTTGGCGCTGAATGAGGAGGTGTTATGTTTGATTTCCGATAGAACCAATTTGAAAAAAAAAAATGCACCAGACAACCACATCCATTGCGTGGTCTCAAACTAGGGAATTCACTTCGGGGCACTACCCAGAAAATACAAACCAGAAAAATTCATTTCCCGAATTTGTCCTCCCGTTAATCCCGGACCCCGGGACCTCCGCATCCTGCGCTCATAGTCGAAACCGATGGGCCACTGAGGTCATCAGAAGCAGAAATAAACTTTTTCTTTGTCTGGAGGTTCTGGGTTTACCTACACGTGTACGGTGTTTGGCACATTATTATCAATAATACTACCCGTGTACAGCAAGACATGGCAATTGCTTCACCGAGCCAATTGATTCTTTTGTGCTGTTCTTCTTCAAAAATAAGCCGGTACTCCAATATACCAAGCACAAGGCTGCTCATGTACGGAGCACTGCTGTCACCTATGGTATGGATCCGCTAAATACCTACCGGCTACCTTGGATTCAGTTGAAACCCGGGCCAAGAGACTTAGGTATAGATGACTCGAATTTACTAGAAGTGTAACTGCAGAGCCTTGAACACGGTATCGTTATTCTACTGGATCGATTATGGACAATGTGTGATGCGATTGTACGACTAAATTGCGCCTTCCACTTTCCACCATCAAAGGAGAAGACATAGACCGTTAAGTTGTGGATATTTTTGAATTAGAATTATTTGAATTTGAGTTTACACTTCCCTGAACGCTATAGCTTGTGACGTTTGAAGGCGAGAGTGAATAGTCGTTACAAGGCTGTGCATACTCCGTCGTTGACCTCACCGTTATCTTCATCACATGAGATGGAAGTCTAAAGGGCATTTTTATTTGAAGAAAAAAAATTCATTGCTCGCAGTTGTATGAATCGCCAATTTGAAGACGGTACTAAAGTAATTGGTTTTCACGAACACAGAATAAACTCCTCAAATAACGACTGGAGCGAAAAGATGACTATTGAATTGGACATAAAACCCAAGCAATATAAACCTAGTCATTTTATTTCAATTGCCACTAAAGTACAACCTGAAAATATTACAACATTTTGATTGCCTACCCTTTATAGCCGGCAAGCTAACTGCAATTTCAGGTTTCAGTTTATACTGAAATATTCAGGTAATAAAGAGAGAGAGAAAGCGATCTGATCGATACGTCTTATTGTTTTTATGTCTACTAACTGTACGTTTAAGTTATTCCATCAGTTCGCTCTGCAAGTCATTTTCGACAGAAACGCAGTAATATGTATGGTGCTAGTACTTCCTTTGACGAACTCTTTCACAAGGAACTCGACTATTATTCAAAGTATCAGTGTAATAGAGTAGAAAGAGTGAAATAGACTATCAATGTAATAAGAAAATAGCTTGTAACGGGGAATTTGGATGTTTTAAATATTTTTACTAATATAAGTCGGAACATTTGCGGATGTGCTTACGAATCCCCAAACAAGGTGTATCTTACCGGCTCTCGTACCGCTGTATCCGAGCAGGTACACCCACGAAGAGGCAACGGAAAAGGGTGTAGAGGTAACTGCTTACTGGGTCAAAGAAATTTATGACCGTTTTGTTTTTATTCGTTTTGGTCGTTTCGAAAAGAAAAAAAAGTTGGAACTCTTTCAGGAATTAGGAAAAGTTAGTAGTTTCCACGAATCGCGTAATGAAGGAAACGAAAATGATAAATAGCCAGTGGTTTCGCTAAACTAAATAAACACGAGAACAAGTTGAAATTTCTCTCTTTTTAATTATCCAGTAACTCTGCCGTCGAGATAGTGCCCAGCTAAAACGAAATTACCTCACTTGAACATTTTAAACAGTATTCTCCAAAGATCCGCGAAGACACACGGTTACAATTTTCTTAAAAGGCGATCACGAGCGCAGTTTCTGCAGACTTTTGCTGAATTTGACTACTAAGTTAATGTCTAATGCTGAAGCATACTTGACGAAGAATTGCTGCTTTTAGACAAGGCGTTATGTCTTCAAAATTATTGCATGAGTTTGTTTCTAACCTTCCTGTCTAATATTTTACCATTTGAAACATATTCTGGTTTTTGAACTTTTTGAATAGACTTATCAAAAAGTTCTGAAAAGAGAAAATTGACTTGATCATTAACCTTAAAAAGATATACTTTTACACACTTTGCCAAAAATAGTAAACGTTATCGGCGGCATACAATGCATTGATATTCACGAAAAAAATATTCATCTCCCTATATTGTTATTGGAAATGAAATTTATGTCCTGCATAAATTTTTCTTTGTGTTAACTTTCATCTATAAAAACACTTTTGTTATACCTTAATATACTGCCTTCAAAATTCGACAATTTCTCCCACAATAGCTTGTAATACAACATTTTAATACAAACTTTGAAATCCCTATTAAGTAATAAAATAACAGTAACACGAAAATTAGCGCTGGCTCGATGCCATCAGACGGGACGTTTGAACCTTAAGTCAAGATGATAAGGTTCAGTGATATTGCTACTATTTAACCATAACGACAATTTCTCCGCGCGCTGTTTTACGACATTGGCCTTCGAATAACGTCAAAAGGAGCATATTTTGAAGAAGCGTTGTCTACTGGTGCAGCAGACAGACATTTACACTGTGTCTACTTAATCATAACGGTCAAAATTAAGTGCCATGGTAAAACTATTTCTACAATACACCACATCAGGCTTATTACGGCTATTAATCACGCTTGGTTTTTCATACTTCAATAATAATGCAAATTCCTTTACTTATTCCGTGCATTCCTGCGTACAAATATAGTATCTTCCAATTTTCGTCATATTGTATGGGTTCCGTAACATTGTATATTCCACCACAGAGCTTCTCCTTCATCGCGTCTTTGGCGCATTAACTCTCTATTTGTCTGAGACCGCTTTATGTCCCAAAACGCTTGTTCTTTAACAGCAAGCTCTTTTAGAACAGTTTGTTCTTCCAGCGGCCCTCGAAACATTGAAGAACCTCGTTCAATACCACATCACGAATGTCAATCTTCAGTCAAATATTTCATAGCCCTAGAGCAAAGATGAGGTCACCGTTGGTACGAGCTCGCCCAGAAGATGCCTATTCAATCGCACCTAGTTTCCGAACACTTTGAGCGAGACTGTTGTATGGCATACCGAACGCAATACCGTCAATAACATCATCATTATTATAATCTCATAATCATGATCTATGGGTGCATCCTACAGCAGTCTCCATTGGGAGAGGATTTAAGCCACGTTGACCCAATGCTATTTGAGGACTTCACATGTTTTCCAAAGGTTGTGAACTTTCTGCGACATGCCAGGTATCACCACAATGTTTTTCTTCACCACTGGCGAGAGGCATTTTGTAGACACGCAGAGTGGAAGTAGCTAAAGCGGTCATGGTATCAAAATTGCACTAGGTTCCATCACTTGGATTTCACTTTCCATTTAACGTCATGTGGATTGAACATTCACAAATGTACGTAACTTTGAAATTGAAGTCATAGGTATATGCCGCACGAGGATTTGAAGAAGTAACCGTTCTCCAACTGGGCTACCACTACTCTAATACCATATACAATATAATATAACAACCAACGCCGAATGGTCAATAGTACAGGTTGTCGTAGATCACGACACTCGACCTTTGTCGGCAGATCGAAATGTATAAAATACTTATATGGCAAATTTTAGGTCTTCTTGTAACCTTTATGGGCACTGTGCAATTTTCCATAATATGAACTCTGCTAAGTGTGCAACGGACGGGAACAAGTGAAACCAGGGTTTGCTATTAGCGAACTGATGTTTATTTGTGGTTATACAAAGTGATGGGCGCAGCCACGGACACCGTACGTAACAAACTCAAACACGCAAATATGCTAGTAGATATCACGGGATATGTATAATCGTATATAGTTGAAATAAAATATAACGTCTCTGCTCATTGTATCACCAGAAAATCACCGTTTCTTTAAATAGAATCTACAGGAAAGGAAGCGTATTTTCCTGTATTACTCAGAAACAAAATGGCTGGCCAATAAATGCTTTGTTAAACATTTTATATTACTGCAACAAAACACAATTAATATGGTATCAGCTTTATGCCTGCAATTGTATTTTTATTGTTATATGGGTTCCGTAAATCCAGTAAAAGAAACATTGTTCACGTGACAAAGTTCGATCATGCGTATCATTTTGTAGTTCTATTAAAAGCCGCTAGATGTCATTGATCAGTTTTTGTTAAATTCTAAATCGCAATGTTAAGATTTTCCCTCGAAAACATTAATGCTTCAACCGAATTTTGACTGTTTAAGACAAAATCATGCTACCTATAGGCTACTAAGTACATCTGCTGGCTCTAAGTCATGGTTGATGCAACAATATTATTATCTAAATAAGGTAGAATACAGTATTATTAATAACGTTACCAAAAAGCTAATACTGAGCGGTGATAGTGTTCAGTCTTCAAAATCCCCAAAGTTTCGACCTGCTCCGACAAGGTCCATTCCGTAAGGCCTACTTCGTCGATTAGATATGTACTGTGGATATCCTACGCTGTATCTTCACAATGTGGTTATCATCACTTGTGACGTAACTCACGAAAATATTACACTTGTGAAAATATTAATTAAATAGTGCAGTAAATTCACAAGAAGATCTGCAATACAAACATTTTAGTCCGCTGCTACCTTCTGCGCCGCAAACTCCCGGGAGCGCCAATCTTAAACTAAAGTTTAGCTGAATAAATATCATCATAGTTTGCAGTTTATCAGTAGAGCTCCTTGTGAAAGAGATCGTCAAGGGAAGTGTTGCCACCGTAAATGTTTCTCCATTCCACGAGCAAGTTTAAAGCTCTGAGTGGCACAGTAACTGTCACGGGCAGGCGTGTCGCTTGCCATCAGGAGCACGACTTATACGTCCCATCATTTGATGTCTATCGAAAACACCGCCTCGAAAAAAATTTAAAACCTATTGACTCGCTCACTAACTACAAAAACAACCAGCGAAAATACTGAAGACAAATATTTTAAATACAAATATTCTACCATTCTTCTTTTCCACGAAAACAAATAATATAATCAATTATAGGGTGTCATATTTACGGCATATTTACGGCATATTTATTACCGAGATGAGAAAATACTCCCTCTGTCTCAATCTAGTTGAGCTGCCATATGAACGATATGGAACATGGTCTTTTTTGTAGGAATAAAAGAGACAGTTGCTCTATGTGCAGCATTTTACTATGGTCAACTTGCCTCGTCGGATAAAACTGTCAGGCGTTTCGTTTGTTCAAAATTAACAAAAAATGCTGTTGATCTAAATTCCTGGAACATGTCGTGCTTTAATAAAAGTACTGTAACATTGTGCCTGTTTGAAATATTAATACATACAACAATAATACATTTTAATTCTTCAACAAACATTGTACAGGCGAAGGTGTTATAGGTGGGATATGTAATTTATTCAACAAGCAAACCTCTCAGCATTTTCCTTCACAGAGTACCTCAGCCCCACCTTCGTAAAAAGGATCCCAAGGGACCGGTCAGTTGATATCTTTATTCCATTTCACGACAATCGCATTCGCGAGAGACACAATTTTGTTTTATTTAAATTTTCAGCAACACGATGTTTCCATTTGTGCTTAATTAGAGGACGTTGCAAATTAATTTATCCATTTTTATTTTAACACACATAGGTTGCCGATCTACATATATGTTTGCCCATGTCTATAGTACAATAGTAAAGATAAAAGTGTATGTGTGTACGACGCACACATTCGCATAATGATGCATTCATAGATATAATATTAACAGACTTCAGAAAAGGAGGAGGTCCTCAATTTGACTGTAATTTTTTGTGCGTATATTACGCGATTAGTCCCATTTAAATTTGAAGAAAATATTCCATCTCTAAAGTTGGCAAACTAGGGGATCAATCCGGCTTCGCGCACTTTCCGGTATCCGATGTCAATAAAACTTTGCAAATAGATGTAATTCACGAATTTTTGTGGTCGGTATCTTTTTTATAAAAAAAGTTATAATTATAGAATTTAATGAAGCGTTTGCTCAGTGTTCAAAATATTTTTCTATGTCCAACTTACATTTTCTTTATTTATAAATGTATTAATATTTAATAAATATACCTATACAAACTCGTATTCCATTTCTATTGCATGATCATACCCCCATAATCGAGATACTAATCAGTGTCGCTAGTTGAACAATATAATTATGTAAGTACTGCATTTGATAAAGGTGTTTTCAATATAGCTCGAGAATACTGTACCGAGAACACCTCCATTTTTTACATTATATTTTGCGATCTGTACATATAAATAAAATAATAATGTGACAACCCTACGCTCCGAGTGACTGTAGGCATTGACGAGCGAACAGGCGGGAGTTACACAGTCTTATTATGTTGCCTAGGGAAACCCTGTGTCGCGGGTGCCATGGAGGGACACACATAGACAACCACAAATTACATCCAAACTCACGAGAGAAATAAATGTAGGCCATACAAATATTTCTCCCGGCCCGGCAATCGAACCCGAGGTCACTGCGTGGAAATCATCATCATTTTATTCACACTCACATAAAGAAACTTTTATCAATATAAATTTAATATCAAATACATAGAGCAGTGGTGGCCAGAAAACATTGTTTCTCAATCAAGAGGTTAACGATTTGAATCCAAGTTGCCGCATGATCCTATGACCTTAATATCTAAGTTACGCAAATTATTTTGAGAATATTTCGTAGCTCTACCTCTCGCTAACTATATTAGAAAACTTTCTGATGAAACCTGCATGTCAAAGAAGGTTCACTATTCTTGGGAAGTGTAAAGTTTCAAATGCAATTCATCAAGATGTATGTAAATTGAAAATACACTCCACATGGACTTCCTTCCACTGGACTATTACTGCACTGTATGTACATATTATTTGAAATTATATTCACAATGGAATATCTAAATAGAGTAAAGACAATTTGCATATAGAAGAGCCATGGTTACTTGCCCTCCTAAAAGTGCCATAGCGTAAGACGCTCGGCTGAGATGGGGGCTATTCTTGTAGTCATTCGGAATTTATTATCTTTAAACGACAGTACGAAATTGTATTGTGGAGGCCAAATTTTTAATATGCTAGAAAATGGAGCGTGGCTTTATGATTATTGTCTATTTTCTTCGTCTATAAAAATATTGGGTAATACGTCGTTTCAATTGAAAATTCTCTAGAGATTTTCCATTTCTACGTCACACATAACTTCCAAATGTCCTTCCTTTTTACTACGGCAAGAAAAATCATTAATACATACAAACATATTGAAGTTTTCAGAAGAAGTAGTGATAATGAAAACTTATTAGAATTAAAAAGCCGATTTCAGCGGGTTAGCCATATAATGTTGGCGACCACAAGATGAAAGACGCATTGGTCAACAATCTACTTAGGTGGACCTGTTGAAGTTCACTGGTAACCATGGTGGTATTCTCTATGCCCGTAGAAGACATGTCATACAAGTCGTTTAAATAATGCTTTTGCGATTGAATAAATATTTACTACTTCGTTTGTGATTGATGAAAGAACATATCGATACCGCCAATGAACACTATGACAACTTTATTTTTGGTCAGTTTCTGTTATTTTTGTAAACAGCCATATTTTATTTACTAATGTTAAGCTTCCCGAATTTTGTAAAAAAAAAATAAAGAAACAAAAACAAAATTCGAAAAAAAAACGAATTGTATCAAAAGAAGAAACAAAAAAGAAAATAAAAACAGAACAGGTCGAAAAATTAAGTTGGCGTAGTGTCACTGCAGGTATCGATATAAAAGTACATCGTAAATCTTCGGCTCCCACTATTCATAATTTTATCTCGTACATGTCATATACAACGGGATCGAGTTTCGAACGTTATCGTAATAACCCTCTGGCCGAGCGCCAGCTTATCCGCCGGTATCTGCAAATTGTGATTTATCGAGCGCTCGCGAAGTTACGAATTGTCACACGTAAGCGTTATCGAGGAGATTAGAAAATAGGACTCCTTGTTAGAAGTTGCGAGTTTCTGAATCAAATTAAGTCACAGCACGAGTAAGCGCTGGTAGCCGACCGCCTACTGTGGATATACAGTGTTTTTTTTTAGCTGGGACAGTGTGGGGAAAACCGAAACCATAGTAGATAGAGGAAAACTGTCTTAGAAACCATTAAGTACTTTTTGTGAAAACAATTTAGGCGTAGTGAATTTTTTGGTCATGGAGTTGTACATACAATTTAAAAAATATATTAATTTTTTTTTGTGTGTTCTACTCAATTTTATATAAACAACATTGCATTGTATACGAAGAAAAAACCGGGACAGTAGAAGTTGGTCTATTTTAATAAAACGTGATTTCGTACGAAAATGAATAAAATTGACTATTTTTTTACTGCTGATAGACTCCGTTACTTCTAAGGTTGATTTCTTAGTTATTATATTTGCTAATTTGCCACCCTGAGAGGTGGAGTATTTTCTTCAAATTTAAATGGGACCAAAACCGAGGTACCTTCTTTACAACAAAAAAGAATAATCAAAATCGGTTCACAAATGCCTTAATCGCACAACGTACACGCGAAAAAGCAGTCTATTTGAGAACCTTCCCCTTTTTGAAGTCAGTTAAAGAAACGTAACCGGGCTATATGCGTCTTCAAAGACAGGTGATAAAACGCGGTTTAAAAATTTAAAAACTCGACTCCATCTATACTTACAAATATTCGAATTTCACTTTTCTTAAACACTTTTCTAAACACAAGTGCTTTAGTCACTTACTTTGTGATCCCAAAACAACATATGTGATGTTGTCTAATATTTATTTATATTTGTTTATTTTATATTAAACCTGTGACGAAGTTTCATTTGTGTAAATACGTACAAACAGAGTGGGCAAAGGGGCCGTTTCCTCATAGGATATGCCCGAGTTTGGAGTTCAAGCTGTAAAGCGTTGACTTCCTTAGTAATTTGGACTTTGAGGATTTCTACGATGTCGGTGCGATATTTAAACTTTTTTGGATTTTAAGTTACTTGAGAACAGGAAAAAATCGTAGGGGTTTAAATCCGGCGAGCGCGCGGAGCGCCTCACGTTATCTATCAGAGAGGCGAACAAACTTTGAAACCGACTACATCAGCGTATTGCTGCTGAAGGCATCTTGCTGAAATCCAATTCAAAACTGTATGATGTAACGAACTGGATAAAAAAATAAAGGCCGTAAGTTCTGAAATTTCTTTTTTTAATTGCTCCCTCAGACTTGGTCGTACCTCTTGCTCCACCCCGTACATCCCACCGACACGAGAACGTTACCCAACCACTTCTATGTAAAAAAGACCGCTTCAGGAAGATGAAAATAGTTAAGATAAGATAGATTATCATTTTCCTCTCTCGTACTCTGTTCAAACGTTTAAATGTCAGACAGTCTTGTGAAATCCAATGTCGCATAAAAAGAAACGACGTATCAATATCGATTTAGTTAATAAGCAGCCTGGCGCCGGGGGAGTCCCCGGTTTAAACCAATTTGAATTTATTACCTCACGAGCTAGACCGAATTACAAGCTTCGGTACATTGTGTATACCTATTTGAATTTCTCCTTAGATTTCCAGCCACTTGATAGTATGCACGCTGGGGGTAGTTTGGAAGTGAAAAACCCTGAAAGCTTATTTCTCTCATGAATATGAACAACTTTGGTTTAACTTTTGAAATATAGTACAAAAGTTTTCTATTTTTCCATAAAAATATAAATAGTTCAATTCAATGGACAAACTTGGTAAGCTCTTTATTGAACAATGAATTTAGTGTTCATACATTTATCTGGATATTGAGTCTCATTTCTTTTAAATCACACAGCAAAAACGGTATTCATCATCATCATTGGTGCTGGTGAAATTACAGGCCCGTCGGACTTGTCCACTTGAATCTCAGCGTCGCGCGCGATGGCCAGTGCCCCTCAGACCTTTGCGATTTAAAGCTCTGAGTGGCACTGCCATTGCTATGGACAGGAGTGTCGCTGACCGCCCGGCGAACGATTTGTTCGTCCTACCACTTGGTATCAGAAAAACGAAAATTAACAGGAAGAAGATCGATTGCTAGACATAGGGTTTCACCAAAGATCGCCACTTAGCCTTAGTTAATCGTAAACTCATTATACGTCACACGTTTTCATATGTTTTCCAGGGGTATTAGTGAACCTTCTTCGACGTGCAGGTTTCACCACGTTTCTTCACATGAGGGCTACTAAACATTCATAAGCATTCGTAATTAGAAAACAAAATCATAATTACGTATGGTTCGAACCTTCAACCACTTTCTTATTTGAGAATCAAACATGCGCCTTACTCTTACGCCTTACTTTCTCGATCTAAATACCGTACCTTAGGTATATTATTAGAACCGATCTTAACAGTTCGTGGAATTACTCTAATTGGCAATTTTTATTGAAATCGGTCACCGGAACGTGCGTGCAACCGGATTCATCCCCTAGTTTACCACCCTTGCTGGCAGATATTTTCTTCAAATTTGGATGGTACTGAAGTACTGAAGTACCCTCTTTCCAACAAAAAAGAATCAAACAAATATCCCGTAACATTATATACAAAAAATAATGCGGTCGAGTTGAGAACCTCCTCCTTTTTTTGAAGTCTAGTAAAAATAATACGAAGTATATGACACAAATTAAGCCCACTTAAGCACAAAAAAATTACCGGCTAATTTCGTTGGTAGAATCTTTAAACCTAAAAAATTGTCAATTTGCAGATGTGACCTTATTACACCACCGGAGAGATATATACATACGTATAATGAAACAAGTGTTAGCTTTTCGTAATTTTGGACAGACCCTATAGAAAAAGTTACTTGATTTAATGCCAAAAATATGGCCTTAAAAAGAACTTAGTTAATAAATTACGCCCGCGTATTCCTCACGTGACTAACGGTATATAATGCTTAAGGTTTTTTTAGGTACAACATATTTTAACAATTCACACATTATGTTGTTACTCGAAACCCGTTCTAACAATGATATATAACATACTGTTAATTATACCTTTTTTAATAAAAAAGAAACCAACTTCAAAAGTTCGTGAAAAAACATCTATTTGCCAAGTTTTATTCAAAACAGTTAACGGAAAGTGGTTAAAATCCAATACACCTGATTTATTCCCTAATTTGCTATAAATAAATTAAGTATTGGTCCCATTTACCACAAATACTGAGGACCCTCCTTCCAACAAAAAAAGAAGCATCAAAATCGGATTACAAATAATCACGTAATACACAAAAAACATAGTCGAATTAGAAGGTTCTCTTCTCTATTTTTTTTAAGTCGGTTATAAAAGTTAAACGTAATCAATGGAGAACATTCGCTTTTGAAAGCTGAATAAAGTCGTGTTAGGTCGCCTCTTTCTTTTTCAGTAAAACTCGGGACCCTCGTAATCTTCCGATTTACTAAATCTTATGATAGTGGACAGTTTTCATATACTTACGATGAAAAGCGACGAGAAAAGACGTTTAAACCCAATACAGAAATCTGTAAGGTCTACTGATTTAGTCTATAGGTCAGTTGGTAAAGAGCAGTGGCCACAGCATAGCAATAGATACTCCTTCGAGTCCTGTCAGATCGGAAGAATTTTTCTTAATATTGTTCGATCTTTCTATCAATAATTTAAACAAACTAGTGGAGTAATGTCACAAAAAATAACTGTATATCATTTATAACTGCCTCTGTGGCCGAACGGTTACCATGCCGGACTGCCACGCAGAGGTCCCAGGTTCGATTCCCGGGCCGGGAGAAACATTTGTATGGTCTACATTTATTTCTCTCGTGAGTTTGGGTATAATTTGTGGTTGTCCATGTGTGTGTCTATGGCACCCACGACACAGGGTTTCCCTAGTGCGGGGCTTTGTTGAGTGTGTGCGTTGTTATTATTATTATTATTGAATGATGGTAAAACATTCTGGCATTACAATAACAAACTTACGCTACGATAAAAAAGTCGTTAAAAACCAAAAACTAAGATTTGCAACAAGCACATACAAATATTCATAAGGTCGGCACGGTTTGCTGGAAGACTTTGGTTCAAATCCAACCGAATTGAAGGATTTTTTTCTTAGTCTTCGATCTTTGTATTAATAATAATAACAAATTTGTCAGATTTTTCCTTAGAGCGTATAGGACTGGAGGCGTCATTGATAGGCAATCCCCTCTGTCAGCACAAAACAACCATCGCACAATAAACACTCTTTCAAGTCGATGTTTTTTCATTTGCATTATCGAATTCGCCAAATCAAGTGCCTCTCAAAATATGTCGGCTCGCAACATTCAAACTTGCAAAAAAATCTCTGCTACATTCAGTCTAGCCAAGGATGGAATTACATTCCAGTTACACGTCTATTTTTTACATTAATTACTAGTTTTCTATTTTATGACATTTTTTCACAACGATCACATTGATTAAATTTATCGATTTATCACATAGAAAATATTTGAAAATAATCGAACATTTGACATAAGCATGCCTATGAAGTTCCTTAATTACTGACAGGCCACCACAGAGAAAAAAACGCAATTCTTAATAAACGCTGTTTTTCGTTATAGAGAAGCGAATGTGCTTTTTAGCTCCGATTTTTATCGATAGATTATGTAGCGAGGTTTATTCAAATTGATTTCTCCGTCGTATTATATACTAAATAATAATATAATAAATTATAAATAATGAAAATAAATTGTAATTGTTTTAATATAAATCATCATAAATCATGCCGTACTGTAAGAAAAAAGAAAAATAAAAATTACATACTTACATACAATACACATTAATTACAAAAGCATTCAAAATAACCAAATAGCTAACTGTCCTTATCCTACACAAGACATGCGCAAAAGACAAAAAGAGACCCGATCCGTCAATTTCAGTTTTCGAACCACAAGCGATTGAAATATTTAGATTTAGAACAAAGAAACTATAGAGTTGATTTAATGTTAATCTCATTTTCAAAACTACTTTTTATTAAATGTTAGTAATAAATAATGAACAAAATATTGTTGTATTCGTTTTACTGGTTGGATTTATCAATCAGAAGTCCGAAAATAGATTTGCCAATTTAAATTATATGTTTTAGTATTTTTTATATCTCTATACATGTCACTACGTTTGTATAGGTTAACTTCGGCCATGCTTGTCATTGGCTCCAACGCTGACCGCGAAAACCGGAAAAACTCCGGACATTTTTTCGCGGTTTTTGGATTAGACTTTGGATTGTATTTATTGTCATCCATTTATTGGTAAGTCAATGGGCAATCCCCTCTGGCAAATATAAGTAAAACAATACCACTGTTACACTACTCACAAAGTTTCAATAAGAAATCCTCTACATCCAGAGTAACCAAGGGTGGAATTACATTTGTCATATGCGTGATTAACCAGTACGTAATGCATATCGATACCGTCACGTCGATAACTTTCCGTCTCTAGTATATTCATGAGAATCGATTTATTTTTATAGGCCTATTCTGTGTACGGACATGACATCAATGTGTGTTTTATCTGTGTATTTGTAAAAATAAGCTAGTGTTGTCGATTTTTGTTTGTATGAGACCATACTGACACAATTCAATATTGCATTTGAGTGCACCTGTTTGCTTGTAGTACTACCCCCCCACCCCCTCAAAAAGTGGCAGAAAGTTTTCCTATATGCTGTAAGGATTTTTCAAAAGTACAATCGACGAATGCTTGTCCGCAATCTCACCCCACGTTGACGTTAAGGCTTTGTCTTGTAAATGCCAATTGACTCTAGCCTTGAATAGCCCGTAATGGTCCGGAATTAGATTACCAGATATAGCTTCTCTATACGTATCGGTGAATTGTCCACGAGATTTATTATAATCACCCAGCAGATAGACGTGTTGGGAGGAACTTCAGACTTATACAAATCCAAACTTATATCACAATGAAAATTAACAAAGAAACATACATTAGGGAGTTACACTGCGCATCGTACTGCGGTCGACGAGACGTCACTGCCGCAAGATGGATAAAGAAATCTCGAGTTTGTTCCTCAGGGGAATCCGTCTTCACGAATGAACGATTGCCTTAAAAACTTGTCAAAATCGACCTTATGTAGGTACTTACAAACAACATTCTTCATCCTTCAAATGTATATGTTTATTACAAAATTTTGAAACGTAAGCTTATTAATTTTATATTTATCTGACCCGAGTGTCGTTTGTTTACCGCGGCTTATCATATTTTGTTTTCATTCATGCGGAACGAACCATAAAAAAGATTTTATACGTTGTTTCATCAAAAGACTTTGTAGCTTTAATATGAAAAATCCACTTGGTTTTCATTTCGTTTTAAATGTCATAAATATATATTGTATATCTAAAGGGTGTATTTAAAGTTGCCGCCAAAATGGAAGTTTTATTTAGGACATTAAAACCGACAATTTTCGTTCTACGAATTTAGTAATACGCAACGGAAAAACTTATATTAATTCATAGATGGCGTTACGGCTAAATCGTCGTCGATAACAAACACATGGAAAATTTGCGAGGTTCGCTGATCGTTCCGTGGCGTGCTATGCCAATTGGCATAGCGTCTGGCACGGTTTGCTAGAAGACGTCGGTTCGAATCCGGCCGGACTGAAGGATTTTTTTCTAGTGTTCGATCTTTGTATTAATAACAAACTAGTGGAGTAATTTAAAGAAAAATAATTGAATATCAACTCCATACAAATTTAATATTAATAATTTTAATCCTTAGAGGTAACCCATGTCTCAGCAATGGAACGTATAATGAGGTGATGATTGCGTCCGTGGCCACGGTTCCCATGCCTGCCACGCAAAAGTCCTGGGTTCGATTCCCGGGCCGGGAGAAATATTTGTATGGCCTATATTTATTTCTCTCATGAGTTTGGTGTAATTTGTTGTTGTCCACGTGTGTGTCCATGACTGCGGGGTTTCCCTAGTGCGGGACTTTGAATGAGTGCGTTATTATTATTATTTATATATTTATCGGCTAAATTAGAAAACCTCGTAACACCATTTTTGGACGATATCCCCTTTTTACTCTTCAAGCGCAATATCGGACAATTATTATTACGAGATTTACGAATTTAGACACTATGATTATTACGAAGGTCGTGAAAGGATTAGTTTCAATTTTACGGCAGTTTACAAAAACTGAATGATTCACAAACATATTATTTATATATCAGCCTTCTCCCGCCGGGCTAGCACCGCTAGGTCATATAACTGTCATTTTCTCCACCACACCCTCGGAACAATGTGACTGTTTTTTATTGTCATTATTGATATTGATTCAAAGATCGTATACACAAAGAAAAATTCCTTGGATCGTCTGAACTCGAACCAGCAACTACACGCCAAACCGGGGCCACTACTGTAATACAAGGCTCAATTTACATTGCGACGGAACGAAATGGAACAGAAGCGTCAATTTCACCTCGTTGCGTGAGAAGGCGCGCGCGGTCGCTGGAATACTCGAGCATTCACGAGCTCTCTCGCGATTGCGCCTTGTGACTGTAGTATTTCATCTACGGCTCCATCATCCCCGTCATCCACGTCTCGCGGATTTGCCACAAAAAAAATTTGCAGAATTCACGTGAATGCGCGAGAATTCCGCGGAAGACGAGTGACATGATTTTTGGCTCGTATCTAATTTGTACGTTACACAATTAACTATAAACTTCATTATGCTATGTACAATATTGCTACAAAGAATTCGCTTCCATTCCGTTCCACCGCAATATAAATTGAGCCTTAAGCTGTCTAGACAAACATAATGCCATAAATTTGTGTTTGAAAAGCGAATCACATATTCACCAACCACGTATGTGTTGCAACTAATAGAGTAATAAAAAGCGATTCTACAATACCCGATCGTAAACCGCTCTTTCTAACGATTTGTTAAATTTTCAGCGTGGAACTGGTAATTCCAAGTTTTATACTGAATTAAAGAGCCGACCTATGCTTTTTCGTTCATTATTACGCGATGGAGAATTCCTTACAAAAATAGTATAAAGGGAAGCTCTATTGTAACTCTTGCTTGATGCGAGATGGGGCAACGAAATAACATTCGTAAATACGCTGGGTATATAATCGATTTTCCTATAAATTGTTAAGCTAAGTATATGCCTATACGCACCATTGTAATATATGTATTTTTTTAGAATAGACGAAAAACAGATTACTTACTTCCCGTGAAAGATAAAATTTATATATAAGACATAACATAGGCAATCAAATTTGTCAAATTCCGATCATAATTAAAAGTGACGTAATGTTGGAGGGGTTAAAAGTTAATAAACCATTAACAGTCACTCACGGCTTCATATTTTAATTGTTTCTTACAATATTCTAACGACGGTTTTATCGACGTGTAGATAATCAAATTTTACGTTCAGAAATGGCATAACCTTGAATTACACATATTTTCAGTTACAACACTATTTTAATAGCAGTGCGGTAGGTAGTTGAGGTGACACGTATGCCACTATAAAAAAGAAGAAAGTAACAGGCGCTATCAGTATAACATAGGCAAAGTATGTCTATTAAAGGTGGTATTTGAACACGTCGTAATAAACTCGCTGACAGGAGGGAAGTTTCTTTGAAGATGGGAAGAAGTCATAAAATATATGTTCAATATATTTTATACGTCGCTCATATTACTATATAGTATTAAGTATGTATGAACATTTTGTACGGAGCGGCAGGTTCATATGGCTATTCACTCAATAAGATTGTAAAAAATAACTTAACTGGCCAAGTTGTTGGCACTCTGAACACTACAAGACGCTGGATCTGGCTTCATTCCCCGTAGGACTTAATTTAGGAAACGCATTATTTTTTTAATACTTAAAAAGAAATTAGTTCAAACTTGTACATCCACGTGATGGAAAATGAACTATAATGATATAGTGAAATATTATATTTCAATAAAGTAATAAAAACTAAAAACACGTTTGTACAAAAATATTAAACAATGTAAATGACCTTGATACATTCTAATACGTGCAGGTGTCTCACACGAGATATTCGTATTTAATTGTAATGTATCCGTATTTTTTTTTTCATAGCAGAACTAAAACTTTCATGTTGCAAATTTGAAAGTATCAATACTAACTGTGTAACTGTGACACGGATAGCGTGTGCTCCTGCTCCACCGAGCACCACCGAGCTCCACCGACTGACTCTTTAGTTCTATTCTTTTCCAAAGATAAGTCGGTAAGTAGAATAGGCCTGGATAATAAATTCGCGAAGTATATGTCTATAAAATACCTGTTCACCCTGTACTGAAAAATGTCGAAGTTACATCGTTAGATAAAGAGTTTTTACCCTTTAGCTGTTCGCGTAATGGACCTAGAAGCTGATTCGTCGACGACGATTGTAACGCCGGCGGGACAAACGTTCAGGAGCCTGTCGCACGCACAAGTGAACGATCGAACAATTATATACGAAAATTTCTCGAAATGGTGTAATCTATGACCGCTGAAAGACCCACCAGAAAAATATAATGATTATAATCGAGAAACGAGAAAAAAGAATTCATAAATAATTTTGACAATTCCCTAATCCTGAAAATTTATAAAAGTAAATTTCACGCCTCTGATCGTCTTTTCCTTGCGACTATTAAATAAAATTTATTTGCGCGATTCAGTATTCGGTACAATAAAATTCAAAATTAAAAGAAATTTAGAAAAGGGAACTAAATATATATGTCGGAGTGACATTACGACGATGTTCACGAATCAAACTACAAACAGCGCGAAACCTCGTTTTGCAGTCATTGATTTGAAATGGAACGACTTGTTATTTCTAAGTTTAGTGTATGGAACTTAAGTTACGTGTGTAGAATTACACGCAACAAACTGATTATTAAGTAACGTTTTCATTTCTAAACCGCCGCAATTATGGAAAACGGTTTCTCCGTAAATGCCTCTCCCAGGGTCGTTCATCATGTATATCATTTTATGAAACTAACTCACATTAAAATAGTAAACAATTACGGCAATTTATTATCCCGAAAAAAGTATTTTATCTACATTAAAATCTTTGTACAACCCTAGCGCATTCGGTTCCGCACGATGGCACACGCCGGACAAAGTTATTTTCACCTCTCGGCACGGGTGCTTAGGTTCGTTTCTATTATTCAGATTTTGTAGGCTATTATAGCGTAAGTATTTTCGATTTTGTACGGGACTGATGTATCTGTTACGTACAAAGTAACTATTAAGTGTTCTGTGGTAGAAGCAAAACGCTTCGTGCGAATTTTGTTCTATTTTGGGCGTTCTGAGCAGTGACGCAGAGGTTATCGTTGCTATGATACTCTAAGCGACGAGGCTTCATAAGGATGAATAATAATAACTGACATTTGCAACGTCGCCTCCACTGAAATAATCCCAATAGTCCATAAACGGATCAATTACAGCCAATACCGCTAACTTGAGGCGGTTGCATTTCTATTTTTATTTTTTTATTTTTTTATTTATTTGTTTATTTCAGGCAACTAGGACCCATAGATACATACCTTACAGACTAACATACATATAATATAACAATAACAATATAAAAACAAAATACACCTATATTATATATACCTTAAAACAAACATACATACAATATAATAATAAAAACTAATCTACACGATTTCCCTTATCGGCGACGTCTGGCGCAATCTGGTGTCAGGTAACCGGCCTCGGAATCGCCGATATATGACACCCTTCGGCCAAAATTCCTCTTTCATGAAGGTCGAAAGATGTTCGGTCGGTATTCTCACCACAAACGAATTGAAGTTCACGTTGCGGCGAGACTCCAACCGCTCGACCCTCAGGGTGTATTTGGTTTTATGCCTGATATACTCCACTATCTCCTCAGACTTCGTGGAGTAATGCAGCCGCGACAGGTACAACAACGTCGTTGGTACGGCCGGACGCAGCAGGAAGTTCGGTCCTGTCGGAGCTGTGCCACACTGGTTACGGCTGGTGGGCTTCCTCTTCACCACCTTTGTGAAACCATCCTCGTCGCACTGGACCGTCTGCCTCTGTGGTTTTGCAACTTCAGAAACAGGCACACGGAAATTGTTTTTATCCTTAGCCGATTGCCGCCGCTCGAATTTCGAAGTGGCGGGTCGGCTAGTTGAAGCGGCTACAGCGGCTACAGCGGCGTATGCACGTGTCGGGGTTGACGTGCACACGCGTGACATTTCCACCGAGGCAGAGGGGCGGGCAGCGGGGCGCGGCGCATCATGCGCGGTGGCAGCAACGAATGGTGACGCATTGTGTGCCGACTCGAAACTGCTGACCGAGGCATTCAGCGCTGCTCCGCGTCGTGTGTTTACATTAGAGGCTTCTGGTGACCTACATACCGAAACAGCATTGCTTAATAACGCAACTTGGGTACGCAGCTCACTTATGATGTTATCCGAAGCCTCTAATTTACACTGTACTTCGGCTAGGCTAGACTTCAGGGACGTAATGTCCTTCAGCAGCCTAGTAACATCGACGTGGTCGAACGTGACGGGGGGCAGCTTGTGCAGCTCCTTCGCCACGAATGTAGGCACGTCGTCCGGGTCAGTCTCCTTCAGCAGCGTGATGATGTCTTGGAGACTCTTCACGCCTCCATCCCTCCGGCGAGATGGCATCTCTTCGGCTTTACCGAGACGCTGGAAAAGCAGCATCTTGCCACTGCAAATCTCATCTTCACTGAAATTTGATTTACATATCTGCACTATGCTGACTTCATCCATGGTGTCGATAGCGTGTATAATGAACGCCAGGAGCTCATTGGCAATGAGTTGCTGGGAACTCATTGTTCAATTACGCGCAGCGGCTTGTGCCGCTCGAAACACGAGTTAGGTGTAATTAACTCACTTCGTCGTGGCACGTCCGTTTCCGAACGCGCATTGCTACGGACTGATGTGTCTATGTCGTGTCGCTTCGGGCACAAATGCAGAACGCAATGCTGTTCGATACCACTCTTACCACGTATCGTTTATCCATTTTTAAATCTTAGTCCATGCCTCAGCCGAGTTTAATATCTTTGAAAATGCCTCCCTTTCAAAAATTCCATTATTGTCGTTTACGTTATACCAGAGGCAATAAGCTAAAATACAGACCCAAAATGTTTATTATTAGGGGTTAAAGTATGAAATTGCCGTTCTATCGCAAAAGCATTATTGAATTTTCATAGAATCTTCATGGTTTGAGGTTTTCGAATGAAACTTTTTTCAAATGGTTTCTGTGATTTTTTTTTTAAATTTGAAACATTTGAATATCGACTTTCAATTGTTTTTGTTATTCAATTTAGACAAGAAAGATGGATACTGCGAAAATTCGAGTGATTTTTGAATACGAGTTCCGACGCGGAACTAACGCGGCAGAAACAGCCCGCAATATCAATGCTGCGTTTGGAGAGGGGTCTACTAATGAACGCACCGTGCGATTTTGGTTTAAACGCTTTCGTGATGGAAATTTCGACTTAAAGAACGAGCCACGAGGAAGACCGCCCACACAGGTGAATAACGATGAATTAAGAGAGATAGTGGAAGCCGATCCTAGTCAAACTACCCAGGAATTAGCGGCATGGTTTAACGTTACCTTACCCACAATATTGACTCACTTGCGTCAAATCAATAAAATAAAAAAATACGAAAAATGGGTGCCTCATGATTTGACTGATCTGCAGAAAGAAACGCGTGTTGAAACTTGTGTTGCCTTGTTGAACCGGTACAGAAATGAAGGAATATTGGATCGAATTGTAACATGTGATGAAAAGTGGATTCTTTATGATAACCGGAAAAGAAAAATGCAATGGCTGACCCCAGGTCAAATGGCACAACAGTGTCCTAAAGCAAAACTTACCAATAAAAAGGTAATGGTAACTGTTTGGTGGTCTCAGCATGGTGTTATTCACTATAGTTTTCTCCGATCTGGTCAAGCAATAACGGCAGATGTCTATTGTGCCGAACTCCGAACCATATTGACAAAACTAGCAGTAAAACAGCCCCGACTCATGAATCGATCTTCACCATTATTGCTCCACGACAACGCGAGACCTCACACAGCACGAGAAACCATTTTGACCCTTCAGGAACTGCAGTTAGAAACCATTCGTCATCCTCCGTATTCACCAGACCTTGCTCCAACGGACTACCATTTTTTTCGTGATTTGGACAATTATCTACGGGACAAGATGTTTTCTTCCCAGGAGGCAGTACAAAATGCTTTCACACAGTTTGTGCAGTCTAGATCGTCGGAGTTCTATCGCAAAGGCATTAATAACCTTCCCATTAGATGGCAGCAACGTATAGATAATAATGGCAACTATTTTGATTAAATAAATTTGTTAAAAATTTAAAAAATAAACAATTTAGATTTTCAGTACAAATCGGCAATTTCATACTTTAACCCCTATTATAATCATTTATTTCGGTCTCTTGGGTTTCGGTTCGTCTTTTTGTAATATCAAGTGGCGACAGCAACAAGTCGTGCGTCTGGTGTTAAGAGAAATGCCTTCTCAAGGTGACGACCTTGATAGCTTCATCGGCACTCTTTAAAACCGGAACGCAGTAATTATCAGGTAATTGCTTGGCGTTAGAAATAGATATGGTGACAGTACTTCCCTGGACAAATTCTTTGACAATGAGCTCTGCCTCAATGTTGTTACAATGTAACTTAAACTAGTATTTGTGACAATTGGGTATATTTTAAATTGAAGAGGAAGCCCCGATAGAACGGCGGCACGCACAGTTACTGGCTGTAGCGGTATGCAGCTGCAACCAGGACTGCACCATCGGAGAATCTCATCTGCCGGCAAGGGCGGTTTGGATGACATTCGGGCTGCCACTTAGTAAAGTTGGGTGTGAAGTGAAGTGATGTCTACAGCCCGTAAATCTGGTAATCGATTTTAATCATTGGCATT
This sequence comes from Hyposmocoma kahamanoa, assembly GCF_003589595.1. Taxonomy (NCBI): domain Eukaryota; kingdom Metazoa; phylum Arthropoda; class Insecta; order Lepidoptera; family Cosmopterigidae; genus Hyposmocoma; species Hyposmocoma kahamanoa. The sequence continues at coordinate 446,645 of NW_020653770.1, forward strand.
TTGGATGCTATTATTTCTGTGACTTAATATCGATGTTGAGCCGTAGCTTAAGGGTTGAGTAAGGTTCGTTCAAAGTGAGTGTTGACAATTAGGAAACCCAGTGCCTGCCGCTAAGAGTCCAGTCGTATCAAAGGGATTTTTCTTTGTATTTGTTCGATCTTTGTATAAATAATTATAACTTTAAAAAAACCGACCTCCAAAATTCGTGGAATTATATCTACTTCATCACCTAGTTTGCCACCGTTAGAGGTGGAATATTATCTTCAAATTTAAATGAGACCACTTCTGAGGTACCCTCTTTCCAACATAAAAAGAATTATCAAAATCGGTTCACAAATGCCGGAAGAATCGCGTAACATATACACACAAAAAAATACAATCAAATTCAGAACTTCCTCTTTTTTAGAAGACGATTTGAATAGATGAAAACATCATGATATTCAATAGAAATAAACCGACTTAAGTAATCCCGTACTTGAGATCGATTTAATAATACCGGAGATCAGGTAAATAAAGATCAATACAAAGAAAGAACAATACAAAGTACATATATACAAGGGTTGTAACTACAACGAACATTAATCGGAATTAATTGAAGCGAACGACTTAACAGAGCGCAGTTCGCAGGTCGCGTGGGAAGTCGGATTAACAAACTTGTATTTCGAGATCGTATTAAGTGTTATTGTTATTGTTGATACAATCCATATGGAAAAGGGAGAATTTTGCTAATGAAATATTCATATAGTACATTATTGCAGAGGCCGGGAAGTAAGGGATTGCTGGACGAGTATGAGTTACAGTTACGGGACGAGCGACAGCGATGCCTTGTATTAACACGGGTCAAGCAATGCCCGTTCCCGCCGAGGCATGTATAGAATTTTTCTCAGACAATTTGAGGAAATAACCAAAGACTACAAAGAGGAAAATGTTAATTAATACGAATATTAAAAGTAATATTTGACGTGGTAAGACATGGTTAAAAGAAAATGTAACTGTTTTTCCAGGCAAATTAATAGTAGTCTGCTGATCTCCTGATGATGTGTTTGAATGTGTGTCTATTCCTGTATTTTCGTTATCGCTCTTCTCACTAGCACTCATTTTCGCGACCAAAATACAAAAAAGACGAAAAAGCAAAAAAATATCAAACACTTTAGTTTAAATGTTAACGCCATTTTCATTTTTTTAAGTAAGCGGTACAGGTAGGTATTTTTAATTCTCGCAGTTATGAACACTGGACAGTTAGCTGTATGAGTTTTTAATTTAGATTTAAAAGTTTAGAGAAGAGGACAGTAATGGGTTTTGATACTTACTTTACAGGCCTTGGCCGGGAAGAAGTCGCATGGTCCATAAATGACAAACTTTCCATGTTCGTCTTTTGAAAGTAATGCAAACATTTCAGAGCATGTTTGAGAAAAGTACTTTTATTGGATTACACAATACCAGAGCAGTTGAGGCAACGCGCAGGAAGTCCGGATTCAGTTCCCAGCATCTATGTCATTGCATCTAATTCTATTAACTCAACTCAACAGTTACCATGCTGGTCTGCCACGTAGAGGTCCCGGGTTCGATTCCCGGCCCGGGAGAAATATTTGTATGGCCTACATTTATTTCTCTCGTGAGTTTGGGTGTAATTTGTGGTTGTCTATGTGTGTGTCCATGGTGCTTGCGACACAGGGTTTCCCTAGTGCGGGGTTATGAGTGCGTACGTTATTTATTTATTTATCTTTATTATGTGCTATTTTGTTATCTAATCGGTGAATAATCGTTATAACTACTTTATTTTAAAAAACCCACCATTAAGGTTTTCTTATCGACTTTTTTTATGGAATTACATCTATTTGCCAAATTTTATCATCACCTAGTTTGCCACCCTTAGAGGTGGACTATTTTCTTCATATTTAAATGGGACTAATACTGAGGCGTAACCGCGTAACATGCACAAAAAAAAAATCGTCGAATCAGTCGAATTGAGAACCTTCTCCTTTTTGAAGTCGGTTAAAAACTTCTCACAATACCCGCTTGTCAGAGAAAATATATAAGCTTTTAATTATTTTTTAAAAATTATTATCACCATCATTTAAATTACAAATTGTTCTTTTATCATTTTTACCTTTCATTTACAATATTTATGTAATTTTTATTTTTATTTTTGTTTTTTAATACGACTCAGTGAAAAGATTCAAAATGAACTACTTAAATACTTATTTGCATTTTTTTTAAACATTAAGTGACGGGACGAAGAAGTCGTGCGCCTGATGGTAAGATACACGCCTGTCCATAACAGTTGCAGTGCCACTCAGAGCTTTAAATTGCAAAGATCTGAGATGCACTACCACTGCGCCCGTCACCCTGAGACATAAGTTGACAAGTTTCATGTGCCTGTAATTTCACCAGCACTCTTACCGTTCAAAACCGGAACACAGTAATGCTGACATTACTGCTTGGCGGCAGAAATAGGTAAGGCGACAGTACTTCCCTGGACGAACTCTTTAACTAAGAGACCTATTGCTACATTATATTAATTGAACTAAATTATCATAAATCACAACACACATGTTACGTCATATTATTTTTTAAGCTTTTGTAATATCGGTTATTGGCATTATATGTTATACTGGTGTTGTAAAATAGATTTTTAAGTTTGAATTGTATGCTATTGGATGTACTCAATTAAATACTCCGTTTGAAGGTCCTCATTCAGTATTAAGAATGTCTAGCCGTGCGACGTATCATTACCATACCATATCATGCTATATAGTACGGTTATACAGGTATATGATAGAAATCTTTCTCATAACAATAAATAATTTTTATAACAAAAGCTGTCCTAAGTAAGTATTTAAGTTGGATAGGGAAAATATATGTTTCCATTACATACTCGGAAATGTCCGTTTTCCTTTTGAACAAAGAACACGCACAGGGCTTGATTATTGCCACACCACAAAATCAGAAAGAAATTAGTCCGTAATGGCCCAGTTCGTGAAGTCCGTGTGAAAATCCATTTATGCCACTACGTTACAACAAGGCCGAGAAGCCTGATGGTAAGATACACGCCTGTCCATGACAGTTGCAGTGCCACTCAGAGCTTTAAATTGCAAAGATCTGAGATGCACTACCACTGCGCCCGTCACCCTGAGACATAAGTTGACAAGTCTCATGTGCCTGTAATTTCGCCAGCACCGTTACCCTTCAAAACCGGAACACAGTAATGCTGATATTACTGCTTGGCGGAAAAAATAGGTAAGGTGGGAGTACTTCCCTGGACGAATTCTGTCACAAGGGGCTCTATTGCTACTAATTTATATGCGAAATTTAATTTAAAATTTACGTCGAAGAAGGTTCACAATCAACAAAACAAGGTCATTTTGCTGTTTAGTGTAAAACGTTACTTATTAGTGTAGACGTTCGAAAAGCCATACTGAAACGTATTTTATGTACTTTTTATTATAACTACGAGGGTCGTCGATTGTCGACAGGCACGTAGTTAGTGAAGTACCCTTTTACGTTCAAAATATCGAAACCTTTTCACAGTCGGGCGCTATTTTCCTAAATTGCTTTCTATATGAAATGTATGTAAACGCGCAACGCTGCGTACAAAAAGTCAGATTGGAAGGTTTTGATCGTTTATACATTGAGGGTTTGGAGGTAAAAACCATTTTCTAAATTTAGCCGTAATTTATTCAACTAAATTGTAGCTTCGAGTTATTACGGAATTAATTAAAATATAATAGCAATTTTTATTTTTGATCTTAGTTACTTACTACTTAATAAGGAAGCAATTTTCATCTGAATTCACCCCTGACAAACGCTGGAATCGTATAAATTTTGTCTGTCATGCCGTCTCGTACATAAGCATTGCAGATTGCTTATCCAGCTAAGCATTTCCGTGAATGTGTTAGCTCGCGCGGACGCTTCTTGGCACAGCACAGTTGATTGCATTGCATGTAAGGAATTAAACGAGAAAAGAAACAACAATGTATGAAATCTCGTTGCTAAAAAAAATTAAGTAGGATTATTCGAGATTGGTAGAAAACAACGTTGTGAATTTGAATTTGGAATGCGTTCGAAAGAGATCTTATTTGTTTTCATGAAATAATCAAACAAGAATTTTTTGTCGAGGAACATAAACTTTTAACAACATTGCGGAAAATAAACTAAAGAGAATCAATGTACACATTGCCTGTGGTTAAGCCAAAATCAATAAAATGGTACGTTGTCGAAACACGGTACTAGTTTTGATTTTCATTTTCCAGGAAGAAAGTAATATAATAAACTACCTATTAAATGAGAAACAGCCATTAGTACTATCTTTTTTAATTCATATTTGTAAGTGGAACACGAACGCAACGAAATTTTAGCAAAAGGTGTATTATGAATCTTTAATTAAAACCGAAATCGAAATTTTAGGAAATGTGACTTCCAAGGGTATCAGAATAAGACTAACTCTGCGGTACCGCCTAGAAGTCAGACCAGAACCAATTTAGAAATGTTTGTTTACGAAATTGCTTCAACTGGTAATTGAAACCGGAATCACCTTGTACTCTTAAATGTTCCTACCAAATTTTAAATTTTAATTTAAACCCAATTGTTACTAACTCTAGTCTAAATTACATTGTTAAGGATCTAAGAGAACGAAATAAATTATTATACACTTTCCGCTAAACTAATGAAGTTAAGTTGTGTGAGATAGTATGAGACACTACGAGAAAAATGTAATTAATTACACTCATAAGACTATTAGTGAGAAGAGGTATAACTACGTAGGCCACACGGAAAGTTTTGCACTCCTGGCCACTCATAAGTATTTGAAATTCGAATGGTATGTTTTTAAAATATAGAAATATTGAAAATGGATTTAACGCGAAAAGATTTTGGGGCAACAATTTTTTACGATTTTAAAAGTTCTCTTCCTCTTGAAGATGGCCGTAATGCTCGTCTTTAAAATACTTTAGGCCTTAAAGTGCAGTCAGGCGTTATTACGCTAAACTTAATGGTGGTCGCATTTGTCTCCATGATGAGCTTCGTGAAGGTTATCTATCAAGTACGATGACTGACGAAAAAGTTTAAAGTATAACGAAAAATATTTTGAATAATTATAAAAACACATTAATTTCGTGCATGTGTTTAAATGCCCATATTAAATTTGCAAAAGCAGCACGCATAAAATATGGAAACGGTCATCTTTTTTAATGATTAATCCGCTTTCTCTGAGACATAAAATAAATTAAATGAATGGCTATTTTAATCTGTTCTGAGATACGAAAAAAAATTTTGATTTGTTTGTTACTTGATAAATTTATATTAGGCCTCAAAACAAAAACGAATGAACATTAAAAATAAAATTTAGATACTTATTTTTACCACTAAGTAACTGTTGATTTTATTTGTGTACTAATATTATATTAATTGTAATATACGTTGACTTAAAAACATGTTCGGAAAATCAAGCAAATTGACTTCTGGCTGCTTTTTCCTATACTAACCTAACCTACTGAATAGAGGGCGCAACCAAGCAACGAATATTTATTAGGAGATCAATTTCAAAAGATATAGTGGCTGTAAATGTGATCAATCGTTAAAAATAAAGACCAATATTAAAAAAGAGCATCAAATATTATTTTTGAATACCAAATATTAATTTAGTATGCTTAAACATAATAATAGTGTTACCTTGAATGCAGTTTATTTATAATTCACCTGTAGATCAACTAATATAGATGGAACAATTAATATTATACATATCAAACATAAAAAAAAATATTTTATTTAAAAAGTGCACATTTACAGTCATTCATTCATTCATTCATTTTATTTAAGAGCCATGCTCTTGTCGGTGTAGCCTCCTCCACTCCTCACGGTCCATAGCCAACTCCTTGACATTTACAGTAGATCACTTATATCTTTGATGATCAAATTATATTATCCCATTTTGTTTTCAACAGTTTTTCCACATAGCAGCGCAATTTCCTTTTTTTCAAACACCTCTTGTTTTAGTAGTTTAGAAAGCTGCACGCCGACTGCATATGAATTACCCTTCAGTTTAATTCATCTCGTGAGACTACGCCATTATCTACTAATCGCGTTGTCTCTCTCTAACTGTTCTGTCACAATGAAACTTATTCTACCAAAGTAACCTGAAATCCAGCGTGCAGTAATTACAATAGAGCCGAACAGAATACAAAGTTACAGCGGATGTAGTCGTGAAACGACGACGGAATGGCAACTTCGCAACTTGCGATGAGTTTGAGTTCTAAGTTACTGTCTTAAAATCATTGTCTTAAAATCAATTTTAATTTCATTTTAATTTAAATTCAATTTTAATTTTTAATTTTAAGTTTTACTAACTTTAGATTAAGTTCACATGTATGTACTAACAAGTGAGTCTATTGTTACTCGAAATAAAAAGTTATTATTATTATTATTGCTGTTTTCTCGAAGTTGTGTGAAATTTCAATGCACCATTTTCAAGTGTAAATATTGCTTTAATAGATTTCTAAACTACTTAATAGCATAAAAAGACAAATATGAAAAGGAAAGTGCGCGAAACCGGATTCATCAACTAGTTTGCCACCTTTAAAGGTGGAATATTTTCTTGAAATTTAAATGAGACCCATACTGAGGTAACTATAACCAGTTTCCAACAAAAAAATCATCAAAATCGATTCACTAATGCCAGAGTTATCGCGTAACACAAAAAAATACAGTCCTCCTTTTCTGGAAGTCGGTTAAAAAGACAAATGGTGTCAGTCTGTCCGGCGCATTAACGCTTATCCGTCACTCGGAGCTTAGGGTTGCAACGTTATTTTCGATTGTAAACACAATTTGAAATAATTATAACATTTTTATTAAAAACAACCGACGCCAAAAGTTAGCTTATCGGCTTTTTAAATGGAATTCCACCTGTTTGCCTAATTTGATAGGGATCGGGTAAAGGAAAGTGCGCAAAATATCCCATATAATATAATATTTTCTTCAAATTTAAATGAAATCAATATGGAGGTACCCTTAGAATAATAACGCATAGAATGATAGTTTCATATCAAACGAACTGTCACAAGTGAGGCAAAAATCAAATTCATGTAGGCTAGTTTTAGTAGTAGGTTAATTTTCGGTTTTAGTGAATATTTATATGAAAATACAAGTTGAAACGCGTTACTTCCTTGTGGAAAGTGATGTTAGTATCTATTTTATGTTTGTCTGACGTATTTTTACACTTATTTACCGCACGTTTCGTCATTTTTAGCTAAAATTCTTGAGCTGTTCGCGGTGCAAGTTGACCTTGAGCACTGAAGGCCCGCCCGTTCGTGCAGGCCCTTTGGGCGCGCTTCAATTTGCCTCATTTAGCGTGTGCGGACTAGGTTTCTATGCGTTATTATTCTAAGGAGGTACCCTCTTTACAAAAAAAAAGAATCATCAAATCAAGTGTCGCATAACATACATAAAAATACAGTCGAATGGAGAACCTCCTCCTTTTTATAAATCGGTTGCAAATAAGGTGTTTTCGTGCATTTAGAAATAACCTGTATTGACATTTTCCTAACAACATCGCGGATTGGTATTTCGATAATGGGAGTATGATTATGAAACAGAAACGCAACGCACAACAATTCTGAATTTGAGGGACTCTTGTTAAAACAATCATAAACACAACAACAAACAGATCTACTTTTTCATATCATTTTTTAAACACCGAGGAAATGTTTCAATTCTGTAACAAAAGGCGCATGCGACCCGGGCTATGCAACTCGAGTACATCGAGATCATCATAGGAGGATTTCACTATGAAAAAATGGTTGTGTTCTTCATAAATTTAGGGTTACGATATTTTGACATTCACATTATACTGAGAATATTTTTTATCATTGTCATGCTATGAATGTCTGGTTTTAGTGTAAAATTGATGCACGCTTGGCTTGACAGTCTCAAACGATGTGGCCGACGATGGAACGCGGTAATGTAACCTTGAACAACCCCAAATTCTAGTTTTCGGAAAACACAGATGCCGTCCATTCCTTTGCCATAGGCAAAGGAATGATATGCCCGGGAGGAAATAGGAAAGTGCGAATGGGAAGCAAATCATTGACAATGTACAACATCTAAGTTTATTCTATTAGTTCTTCTGCGTTTTCTCTCGTCTGTGTTTTAAAAATGTGTATTTTTTTGTATTGCTAAAGTTTTAGCGGCTGTAATGACTTCCCATCGAGTGGATCGACTATTTCTCGGCTTGGATACCATAAAAGACATTTTCACAGCACTCAACTTTAATAAACGAATATATTTTAGTTAAAATATTTATATCCACATGTCCGTGCATATTAAAGTGTGCAATATGCGTTTAAATCGAGATTTAAATTGACCAAATATTTTACTTTTGTGCAGAGAAATTGCTGACCACTCTCTTGTGGAATCGAAATCTTCAAAACGATCACCGCAGGCCTGCGTCTCGGTTTACTATCGGATACGTTTCGGAGACTTTACAATTTACTTACCCTTACTGCTGTTTTCTTGGTAGACTATAATGTCCGGAACACTTAATCCGTTGTCGTTGATGTACCGCCACTCATTCGCACGAAGCTCTTGCTTCCTTATCGACTGCACCACCGGTCTTTGTTTCCTAAAAACTAAAATTCGGGACTAATTTAAATCTAGTGTGAATGGTCATTTTAAGACAAACACGTGTCATGGTCAGTCATAACGTACGCTTATATAGGTATCTCTACCATGACTTTACATAAGGGTTTTCTATTCTAGAGTCATTATAAGACAAATGCGTAAGATCGCCGATAGAAAGTAAGTAAATATGTGCAGTAGAGCCTATTTCTGCCGCCAAGTAGTATATATGAGCATTACTGTCTTCCGGTTACAAAAGGTGAGGGTGCTAGTGAAGTTATAGGCACATTGGGATCGTCAACTTATGGCTCATGTTCCTCCAAGATTTGTAACAATTTAAGGTTAATTGTAGTTTATACAAGATAATTTGTAAAGGCTGGAGTCTAAACTAGAGCACCTGTATTTTAGATCACCAGGCCTCCACCACATAAATAGGGTGTGTGTACGTCGTGCGTGTGCGTGACGTGTGCGTGATTTTTCATTATCAATGAATCAATACATTTTCCGCTTCAAGGTGAATGCACAGAACGACATGCAATATGTGTCGCAAAACGATTTTGTTAACCGACTTCAAAAAAGGAGGTTCTAAATTCGAATGTATTTTTTTGTTGTTGTGTGTTATACGATTACTCCGACATTTGTGAACCGATTTTAATGACTTTTTTTCATTGGGAAGATGGTACTTCAGATGTAGTCCGATTTAAATTTGAGGAAAATATTCCACCTCTAAGGATAGCAAACTAGGGGATTTCAACCACTTTCCGTTAACCGTTTTCAATAAAACTTGGCAAATAGATGTAATTCCACAAACTTTTGAAGTTGGTTTAATTTTTTTTAATTAAAAGGGTAAAAATATACTATGTAGTTATTTTAAACATTACTCTCTATTATTTCAAAGGATAACCTCGCTTCCTTGAGACATCATCTCGTGGGAAGAACAACATTGCCGGTGTAACAATGTTATCTCACTTTGTTATCTCAGCCACGTAACTACGAAGTAACTCCGACATAAGTGTACGTGCAGTGTTTATTTCCAAGTTAAGCACGCCTCACTGGTGTACACAGAGCTTCTCTTGGTAATATTAATAGCCTACCAAGCTGCCTCGTATCGATTTGTGGATTTTAATGTTTTTGAAGAAGTTTCACAACTTTTTTCAACGTAATATACTTCCTCTCCATGTTTTTATTATGGTATTATTCCGTCCACTATTTATTACTTCGTACTTTTGGATTATGTATAAGAACATATGTCTAATAGTGTTCTATGAAAAATTTCAATAAACGTACAGGAAAATTAACAGTGTGAACGACGCAAGATATTTTATGAATTGTTACCGACATTCTTTGTCTAGATTTTTACGCATGGATGACGCTATAATAAGAAACAAATTATAAACCTTCGATGGCTCGCGGATATCTGCAAGATAGGTGAGCTCGCAAAGTCAAAGGAAGGGAAGCCGTGCTACCACCAACCTTTATATCCAGAATGTCGCAAGACTCGTACTGCTTCACCTCTTCACATGTGGCCGACCACCATGAAAAAACTTGCGCTCACAGCTCAATGCCGGGCGGAGAAACGGCAGTTAATTAAAAATGTGAGATGACACGGATGCCGATTCTTTCTAGTTCGAATATGGAACGTCAACACACTACTTTTAAAGTCACTGGCGAGTGATGCTATTTTGGCGTAGCACGGACTGGGGTTGAAAAAGAAAAGGAGATGCGAGCTCAGACTTATACTATCTGGCCTTACCACGCACTATAATTTGGATGATTTCTCGTGTCATGATCCTGACTGAATATTGTGTATGAATCCAATGCCCGTTTCAATCATTTTTCTAGTCTTAGCGCTTGTACTTTACAAATGCTTCAATAAAACCTAAAAATACTACTTTAGTACACCAAAAACGTAAAGCGAAGTGAGCATGAAAATTTTATATTTAATTGAATATCTCTCCGTAGTAGGTAACCATGTATTATATTTATACACAGGCATATATTTTCTGCAGCTTGTCATATGAAATTGATTAATCTACGCACAATACATCACACAAAACAGTCTCATTCTGAACAAACGAAACGCCTTACGATTTTATCCGACAGTCTGGCCGCACAATGCCTTGTTTTCCCACAAAAACGTCTTATTGTATTATCCAACGAAACACGCTGCCATCGCCGTGTTCAATTGCCACAGTGAGCAACTGTCTCTTTCACTCCCATGAAAGATGATCATATTGAGTATTGGTTTCATTATGCGAATGTGTATGGCTGCACAGCCATTCGCATTCGCAAGAGCAAGTGAGAACAGAAGATTTTCTTCTATTGACAACAGCACCAGTGCCAATCAGAACCTTAAGCCGCAAAGACCGCAGGGGCACTGTCGCAACGCCCGTCACGCTTAGGTATAAAGTTAATAAATCCCATGTACCTGCAATTTCACCAGAATCCCTTCAAAACCGGAACACAGCTATACGCACATCACTGATCATTTAATAGTTACTACGTAACAGATACATCACTCTCGTACAAAATCAAAAATACCTACGCTGTAATAGTCTACTAAACCTGACTAATAACTCTAGGCGTTCATTACAAGGAAAATAGAACTTAAGCACGCGCTCAGAGAGGTGAAACCACATTTCTCACGTGTGCAGTGGTACGGAACCAAATGAGCGAGGATTATACAAGGTTGCAATGTAAACGAAACACTTGTCTGACACTTTGAAACTACAATTATTTATTCAGTATTGCGTAATTATAATAAAATGATATTATTTTATATACCGCTGATGGTATATATATGATATATATATTTTCCCTTCTTTAAATTCTCTGTTATTGTATTTTACTGTAGCAAATATTCGGATTTGCGTAAATAATTTTAATAATAATACACCCGTCTATTGAACAATAATTACGCATTAGTGACATTGCGACAATTTTTCTGTCGAAACGTGCCGTGCGATCATTCAGATGTGCGTGAACATCCTCTGAGCGCATGCACCGCCGACGACACACTCAGCGGTAGGCACTTATCACGTAACCTCGAGCGAGTGACAGAACCCTGACACATATAAGTTGACAAGTCCCATGTGCCTATAATTTCAACAGCCCTTCAAAACCGGAAAACAGTTATGCTGACATTACTGCTTAGCGGCAGAAATTGGTATGGTGGCAGTATACTGCTACTACACACTATAACACCCTCTTTTCGTCACTGGTATATAGATACACCGTATGTCTACATAACCGTATACATCGTATCGTATTACACTATTAACAAAGTTGTAATTAACTAGGAAATGAAGGTCACATTGTCGGTACTCGGTGCTCATCCAAGCTGACATTGGCACGACGCCAGCGCCGTCTGCAGACTGCGATTGTTGATGTACTCAATTTGACTCTATTTGAAACTTGAAGTTTTTAGGCTAAGTTCAGACAACAAATACAACGCGCGTTTTCGAATCGCATATCTAGATTTTCATACATTTTACATACATTCGTTCATATGCGCTCAGACTAGGCAGACTCGGTAATATATTATAATCTATCTAATTATGGTAGAACGTATAATGTATATAGTTCACAATTAAGACATTTGAAGACAATTGTTCCATTAAAAATTAAATATACATATAGAGATACTTACAAAAACCTATTTCTATACCATAAGGTAATTAATATACGACAAAATTAAAATGGCAATAATTATCGAGTACAGACATAAAATTTCAAACCTAGAATTAAGGAATAGATCTAGTAACTTAACCAACCAACATATATATTAAAATACCAAGTAGCAACAAGGTAGGTACCAAGGTTGAAATACCAACTTGTAATAGTGATTATGGAAAAGTAGTCTGGGCCAGCATCCTCCCCAGTATACTAAATGAACTACCATTAGCGGTAGTTAACACAAAAAACAAAAAAAATCAATTGGAAAACCTTCATAAAACGATATTTCATTTTCACTGTAAAGTGGCCGACTGCCATAGAAATCAATAAATATAATTAAGTAATTTGTAACAAAAAACTTAAAATCTCTTTTTTTGAAATACTAAGAACCTGTTTTTGAGCGTCTCACTCTGGAGTTGTATATCGTGAAAAATGATTTACTACTTCAGAATTTCGTAGTATATGTGTGTATAACTTGGAAATAAAATATTAAATTAAAAATGAAATTATATTCCTGCGCGAGGTACCGCGTTCAGAGAAAAACACTTCTAAGTCAGAATTAGTCGACATATTTAAAAAAAGAAGGAGGTTCTCATTTCGACTGAATTTTTTGTGTTTATGTTACGCTATGATTTTGTTGATTATTTTTTTGTTGGACAGAGGGGCAAATATTCCACCTGTAAAGGTGTCAAACTAGGGGATGAATCCAGTTTCGCGCACTTTCCGGTAACCGATTTCAATAAAACTAGGTGTAATTCCACGAACTTTTGAGGTCGTTTTTTAGTGTAACAGATTATTAGGTATAAAATGTAGAAACATATAACAAAAACTTGAGTGTACTTATCACACTCTGAAGAATAAAATAATACTGGGAATAATAGCAAATGTTTGCACCTGTTTTGGAGAATAATGCATACCTATATATTTTTGGTATAAATTTTTTTTGATTCAACACTCCCAATGTTATGCGGAATCCACCAAAGCCATTTGAGGTTGTATCGTCTATTAAAGGACACATTTTGAATTTGTACATAAGAAAGTCAGTATTCGTAGTGTTGTTGTGTTTTGCAAAAATCATTGCCCTGTTGCTATCATTTGTTATAAAAGCGAAGGAAAAATATTTTTCAGTTTCGAGGGATGATATAATGACCTACGGCCGGAACCCTATACAGGTGATAAAAAATTTTAAGGGAGCATACCGTATAATGGAAATAAAAAATACATGTTCAGTTTTTTTTTTTTCAAATACTTAACAAATAAATATTGGCACCCGACGACAAACAGACGCCGTTGCTATAGCAACAACAATAACGGTGTTGCGCAGTGGACGGAATCAGCGCGCGAGTTTATGTATTTGACAGACAACAAAGTACTAAACTAACGCGCGATGCGTTAGCGCAGGTCTGTCGTCGGGTGACGAGGAGCTGGATCGAGCCGTGAGGCGTCTCGGTGCTCGGAACACTGCACCTGGCCCGGATGGTGTCCCGGGCAGGGCGTGGGTGTTGTGGGTGGGGGTGGATGTGGGTGGGCGCTCGAGTATCATCGAGTGCCTTCGTGCCTGAAGCGAGTTGTCAGGTCCTGCCTATGCGACAGGTACATTACGTACCAGGGTCGGGATGGCGCAAGCCATCGCAGAGAGGTCGTGTGTGGGGTTTGTCCTTGGACCACTCCTTTGGAATCTCGCATACGATGCTGTCTTGAGGGTCGCACTCTCCGCGGGCGTGCATCTGGTGTGTTATGCTGATGACACCCTGGTGCTCGCCGGAGGGGAGGACTTCGAGAGGACCATCCGGCTCGCTGAGCTCGGGGTTTCTCGCGTCGTCGAAAAAATCGAGGAGCTGGGTTTGCGAGTAGCGCCTCAGAAAACTGAGGCGCTGTGGTTCCACAAACTCCCGCGAGGGAGGGAACCGCCCAGCTTCTCGATTCGCGTTGGTGAAGTCGACGTCCAGCGGAACGGGGGCTCCGTTCGCCAGTAAGTTAGGCAGCCGCGAGGAGGACGACGGGGCGGTGTGGCCCGCTTCGTCGTGAGGAGAGGAGGGGGAGGACGTAGCTCCTCCAAGGTGCTGGGGGGTTCCGGTGCGCAAAGTCGATCCCGGATCCTTCCCACTAGAGCACCTGAGAAGGCCACCGTGGGGTTTTAGCCGGTAGAACTCCGGCATAACCTGCCCCCGCGGCGGAGAGGTATCCTCGGAGGATTTCCCCACGCAAAAAAAAAAGGTCTGTCGTCGGGTGGTGCAACGTGCTGGCGCCTAGACGTCTAGACAACTTTTATTACTAGTTTAAGGTAACCACGAGTTAGAAATTATTGGGAAATATTAACGTCAAAAAAATGGGGAAAGTTTTTTGTTTTTTTTCTCTTATGTGTTCTGTTACTGAATGTTATACACAGGAAAAAAAATGGACAGTGCTTTTTTATCACCCTGTACACAGACCTATGTCAGGCAGTGTGACGTATGGAATTGATACCACTTCATCAGCCGTTACATTAACTATTACAATCGAAAGGTTATATACGCGTGTTAGCCGATCCTGATTACATCCGTTTCCGTTACACTCACAATATCCGGTTCCGGAGCGACGTGTTTCCGCTCCGAGGACCCCTTTGTAGGTAGTATTTTTTTCTTTGACCGCGTGTTATCTTGACCCGATATCGATAATAGCCATGTTTTTGACAAAGACATCAAATTTTGTTTTTTTTTACTTTCACGATATTTAGGCCTTGTACCGCTACTGGGTAAGGTTTTTTATGTAATTACATAGATATTGTTAGTGACAGCGATTAATTGTTGAAATTTCAAAATATGCCAAGTGAAATCAAATTTCGACAAGGACCTCCTGCTTTACAAATTCAATTGTCAAAATTGCTTCCATACTTATAAAGAATATTCAGAATAAAATACTGATTTATTGTAACTGTAACGTAATCATTAGATGTACCAAACATAAAATTTCATTAATATTTGCACATCTGCTTAAGCAAGCTCGATACGACTAAACTAATTTTTCATCACACTTGCTTGTAAATGGTATGATTGCAGGGTCGCTAACTTGACTATAATGCCCCAAATAAAACTCACGGGCCTTTTTCTTTCCATTACAGACATGGTCGGCAAGGAGTTTTTTTTTTATTTTTTGTAGGGCGACATACTTCCTTACGTAGGTCAGGTTCAAGTTCAAGCAAGGCGGTTACTTAAGTTCAAAATTAAAACCTTCGCTTAAAATGTTATCTAAACAGAAATTTAATTGCAATTCAGCCAGATACTACTTAAATACGTATTATTAAGATTTTTTTATAATAGACTTCAATAATTTTCTGTATAAAAATTTAGCAATTTTTTTACAATCCATCATGGCTTCATTCGTGTTTGTTTTTTACAACATTTTAGTTCGAGCTGTATTATCTATGGAAGAATTTAAAAAAAAAACAAAAAACCCGCCATCTGCCACATCCATAATTGTTGTGTTGTGAACCATATTTATATTGTATTTATTTTCTCGCAAATGTGATGCAAAACATTGTATGTAGTACGGACGGTAAAAAAATACAAAACTCGAGTTATTAGTTCAGCTTTTGGCTTCGGGCTTCTAATAGACCCTCGTTAGTAATTTCTTATTTACCATCTTACACAAAGTATTATTACTTCAAATCTGTATATTACTGTATTCTGGCAAATTAACGTATGCTATTTTAAACTGAGAAGGAGCGTTGTGGCGTGGAAGACGATGAAGTGGAAGGGACGCTTAGATGGTTCGGACATGTAGAGAGAATGAATGATAGAAGATTGACGAAACAGAGGGTCGTACGATTTCTTTTCATTTTTATTCAATAACTGAATCAAACGTCAAACTGTCGCATTCGAAACCGAACCGAAATGACGTCACACGTGTACTATTACTCGGACTTCTCGACCGGCAAAGGCTACAAACGTTATGCAGAACACAGTTATCGAATGAAAGTTACCGAACGTCCTATCGTTTACGAAGCAAGAATGTAATATGGAAATATCTTATTATTTTATTCAATTTCATTAAAATTTAAATAAGAAGACATTTAAATAAAAGGATTTTCATTTTTCTTATAATCTTTTTCATCGGCTAGCTCCATGTTGAATAACGATATCGTTATATACTGTTCTGAATAGCTCAACGATTCCGTTAAAATATTGAAGAGTTCTGCATCGGGGTCCATATTTGTAAGGCGAGTGTGAGTGGGCAAGTTGGTAAGAGTCGAACTTACCGTGACCAAATTGAGGCCATCCTAGAGAAGGGCCAGGTCAAGAGAACCCTTAACTGACGAGCGTGTATTGAAGCATTGAGGCGTTCAGTTAAGAATCGAATTCAGGGCCTTTATGGTATATACGAAGCAAGCACATTATCATCAACATATTTAAACGTCCCACTGCTGGGCATGGGTTTCCTCTCAGGCGACGGCTTAGGCAATAGTTCGCCATGCTAGCTCAACGCGGGCTAGGCTTTAAATTACACTCACCTCGATGCAAACCAGTCCCTGCCAAGCTGGTCAAATTTTGGCGGATTGGAGGTGGTGATAACCACGACCCTGCAATGGTTGAAGAGAAGGTTACCGTCTATTATAGTACCGGCACGCTGTGATGGCCGTTTTGACGTTTGTCCGCTCATCAAGTTTCGTATTAAGAGCTAATTGCTGTACATTGTTGACAAAAGTGACTTCCAGTAAAATTTATGGATGTACATATAATTTTACGACACAACTCGCATTTGTTGTTCGAAATTCGAAATTTGCGATGCGACCTTGATGCGACTCGCATTTGATTATATTTTTTTCTATAATAAATTGAGATTTGACCTCACTATTGTAATCTGTTAAAACGGCCATCATAGCGTGCCGGTACTGTAAGTACATAGGATGCATATATTGGTATGAATATAGTCATTTAGTAATTAAACAATTTTTTTTTTCAGGTAAGTTGGCGAAGTTTTCTAACATCACTGACTCTGCTAAGTTATCAGTAAGTATAACTAAACTAATTCAGATACATTTCAACACCGAATTTTTTATTTTATTACGGCAATTGCAACTATATCGTAATTAAAACTTCAAAATGTAGACCGTACAAATATTTCTCCAGACCCGGGAATCGAACCTAGGACCTCTGCGTGGCAGTCCGGCATGGTAACCGTCCGACCACACAGACAGTTAAATAGGCAAGGAGCTCTACTACTACTAAATGCTACTTAATCTGGTTGACTTTGTACTACGAGGTCGACTTTTTCCCGTATAGGCACCAAGTTTTATTTGTTCAAACATTTTCAACGGTCTCTATTATCCCACCGTAATTACACCATTGGATTACTTTTATTGTGTTACATCGTTTAGCTAACCACTTTTAACGCAACTGTGACATAAAAGTAACAAACAATTTTGTCATCTAATACTTTTGTCCAAAGATCCTAAATAAAAAAGAATTTGGTCGGTTTATTTCACTAGGTATTTTTTTACTTTTTTACTCTCTCATTTTATTTATTCACACTGAAGATAAGAAACGCTCATTGTAGATGAGCAGCGTTTTGCTTTGGGGAAATGCCACAGACGTGAATAGAATCTGTCCTGCAGAAGCGCCCTGTTAGAGCAATTTACAAACTGGACCCCAGAGTGTTTCAGAAAGATAAGTTTTAAGGCGTCACATTTATGAAAATGTAAATCACGTAAAGAAGAATAGTGTTTTTAAAAAAAACTGGTTATTCTTGACAGTTTCAAAAAAATCATAAACCTATTTAAGGAGCAACGTACAATTTTTTACAATTAAAGATTCTGTTGATTAAATGTGACATTTCCGAGTCTTAAAATCACCATGAAATAAAAACTTAATACAAAACATCATTATATTAGCTTCTGCTTACTTGGATGGCAAACATCCATGGTATTGACGTTTATATCTTTCAAGTTATTTCGATTTGTAGTATTTAAAATATGTAAATATTTTAAATGATAAACGCAAACAAATATGTATTTATAAACAGCAACCCCTAGAATTTCTTACTCATTGTTTTCAGTTGAATCTGCCAAATGAATAATTAATAGTGTTTAACCATTTCAAGTATAATTTACATCCGTGTTTAGCAGTATGTTACAAAAAATAATATTATTTGGTAAAATTACTATAACTGTAGTAATTACCAACACACAAAATTATATTGTACAAAATTACTGACAACAACTGTGTGACTCAAAAACTCAAAGCACG
The DNA here is from genome assembly GCF_003589595.1 of Hyposmocoma kahamanoa. Lineage (NCBI taxonomy): Eukaryota > Metazoa > Arthropoda > Insecta > Lepidoptera > Cosmopterigidae > Hyposmocoma > Hyposmocoma kahamanoa. Next base: position 465,154 of record NW_020653770.1, read on the forward strand.
TCATCTTGTCAAGCCAAGTTGACAACGATGAAGTTGGCTATATAACATTTAGTTTTAAACGTAACTTAGTCGCTAATTAGTGCTTTATCACCAAATCTCTAGATTCAAATGGCTTTAGGTAATAAGATCACGATTTGATTGCCTTAAAAAAACTACTGTAGGCAGTTCCAAGTGATTGTAGTTGCCTAAAAATGCGCTAGATGGCATTGACTCATTTTATACAAATTCTAAAACGCGGTAATAAGATGTTCTCTCGAATTGTAAATAGTCGACTGCATCGTGATAAGCATCATTACTGTCAATTGGTATCTAGCAGTCGAGTCTTGTTGGAAACGACGGCCCGGACCTATCTGATAGTATAGTCTGTCTTTTTTTGAAGACGCAGTAAAATGACATTGGTCGGGTTGCCAGTTTCATAAAATTTTTAATAGTTATATAGTTGTTGTCGATAGTTTTATCGATAGATTGTGAAAGAAGATAAAATTTTGCCAATAATTACTGATCTGTGAATGTTACGACGCTCTAATTTTTAGGCGTTATTATTACCTTCTTTATTCTTATTTTGACAGTTGACCTACTGGCATCGAGATCAATTTTGATTTACATACATTTTAACAAGAACAGACGGATACGATTATCTGTATAGAATTAAAATTAAAAACTTTAAAATACATCTCTACTTTATATTATACGTAATACTTCTTTTGATTTTCCATTAAATACGATTTAAAATTACGCTTGAACATGGGAATCGTGACACGGTTTCTTAACGGAGGAGGAATATTATTCCAGCAACTCGAAGCAGAATAACGAGAACCACCCCGAAATGCCGTGGTTTCGAATTAAAGCCGTAGGTCTCAATTTAAAAGCAACCATTCTATGTTGATTTATAGTCTAAACGAGAACAAAGTCAACAGGCGGAAGCTTTTACAAAATAAAAGGAAAAAGAACGAATGTGGATGGAATTGAAAACGTGGCGAATAGACGCCATAAATACGAACAGACCAGGTAAACACGTGCGTAAACATGTCCAATCAAACTTAGTTATGCTTTGGCCGTTAACGGTGCCATGTGTCAGGTTACACTGGAAATATATTAGCGTAATATTGTTCCGACTGCATTAGCAAATTTTCAGAGCAACGTAATTTCGATATTCTACTTAGTTGCCTAATGACACTTAAAAAGTTAGTCACATTAAAGCCAAGGCTCATGTCGTCCAAAATACACTGTTAAAAACGTAATATTTTTTTATGATACAGAATGAGACAAACAAGCCGTGCCTGGTGGTAGGCGACATGCCTGTCCATAACAGTTGCAGTGCCACCGCAAGACAATTCTTCACCTTCACAGCTGCACGAGAAAGCAAGCCAATGAAGTTTGTTATTTACATTTTTTTTATGATACAAAGTGTTGAGACAAACAATCCTGACACGCTTGTCCATAACAGTTTTTAAGGTGATTAAGGGATTAAGGGATGATGATGATGATTAAGGGAAGGGAAGGGAGAGTATGTGATCTATTTACACCGTCCGTCCTACATCTCTGTTACTCATGGTGTCGTATTTGCTGTTTAACGGTTCAAATGTCGACCTGTAGCTCATCGCAAATACGTTCAATCCATGAGGTATATTTAATTTCATTATAAATAAGGTAGACATTACAACGATCAGATCAGTGAAGAATGTTCGCTTTTGAAAGCCAAATAACGTCGTACTTCTTACTCAGTTACGACAAACAAGCAGTTAATGACAAGAACGATGACAGGTTCAGGATGTCCAAACCAAAAGAACATAAAGCCATCAAATAGCGGTAATTTGATATAGAGCACGACCAGCGAAATATTGCCGCCATATTTATTTCTGCCGCCAAGCATTACTGCGTCCCGGTTTTTAAGGGTACGGTAAAATAACAGATACCTGGGACTTGATCGGGATCAGGAGTGTATAGGATTGCGGGCGGAAAAGCCTGCTGTAAGATAGAGTGTCTATGTAAAGCCCTCTAAAGTCACTCAAATTTGATGACCTTATAGACGCGTTGCTTACCCGGAGCACAACTTATAAGATTTCGTCACATAATACCATAAAAAAAGCAAGTGGAGGTTCATAGCCTTAAATAACTTTAAGTACATACTAAGAACACGTACACTAACTAACTAACTCACGATGTCTAAATATTCTTGGCTTGGTTGTTGGACCGCGGAATTCTTTTATTCAAATGTAATTTACGAATATTCAAACACCCTCTACCTTTCCTTTCATAACAATGTTTTATGCAATACCATAATGTCTCGGTTTTTAATTAAAGGTTTTTAATTGCTGGCATAGATAATTGGGATTAAATCTTGTTCAATGCGCGTAGGACCTCCGAAGACTTGTGAAGTCTAAATATATAGAAATATCTGAACTTTATTTCGTTAATCTGAACCTTATTTGATTAAAAAATTATTGACTCATAACTTTTAGTTATAAAATAATCTTTTTTTGCATTGAATATTTTTTACAAGTTAGTAAATCAAAGTTTATTCAGTCAATATACATTTTTGTATAATTAACCATTTCTGCAATTCAATGTTAATTTTCTTAAATATCTGTTTTTTTTTCACCCAGTATTACAGTGTTGTTTTAGGAACTTTCTGTACAACACATAAAATTTTGCGCGCAGGTTAATCCTCATGTGTACGTGACAATTATTTTGTTTTAACATTTTTGTGCTCTTGTTTCATTGCCATACAAATTAGAACATTGTAACCACAAAAATGTTAATATTTCTTGCGTTTAATATTTATTAATATCAAAATCGAACGCTAATAAAAATTCCTTCGACCCGACTGGATGGAACTGCGGTTTAAATTATTTTTAATTTTACTAAACTTAGAGCAATTGAAACTCTGTATCTTTTATTGAAAATTGAGCCTAATATCTAGAGTTCAAATTGCAATTCAATTAAACTGTAAACAATTAAAATTAAACTATTAAACACAGTCTGTAGAGGATATGTGGCTGAGTGTACTTACTTTTATGCATATTATTGTCTTGGATCGCATTTTCACCCGCACGATTTCGGAGCGTCTCTGAGGACAAGTTTCGCATATAATTGAAGTTCCTGTTTGTGCTTTGAAGTTGTTCATTGTTACATATATGGTGAAATCCAATTAACCAGATTAATCTCCTAATTTGTCACCCTTGAATGAGAGGTGGAATATTTTGATCAAATTCGAATGTGGTCTACCACTACTGAGATACTCTTTTCCAACAAAATAAGAATCATTGAAATCAGTTCTCAAATGTCCTAGTACTCACATAATACACTCACAAAAAATACTGTCAATTTAAGAACCTTCTTTTTTTCAAATCGGTTAGTAAACAAACAAAACAATGATTATCAC
>NW_020653770.1:468938-629565 GCF_003589595.1 Hyposmocoma kahamanoa
CAAGAATACTTTCAATTCGCAAGAATACTACAGCCAACAGTACAACCAAGTACTTCTAGAATATTAATTGAAGTGCAGAATATGCAGACAGAAAAAAGAAACAACAAAAATTCAATGGAAGTGTTAGATTCATCTAAATCAAAATTACTGATATTAATTCTATACCAATACATAAATACAAAACAGCTTAAACTATTTCGAAACCTTTTAAAATCATATCAATCTAATATCAGTCTTGAGATTGGAAATGCATAGAGATCGCCAGATTTATATTATTTTTCGTAAAGTGAGCATGAGCATTTATAAATGCAAAATAATAAATTCAAAATCTCATATCTATCATCCCGGATATTGCCATATGACAATGAATATTGATCTACTTTAATGAAACATTTTAATCATACTTTGATTACACTAAATACTACTACACAAACTACAAACACAACAAAAAAAAACATTTTTAACGTTCAAGCCATACATTGCATGTCGATATTGACTTATCGATAATTATGGTACAACACTAAAGAAATCCGCCATTTGTGGTGGACATTTTTGGTTTAGGTAGGGACGTTTATTCCGTAGACAGGGTAGATACTTTCTTTTATTTTTTTCCATCCTCTAAGGTTCTGCTGGTGTGGCATAGTGTCTCTCTCACTCACAAGTCTTCTCAATCAAAAATTAAAACAAATCATAATATAACAATCAAATATAATAAGTTATTCAAATATAATGATGTACCACAAGCTGTATGTTGTAACTTTTATGTTACGTACAAATATCAATGTTTAGTAGATGAATGACACACCAAGCCAAAGAACGTTCACAGACCCTGAAAAACGTATGAAGTCGGCAAACTACATTGGGTCAACTTAGCGGACTATGGCCCAAACACTTTTTTATAATGTCAAGTGACGGGACGAACAAGTCGTGCGCCTGATGGTAAGCTACACGCCTGTCCATAACAGTTGCAGTGCCACTCAGAGCTTTAAACCGCAAAGATCTGAAGGGCTTTTTACACACCCCATGGTTACTTCTTCTTCTTCTTACTACATCCGGTTCTTAAAAGGCGAGTGTCTCGGATGCACGTACAGCACCCTACCTATTTTCCAGATCATAGATTCGAACAGTGGGTCTCCTAATTTAGAAGCATCCGTTTCTCCTACTGGGATACCACCGCGTCCTCATGAAACAATTGTATAGTAGAAACAATTAAAAATAACTAAATAAATATTAGACAACATGACATACGTTGCTGTGATCCCGAAGTAAGTAGCTAAAGCAGTTGTGTTATGGAAATCGGAAACTACGGCGATACCACAAACACCCAGATCCGAGACAGATAGAAAAGTTAGTTTTCTACACCGACGCGGCCAGGGATCAAACCCGGGACCTCAGAGATGGCAACACAATGAAAACGGGTGTGCAAGCAATTTAAAGATCATTGAAGTTGTTTTTGATCTCATCTGTCAACTGTTTCTGTAGACTAACAGTGCTTAAAACGGTTAATGAGTGAGCATACGACTTTGAGTCGTGAAAGTATGAAATTGACGCTTTCAAATTCCTCGGAAATAGCTTTTCGTACTTTACAACACGAATGGTCGTAACTTACAATGACGAAAACGTAACAACGTAGAACATTAAATCAACATTGTAATTTACGTCCTATCATCATGATCTCTTGACTAAGGGGATGAAGTAACACATGACATATCGTGGTTGAATGATAGAGCGAGTGTGCTATACATTAAATAGCTTGTTATTCCACTAAAACGGGAAACTTTACAGAATGAAACTATAGTAACAGCATAATTCATGGACACTTCGCATTATGCTCACGGTCTGATATTATGGTAAAACTCGCTAGATCTAAATCGTTCAAGATCTGATGGAATCGCGTTCGGTTTGTTTGATGGTTCTAAGATAGCTGCAAACCATTCTTTAAAAAAATATACCTATCATCCTTACTGTACTTATATGAAACCATTACATAGAATGTTTTCATTGCATGCTTCACATAATTGCATACATAGCTTTTCTCCTAATATACCTCCATAATGTATTATTAAAATCCTCTAAGAAGAGGGTTTAGACGTAGTATAAGAAAAGTAGAGCAGTTTTTTTTAGTTTTAGCAGTGGAGTTCGTTGTGAAAGAGTTAATCCAGGCAATTACTGCCACCTTCGCTATGTCTGCCGCCAAGCAGTAATGAGAGCATTGCTGCGTTTCGGTTTGGAAGAGTAAGTGTGCTGATGAAATTACAGGTACATGGGACTCGTCAACGTGGCCGTGCCCCTAATATTATTACGATTTAAAGCTTCTGAGTGGCACTGCAACTGTTATAGACAGGCGTGTCACTGACCATCAAGCGTACGAGTTGTTCGTTCCGTCACTTGGTGTCATAAAAAAAGAAAAGTAGGGTAACTTCGTACAAACGTAGCAGCGTGGCTTGTATGTGTGCACGCTCGCCACGCGTCGTGTAAGGACGCACACATTCACATAATCTCGGTGTATACTCGCGTTACATAGCGGGGGTCGTCTCACGTGATATTTATTATTGAATTTAAGCGTCCGCTGGGTGTTTAAACAATAGCAACAAACAGTAGACGTGTTTATTGTGTTTTGAACAAGAGTGTCTTAAATATAGCATTTCATTTCTACTTCATAATCATACTCCCATAATCGTTACACCAATCCGCTATGCTGCTATATAAATATTAATAAGTAAATACTGCATTGAACAAAGGTTATTTCAATATAGCACTAGATTACTGTGATGAACATTAAATTTTGACCTGTAGGTACGACTAAAACAATAATGTGACAACTCTACGCTCCGAGCGAAGTATAATAATAATAACGCACACACTCATGCCCCGCATCAGGGAAACCCTGTATCGTGGGTGCCATGGGCACACACATAGACAACCACAAATTAGACCCCGGTTTTTCTCGGACTTGTATTCACTACTTAATTTCCTTGGCAAATTTCGTCCATATAAATACACGGAATTAGACCCGCAGCACTCACGTGTGTTTCACGCTTTAAGTGTTCGATTTTTTAATGCCCAATATTATTTCATATTCGAGTACTGTATCGTGAAATATTATTTAATAATTACACGATAATATAATTGAATATTTAAATAATAAAAATGGCCACGGAACTTAGGTGGTGAACAGTAGTCCGAGAATGAACGACCCAAACTCGCGAGTTATGTAAATCAGACAATTATTTTTCCCGGCCTGGGAATCGAACCCGGGCCCTCTGTGTCTGGTAACTGCTCAGTCACTGAATCAGTTAAAATGTAGGTATTGACACGGTGATCAGGCGAGAGTAGTCCTACATGTTTTATTACGATTTAGGCCTCAGTTCGCCACGATGGCCTATTGTGACTTGAGCACTTTGTCATCTTGCGCGGACAAGGGAGTGCACCGCAGTGTCCACACAGATTGCAGCGCACACTCCTTTTTTTTACGTAAAATATTGGTTTTCAAACGGACGAAGTAAAAGTAAATATTAACGAAACGCTTTCATTTCACTGAAAGCTCTCTCTAACTTCAGTAGCGGGTATAAACTAACACGTAACAGTTTATAGGTTTGTTTTACAACTTTAGCTTTACACGGGAAGGGTTTTGATGTCCAGGCTACCATCTTATCCGTAAGCGTTCAAACGGCCAGTACGCCTGCGCAAGTTGTCAAACACCCTTTCTTTACGATTTAAAGCTCTGAGTGGCACTGCAACTGTTATGAACAGGCGTGTAGCTTACCATCAGGTGCACAACTTGTTCGTGCTGTCACATGATATTATAAAAAAAGCCTCAGTTGGTTTGTTTGGAAAAACAAATATAGCCGGTTTAGATCCGAAATTATATTGGACATTATGCAACAAAATGATATTTCGATTTGTTTAGCTGTATTTGATATTCGTTCCGCATCCGTTCCATTCATGAATAAATCGAACATCACCTTATGTCAATATCATAAATACCATTATCAAAGCCATGTTATGAATACAAGAAAGGTCGCAGGTGGTTTCAATGTCTGGAACCAAATTAACTTAAATATGCAGGATGACGTCGTATTATCTTAAATAAGTTTCTTACATATGATTTGACATTTATAAACGATCGAATACTTCGTTTATCATTTAAGAAATGTGCGTTTATTTTCTTCATTCGTGTAAATTTATAATCGAATATGTTGCGAAATATTGTTGCACGTCTCGTGATTTTTTCTTAGGTTGTATTTTTCTTCCATCGAAGCTGTCAAAATAGAAAATGGGTTAAAAAACCAATGGAATATTGATATTTTGAATAATCATCTCCTTTTTCTTCAAACTGTTCCTTCAACTTCTATTTTCGATTTCGAATTTCGATTTTCTTCCATGTCTTCAATTTTCAGTGATCTTGAGCTACTTTAACCAGGTTAACGACAAGGGATTACGTGGCAAGTCACTACTTTAATAATATTTATATTATTTCTCCGAAGATATCCCGTGATGATCCCGCTAAGTGAAACTTTAGGTCCGAGTTTGAAACAATTTTGAAGTTTTAACTCAACTAATTTATTAATTGTTTCAAACAATCTGGTAGAGGTTTTTATTTGTATTTCTTAAGCGGTGTTCGTTTGCAAACCTTTCCCGGTCTATTCCTCTATTGACCGAAGGCGTTATTGTTCACAATTTGTTACTATAACCTTTTAAAGGGCAAATGTTTTTGCTATTACAACGCAAGCATCTCTGCTGTATGCTCTTTAATGGACTTCTTGGTACGATTTACAATATTACCGGGTAAAGGTAAGAAAGAAAATAAAAGAATACGTCATCACCAAAAAACCTCCTCCTCTAAAGAGAGTAATTTTTAGTAGCAGTAGATCTCCTTGTGAAAGAGTTAGTCCAGGGAAGTACTGCCACCGTAGCAGCAATGGGAGGAACTTTACGATTTAAAGCTCTGAGTGGCACTGCAACTGTTATGGATAGGCGTGTAGCTTACCATCGCCTGATGGGATGGCATTAAAGTCACGCCCCTGAGGGATTCGAACCGTCAACTCAAATGGGAAGCAACCGTCCTCCCACCGAGCTACTACCGCTCCTTAAACACATGCAAAACTTATTACAATCCCCAAAAACTTCTGAACTAAGCGCGGTTTGCATAAGTTGCACAACATAGCTTGTGCAACAGCAATTATATCCTACGTGCAGTGCAGTAAATCTACAAGTATTAATACATGCGCTTAATACTAGCATAAGGTTTGAAAATAATTAAAAAAATAAGTCTATGCAATTAAAACAGACCTGAAAAACATTTATTGCAACGCCACAACACATAGATACAAAAAAGAGATTAATAATATTTGAACAAACAAACAAAAAAAATTAAAAGACAAAATAAAAAATACAAAAACAAAAAATAATAACTGAAGTAAAATAAAACAGACAAAAAGCAACAAACAAAATATAACGACTAAACTTTGTACTGTCTTTTGTGCAGTTATGGCGTACGCAAAAGAACCGAGAATTCAGCTTATGTCACAGCCATAATTAGGCTGTGGCGCTGGTTTTCAATGAACCCTAAGCCGAAATGAGTGACTGACGTGTGTGTCGCAAATTAAAATAAAATAAACTACGTAAGTACTTGTGCATGTGTACATTGTATTGCTGCTGTGTATTAAATAAATCGAAAACGTACATAAATATTGCAAAAATATAAATATACCTGCTGTGTACATTTTTAGTATGATGTGCAATTAACGTTGTTATTACTCGCCAGCTGTCTGTGGCAGCTGTTCTGAAGCGCACATATATCTACGCTCTAAGAAGGGCAAAAAAACCGACGGAGTTGTCACGAAAATAAGCATATTGTGCCATAATGGTAATCCGCTTTATAAATCACAAGTTTGGTCGTGTATGAAATTCTTCTGTCACCACTGGGACAGCTCTGCCCAATACCAGTTGGCTGCTTTTGACTCAGTGGGGCAAACAGCAAATATACTAATTGATAACGACTCTCTCTTAGAATCGAAGCTTCCATGACCGCAGGAACGTGGTCTGCTTGTCGGTTTTCAATTTCAGAGAATGTACGTAGGGGTTTTACAATTTATGTCCGCTCCCACCGTTCCTCCATCGGACAGCTGGAAAGTCAGGAACACTTCATTCTTACGTCATCGACTTACCACCTACCACATGACGCGCTTTAAAAGAAAAGAAGTGGAACATTTTTTGATTTTGAGATTGTGATTTGAATTAGTTATATTAAATACTCCTAATGTCATCTAGCGTGACTCGCACTAAACATAATGTATTCGATATAAACTTCTTATTACAATGAACAGAGCAATAAAGCAGTTCTTCAGACATTATCTTGGGTTGGGTCTATCCAAACAAATGAGTAATAAGTTATGTATTTAATTACTAGATCCTGATATCCAATATCGCAAGTTGATCCTAGAACTACGTATCCCACCGCCGAACTTCATAAATAACGCACCGGCAACAGATTGGTTCGTGTTCAGCCTGTTCATCTGTACGTATTGTTCAAACGTGAAATATGATCCACCGCTCGCGGGTGAGATACAGCTCTCAATATTGGATTACACGTGATTTAATACGTACGTGCTACGGGGATAATTTATCAAAATAATATTACAGAAACATAATAGGTATTTTTTCTCGGAATTTTGATGAAACAATTAAAAAGGACATAGTGATAAAATGAGAAACAGGCACATCAAGAGGATAATTGAAATGAAATGAAAATAGAGTAGAGAAAGAAATACATAGAACTAATGTAGAAAGCAACATTGGGAGTGAACGGTCACGAACAAAGCTTTTAAGTGAAATTAACAATGTTCTTAAAACAGTTGAAGTGTGTAGTGAGAAGAATAAGAGGGATTATATGAGAAGATTGATGAATGTAAGTGAAGTAAGCAAAAATTGTCGAAATCATGCAAAGTAGCGATCCATAATTTTGCCTACCGCAATGCGAATTCAAAGCGTAAGTAAATTCAGTGTCCTGTCTAATCGTTAACAGGGTACAAAAAATGTGTGATATTGTGTGTGTGGGGAGCGAGCACTGATCCCTGCGGTATCCTGCTTAGTACCCGGCTTAGTAGCGACAGGGAGTTACCGATACTACCCGGAATATTCTGTTTTTAAGATTATTGTGTATCCATTTAAGTAGAGACCCACGTACACCGAAGTGATCTAGCTTCATTAAGAGGCGTTGATGCGGAACTTTATCAAAAGCGCGTTCAAAGTCCTGGTACACTACATCCACCGGGTTCTTATTATCAAGTTCTTTGCTCCATGCATTCACACACATGTTAACAAGTTTGTAAAAGTTGATCTTTTTCGTACAAATCCATATTGTTTGGTTGATAATAGTAATACTTTTAGTTTATAAACTTTAGAATAAAATCCAGTGGGACAGCGATCACTTTTCATTTGACAGGCCGGTTTTTTATTTATTTATATTTATTTATTTCCTTAACAAAATTGTGACTGTGTTGGAAAAGAAAAATATTAAAAAACTGGAATCAAATACAAATAAGAGACCGAAAATAATACACAATATTAAGTCATCATCATCATCATCCCATTTATACGTCCCACTGCCGGGCACGGGTCTCCTTTCAGACGAGGGTTTTAGGCCATAGTCCGCCACTCTGGCCCAATGCGGGTTGGGAACTTCACACTTTTTCCGAGGGTAGTGAACCTTCTTCAACGTGCAGGTTTCATCACGATGTTTTTCTTCACTGAAAAGCTCATGATAAATTTCAAATTAAATTTCGCACATAAATTCCGAGAAACTCAGAGGTGCGAGCCCGGTTTCGAACCCACGACCCGTTGCTTGAGAGGCAGTAGGTCGAACCATTAGGCTACCACAGCTTTTTTTTAATATTAAGTCATTAATGAAAAAATATTACTATACAAAAATAATATTAATAAATACAATGCCAAATTAGTTTTCCTTGTCAAGTTTAAATATAAATTAATGTCAAGTGCCTCCATCAACAAATTCATCAACATGGTAAAATAATTTTTCCAACAAGAAATGTTTCAAAGACTTTTTGAAATACATAGGGTCTTGTGTTATTTTAAATTCGGTGTGGAGACTATTAAACATTTTTCTTCTTTGGTATGTTTTACAATATTTAACTTTGGTGTTATTACACCACGTCTGTCCTTATAAGCCTATTTGACTTACTAAATTCAGACGAACATTCGGTCAGAACTGTTTACAACTCCAAATTAATATTAAACAAGAAACTGTTAATATAGTATTCCACAGCAAAGTTTACACGACTCCCAGGGTGGAATTGTAACCATGCTTCTTATTGCTCACTGCTTCTTATTTGCTCTATTGTTGGGATCATTTGGGAAACTTATAAATTAATTTCTAAGCTACATACATTTGTGAATATTCAGTAATAGTAGCAAGATCTCTCGTGAAGCTATTCCGCTGTCTATTGACGGAATAGCTGATCCGAACAGTATTTGCAAAATCGACACTTATTATTCAACGAATGACTTTACAAATCCTGACACCAAGAAAAAAGAAATTCACAACGAGAGATGCGTAGAGATATAATATACAGTTAACAAAGAAATGTACAGTTAGAAACGATGTTCGCTACGCGTTTTCATCAGTAAAAAAGGTAGTGGTACGTGACAATATTCCATCGGTGTTTTTATAACTTCCTGACACAGAACGGAAAAGTTCCTGGGTTTTTTACTTTTTTTCACTATACAAGATATACAAAAAGGTCGTTAATGGAATTTAACTACCAATAACAATGTTTCACTTTAAACAATGCAAGAAAATTAAAGTTTACGTACTTTCCTCTTAACAGTGTCCTGGCAGACCAGCGCCATGGGTAACCCAAGGTACTTAATGCCGATACAGCGCTTTTTCGCTTTTTATTTAAAACTTGGTTTTTTATAAAAATGGAAGTAAGTTAATTTGCTACGCCGCGAACCCAGTGAAGGTTAAATCGTGCAAAATTTCGTGCAGTTAATTATCCCACAGTCCCTCCGCGAAGAGTGAGTTCGTTCAGAACGGTTGGTGTATTTGTATTTATATCGTCGGCCGAGCGTCGAGCAGTCAACAGCCCCTGAGGATGCCTCGTGGAGAGGCGAAACACGTGTCGGGTATATTTTTGGTGATGGTTTGTGACTATAGTTGCGCTTGTATTATTTATTTTATTAATTTTACGCGGAGGGAGGGTGGGATAATTAACTGCATGAAAAAATATTCAACACAAGCTCAGCTATTTTGCACGATATAACCTTCACTGGGTTCGCGGCGTAGCAAATTAATTTACTTCCTTCTTTTATGTTGAAAGACCAAGTACAAAGACACGACGCAAGCACATAGAAAAATTCGTGAGGTCCGTTGGTTCGTTCCGTGGCTTAGTTGGTATAGCGTCTGGCACGGTATGCAAGAAGACGTCGGTTCGAATCCGACCGGATCGAAGGAGTGTTTTTTCTGAGTGTTCGATCTTTGTATTAATAATTATAACAAACTAGTGGAGTAATTTCACAAAAAAATAATTGAATATCAATTCAATAAAAATTTAATTAATTTACTTCCATTTTTATTTACATGGACTTCCGCAAAGTAACGCCTGAATCTATTAATTTCTTTGCTTTTTGTTTTTATACACATTTTTATGATACCTAGCGACAGAAAGAACAAGCGCCTGGTTGTAGTGCAACTCAGAGCTTTAAGCCGCAAAGATCTGAGGTACACTGCCACTGCGCCCATCACCCTGAGACATAATTGACAAGTCTCATGTGCGTGTAACTTCACTATACCACAACCATTCCACCGCCTGTGAATTGTGTTAAAAATTGTTTAAAAACTATACCCAATTTAAACAAAGAAAGGAAACATTTTAATTAAAACGCTGAAATTAAGGCGACACTGCGCCAACCATTCATCACGGTGTGTAAACAGCGCTGCTGCTTGCTTACAAAATTTGCAGAATTTGCACTGAAAGGGGCACCTGGGAAATTCTGCAGTTTCCCGGAGGGAGATTAAGTCTTGTCACATATCCATTTGATATAATGGTGCTTTTTGTTAGCCAGGTTCATTGCATTGGTCAATTAAATACCTTCTTCATTTACTTTAAGAACGATGGTAGACAGCGCCTCCCGTTTTTTATAAATTCTATTCTCATGTAAGGGAAAACAGTTTTTCAATTTCGATGTTTACGGCTCAGATCTCTGTATTTGTGAAGTGCAATATTTAATTGTTACAAAATCGAACAAACATAAACAAAAGTTCCTTTGATCTAACTGGACTCGAGCCAGCATCTGTTCCCCACTAAGCCACACACCAAGTCTGTAGATTAGTTGGTAGGAATAATAATAATAACGGACTCGTGAATGTATAGTAATAATACCTCTAGCCCAAAGCTGCATTTCAGCACTATTTGTTTTATACAAACGCGTGCGATTCTCGATCATGCCAACGCTTAGTATTAGACGAAATTATTGCTAAGCGTGTGACTATTTTATATATATATCGGGTCAGTATCGTTTTGAGTGCCATCGTTAAACATCAGGAAGCCGGTGCGTAGGTATTCGAGCAATGAGAAAAGTGAACTCTGTTTCGAAGTTATTTAGTTTAATTAAACGAAAGAAAAATGCACAAAAGAACAAATGCGCAGAACCACTAAAGGAAGCGGATGACAGTTCCTGGGCAGGTGGCACTTGTTTCTTCAGTGGCTCGGTCAAGACTCAAAAAAAGTCCTAGCCCTCCTTGCCACCTGCTTTTATAGGCTCCGTCGTAGCGCGCGAAATCCCCTTTCACGTTGACAGTTGATTTCCGCGCGCTGCGCCTCGTTTAGTGTCCGTAATCATGACCGTCTTCGACATATATAAAAAATAACAGTAAAAAAACTTTACTTCGAAAAGATTCACAGCCGTGGAAAAACGTGAACTTCTCAACCCGCCCAGGGCCAACGTTATTGGCTATGACTTCTCCTGTACCCATCACGGAACGTATAATGAGTTGACGGTGATTTAGTGATACAATAAAAGTAAATTTCACATAGACTTGTTAGTCAGTTTTGCCTTCAATGTGCACAATGAGATCCTAAACAAACCATAAAAAACATAAACATTTATTCTGGTGCATTTAATTGTAACAAAACAAAAGCGGTAGAACTGGTGGTACGACCGCCGGTCTAGACAGGTAGAGTAGAGGAACCCAGAGTCGCTAAGGCTCAAATACACCAACCCAGCCAGCTCTTCAGCTTTGTGCTTGGACATAAAACAAGTACTGGAAAATGAGGGCCCAAGATCTTTTTGGGAGGTACTGTGAATGATGTAAATGAAGTAGTATGAATATTTTTTAGCAGCGATAGAGAGCTCCTTGTAAAAGAATTCATTCAAGGAATTACTGCCATCTTAACCTATTTCTGCCACTAAGCAGTAATGTCAGTTGTTGTCTACGTTTCGGTCTTGAAGAAGAATACTGGTAAAATTACAGGCACATGGAACTTGTCAACTTATTGCAACTACCACAGACAGTCGTGTCGTTTACCACCAGACGCACGAGATGTTCGTCTCACCACTTAGTATCATAAAAACAAAGATGGATCGAGCAAGTGAAGACACCTCGTCTTACAAATATTGCAAAGACGTAAGAGACGCGAGAAAGAAACAAATGCAGGCAGATTACCCGCTTCAGAACAGGCACGAAACTGATCACGATCCTCAGACATGAGGAAATGACTATAGAGAGACTGTTGTAAAAGGATAGAAAGCGCCATTAATTTTTTGCTGGGCGTAACAAACCGCAAAACCGCGAACTATTGTTTCAAGCTAGAATTAACACCCAATTTAAAATGATATATAGTCCATTTTCGCAAGACAAGGCAATGTGTGCAATCTGCGCCACGATGAATAATTTAGTGTTTTAATTAAAATCAAAAGTAAAGCTACGGAGCGGCGTACGAAATAATATGGAACTTGAGCGTTTCGTATTTTGGTAGGGTAGAATGCTATCATTCCCCGCGTAATGTTGTAGCTTCATAATTAGTTACAATTTAGTGCCAATTATGTTTTTTTTATAGTACCATGCTGGTGGTAAGCGACACGCCTATCCATAACAGTTACAGTGCCCCTCAAAGCTTTTAATCTGCCACTGTGCCCGTCACCCTGAGACATAAGTCGACAAGTCCCATCCGCCTGTAATTTCACTCTTAACCTTCGAAACCGGAAAGCAATAATTGCTCACGTTACAACTTTGCGACTGAAATAGGTAAGGTACAGGTAGGCAGTACTTCCCTGGACGAACCCTTTCACAAGGAGGTCTACTGCTACTAAATTTCCCATGTAATCAAATGCAATACGCAAATCGAATAAGGTACATTAGTACTTTTATAATAAGCACGTGTGAAGCACCCAACTCGCCTAAAGCTAGCGTAACGGACTAAGCCCTAAACCCTTTTCTCAAAGGAGACAAATACCCAGCAGTAGAATGTATAATAGATTGACGATGATTATTCGACCTCGGCCGACTCGGCCTCGGTAGCCCAACAGTTTAAACTGTGGGCACTGTGGATTAGGAGGTACCGGGATCGATTTCTTGTAAGACTGTAAACTTCCCTGAATTGGTTCTGATCCGTTGCTCTGGTACTCATAGCACAGTTTGACATATTATAAAAAAAAAGAATAAAAGAATAAATATTAAATGGTTTTTTAATGATATTAAATGACGGGACGAACACGCGACACGCCTGTCCATAACAGTTGCAGTGCCATTCAGAGCTTCAAATTAAAGAGATCTGAAACGCACGGCACGTTTAAAACCGGTGTCGCGGACCGGCTACTGGACGAGACAGATATAAATCTTTTTTAGTCATTTTTTCTATTACTCTTTGTCTATATTTTTTTCTTTTATGGTTCGCTCTGTTCTGTTGTTCGGTTGTATTTTTCTCTGTAAATTATAATTTTAATGCGTTACTTTAAACCTGATTTTCTCATTCTTCAACAACCGGTACCTACGTAGTAATGCTCACATGGATTACTGCTTGGCGGCAGAAATAGATAATATAGTGCCAGTACTTCCATATACGAACTCTTTCACAAAGAGCTCGGATGCTATTAAATGATACAATGAAGCTAACTAAAGTCCCCTTTATCACGAATGGATGCAACTCACCATTTTGATGTAAAACAGACATTTACATTGTTCAATCTAGAATCTTGTTCCATTGTTGTGATGTAAATATTTCTTTTTCATAAGGGACGTGCGAAACAAAACTAATAATACTTTTTCATATCAATGAGTCAGTTATATTTGGTACCGGACATTTTATATGGCTGGTATCAAATACGTGCGTGCGCAGTTTTTTTTTATATTTTATTAGTGTTTCAAAAATATATATTTTTGAATTTGTTATTGACTATGCGATAGTATATTAATTATATCTAGATTCGTATGTGTATTTGAGACAACAGTCTTACACAGTGCGTATTTACGTTACATACAAAAATATAAACAATCCAGCTTAACCTCTGCGGTATTGCCGCAGTGCGGGTTTCAATAATCATTTGCTATTGCATCGTCTCCTTTTTACGATTATGTCTTTTGTTTAAATTGTTATTTATCACCCTTTTGGGACTCGTTTGATTTCTGTCATATCTTCAATAGCTATTATGGCAATCGCGTAGCTATGGCTGAATGACAACTCTAGTAACGATATCTATGAGCGCACACCGTGAAAATAAATTGTCTGTTTGACATTCTCTATAACGAAAATACGTCATTATGTGCGCGGTAATTTAGCGCTGACTCATTCGTATCAATCCATAAATGTACGCCCCGATTCTCGACATAGGTCTGCTTTAAGGACATCGTTAAGGTCCATTGGTCCACGAATGGACTAGGTTGCTCAAAATATTTATTTAATTTTTACTGTGTATTAAAAATTATTTCAAAGATCACTGGAAATGACAGGGTCCTTGCCGAAATATACCTACAAGCAGAATTACTCAAAGTCAAACTCAAGTTATCTTTATTTCTTATAAGTAAATTACACTTGAAATCGTAACGTTAATTATACCCTACTACTACTCATTCGTAAGGCAGATTCCCCTGAGAAGAATGAATAGGAAACTCTAGGGTTTGCGCTTTGTAAATGAAGACTTGTATACATTTATCATTTACGATCACTATAACCTGCAAGGGCTAAACGCTATGGATTTTCGTCATCCAAGTACACGCCCTTAAGGCGAGGTATTTCAACTCGAAATTTTAGGAGGTGAGGTGTAAATTTACTTGAATGAAAATTTGATACAGATTCGACATCGATCAGCGCCCGATGGCGACTGACGGAGCAGCGAGTAGCGCGGCGTGTCGTTAAACCACTGCGTAATTTGCAAAATTTGGCATAAATATGAATTTTATGACTAATAGGGCTTCAGTTGAAGACCAAAATTCACCACGTTCTCTGTAGTATTCAAAGAGAAATATCTCCATATAAAAATTATGTACAAAGTTAGACATGTTATTCTTAAATAATTTTCAGGTTTTCAGGTTTTTATGTGATCGGATAAAGTACATCCTCTAGTGTAACACATTAGTACATTCACTAGACAATATCCTTTAGGAGTATCGTATATTTTATATTATAGTAAGCAACCTTAACAATTTAATGTAGCAAAACAGTTTTTCCCGCTTCTCGTCCGGCCACTCGCCTTAAGTGAATCTTACTGTGTGCCATACCGAAGGTGTGGAGACCCAGCGATGTCAAATTCACAGCATTTAAGATCTTATGCGCGTATACCTTGAGTATAAAATACAGCAGCGGTCGACCATCGAGCAGTAAACGCAACGCTAACACCACAAAGGCGGTGTAATTAAAATGGTGGTTTAATCTTTACTTTGTATAAACACGTACACGTAATTCAAGACAATTTCTCAATATTTTAATTGTAATTTTACATTTTTTCAATGCTGTAGAGAGGGTTCTTTGCCTTACTGATGACATAACCAAATGGAGGAAAAACTACCAGGTTCGGGGCTTAAGGTTTTATTTCAAAATATATAAACCCTTTATACTGTTACCTTGGGTACCAGGTTAACTCTAGCTAGCGGTAGTACGGGTACAAATGCAAAAAAAAATGTATAAAGGGAACTATCAGATAGATCCAGACAGTCGTTCCCACAAGGACTCAACTCCTAAATATTTATCGATAGTACTGATGTGTTCTCACATGTAAACAAAATTGGGTCAAAATATCCACCATTCGAGGGAAAAATCTTAACACCGCGATGCAGAAATTAAGTAAAAAGGGTCAATGCCACCTAGCGGATTGTTAGGGAACTATATGACAAACAAAGTTGATTAATAAAGTTTATACGGTTTGTTCAATTTTAAACGCCATTTTTTCAATGAAAAGCTAGAAAGTCCGAAACATTTCGCTCTTGTGCCGTTGATTTACGACATTACCACTTGGTGTAATAAAACCACGTCTGCAAAATGACAACTTATCAGGAGAGAGTTTTAAATATACTACAAACGAAATAGTCGATAGCTTTCACGCTTATATAAGGGAGTTATAAAATTTCACCAGCACCCTTACCCTTCAAAACCGGAACGCAGTAATGCTCACATTACGGCTTGGCGGCAAAAATAGGTAAGGTGGCAGTACCTACTTCCCTGAACAAAGTCTTTTACAAGGAGGTCTACTACTACTGAACAAGTGGAGTATTTTCACAAAAATATTGATATATTACTTAACGTAACGTTTATAACATAAAAGATATATGTGATCCTTTTACTATGGCAGTTAATAAAATAAATAATACACTATAAAATAAAAGAACAACTTTGTTCTGTTAAAGGAACAAAATTTTAACGACGGCTGCGCCCTGGGGCAATATAGCAATGTTTTAACTTAAGTTTAAGATCTTTTGACTCAATCTTAATTAAGAAAATATTGAAATTAATTACTATAGTCCAATGTATTCAGAGACTTTTCTGGAACCAAGAATTTTCAGTTATTTTCTCATAATAATAGTTAGTAGACACTGAGTATGTCAAAAATAAACTCTCTCAAATTCCGACAGCGTGTTTAGATGACTCCGGTGACTCAACAGTAAGCACTCTGGGCGCTAGTCAACGATCGATTTCCGGTAGGCACTATTTAAAAAAATGCATTTTTGTCAATTGAACTTTTTTAAATTAACACTGGTCTGGATGATCTAGGTAAAACACCAGATTTAGACGAAAACGAACTTGTAACTTTTGCAGCAAAAATGTAACTTTTCTGATAACACCTGGCACCGCTGGTAATTAGAGTGGTTGTATGACATCTTCTTCTAAGTCATTATCTTCATTAATAAGGTTTTCGAGACTTTATGGACGGTTTTCTTCCATCATCTGGTTTACGAGGCCATTGAGGGCGGTTACTTGGTCATTCCATCGGCTAGGTGATCGACCGCGGAGTCTCTTTCCCTGTGCCTTACCCACCACATCCAGTTTGTCAAGCTTGTCTGATTGTCGGTGAGCAATATGACCAAAATTCTCTGGCAGCATGTTGTGGAAAGTCTATCTGTGATATTAAGCTGCTCAATTCATGTCTGGTTTGTCCTTCTAGCGGTCCACGGTGAACGGAGCATCCTTCTCCAACACCGCATCTCGACAGCGCCTATTTTTTCTGTTCTGATGCCCAGATCGTCCACGACTCTGAGCCATACAGACAGTAACTTTACTGTATAGTCAACTATGTAATGAAATGCCACAACTCATTGTCACAGATAAGTTGGTCGCCATTTATTCATTGCAAGGACGCACCCGCAATGCGGTCCATTTACACGGCTGGCGGCCGGCACGTTTCCACATTATACATTATAATTTTTAGCTTCTTTGCTTAACGCACGTGCACGAAAAGATGACTTCAACATAAAAAATCTCTTTTTTCATACGTACGCGATTATGCACTTGAAGTACTCAAATCAGAATACCCAATAGACCAATATCTAAAGATCATTTGTTAACAATCCACGATAAAAAACTCGAATGAAAGCCAAATAAATGCTACAAAACAAAAAGCCAAAGAAATAGGATAGATGTCCGTGATTGGCCAAGTACCGCTTATATTTTAACCAACCAGGAGGCAGTAGAGCGTTTGAGTAGCATCACATTTTAAATTTTATATTGTTTTTAAAATGTACACATTTGTACCTGTAATGTAACATTTTGAGATATTTTTTAATAAAATAATTAGAATTTCAATAATTTCACGAACATAGTGACGGTTTCTGTTCAAGAACAGAGTGACGCGTTTAAGTTGACCATAATTTTGTTTTTTAACTCTTTGTAGTTCTGTGTACAGAACATAATGAAAATTTTCAGTTCAGTAGAGAGTACCATACGCAATAGAATTTTGGTTCAGAACTAAAAGGATTGCCTTTGTGGTATGGTTTATGAAATTATAATTGACAGATTAAAATACAGGAGTAGGAAAAAGATTTTAAACTCCTCACTTGTCCTTGTTGGTTCTTTGTCTATGACTGGGACTGTGACTATGATTGGTTTAGCTATCCCTCGGAGGACGGGAAGAAGCTACACTTATGTTTACCAATATTTCAGGCCATTCAGTAAATGCTAAAATCTTTGCCATATTTATATAGTGTGCTATGTAGCATGTTAGTTTATGGTTGAGCTGTGAAAAAAAAACTAAAAACTTGATTTTGGAATCACGATCCGTGTGCCGTAATAAATAGTAGTGTAACATTCAGTAATGTTCAAATATAACAAGATGGGGAATCTTGAGAAGAATGAGTAAGAATCTCTAGAGATTTCTCTTTGTAAGTCACATTATTTTGTTCACATGTATTAAAATATCGTAGGTAATAACAACCTGAAAGAACTAAACGGATGTCATGATTTTTTGTCGTCCAAGTACACACGTCAAGGTTGTGTGACTTTTTTATTTCTCGACACTTTTAAACCTTGTATTATAATAAATTAATAAAAAAAAAGCTGTGATAGGTTCGCTTTATAAGCGGAGGGCTTGCGGCTCTAAATTTTTCTGAATTTATGTGCAAAATTTAATTTGAAATATACCATGAGTTTTTCGGTGAAAGAGCCTGTACACGTCTGCAAAGCCATTTCATCATGTGTGTGAAGTTCCCAATTCGCATGATATAAAAAAAATAATAATCATTTATTGCAGACAATTTACAGGCCATTTTGTTAGTACAGGTACAAACTGTCTATTGTACTGTTAGTACAAAAATTACAGAATAAAAATAAAGAAAACAAAATTAATTAAATGATTACATGGTACCTACTACTACCGAGCTCCCAGGACGTGAAGTTCGGTGAACCTAGCAAACAGATCGGAGTCCCACTTATCCCCTACCATACCATTATAAGAACTTTGTTTGAACTCTCTCGCACTCTGTGCAGGCAGCATGCCACCACTTTTCGCATTAGTCCGAAAAGAGGTGGCATGTTGCATGCTGCCTTTTTTCAAAAATCCTCTACACAGGCATCGGCAAACATGCCCGACGCACTGCAGTAGCGAGGAAGCCCAAACAGAGCCCTGAGACCAAACAGAAGCTGCAGGATATATCACGGAGAGTGTGCAATGGAATTGCGTGATTTAATTCCGCCTTCTCCTTTCCATCACCGTGGGAGTAGACGTAGGCAGAGGTTCCACGCCTTTGTTGTGGATATTCCAAAGATTGCGAGGCGTTTCACTTCCACATTTATATAGCGAACAGCAAAGGAGTGGAATCCCCTGCCGGAATGCCTGCAGACGTGTTCCCCGATCGCTGTAACTTGGGCCTTCGAGAGAGAATAGGCACTATTTAAGTGTGCATGTTACATCGTCGACCTTATCATCGCTTCCATCAGGTGAAATGGAGGACAAATGCGCACTTATTTCCTTGTAAAAAAAAGAAGTCCAAACAGAGTCGCATTGGGCCCGCATGGAACCTATTACTCTCATTGTTAGAGGAGGTCTGTAACCAACAATGGGACTTTATACAGGCTAGCTGTTATTAATATTACATATATAACAAATTTGGAATATCAATAGAAATCTTATAGAAGCGCATACAATCTATTTCCGCACTCAAAACAATTTGTGACTTTTTGTTCCTTTATTTTTTTCCATCCTCTGGGCTTTTTGTACACGTCTGTCAGACACAGCAAGTTTATTTTTGTACCTCATAAAGTCTATTTCCATTTTTCGTTTCGATTTTTATACAAACCACATGTAGGCTGCTATTGGACGAGATTTAATAATAATAATAATATATTTATTCCAGACAACTATTTAGTCTACATGTGTTAGTAATAATTTTATTCTTAAAGATTATGTTAGTAGGCACTAAATCTAAACATTATTAAATTAAAATTAAAATAAAAACATGAACATTTGAAAGCAATTAAAAACGAGTCAGAAGTCAATTAAAAACGAGTATCAGTATTGAGTTGGAGCTGGCTCGCAGTCTGCAGAGCAGTGAGGCCGACTTTTTGCGCATAAGCCATTATGTATAAAAGTCATCAGTGCGAGCCTGTGCAAACATGCCTGACGCGCTGCAGAACCGCGGCAGCCCCAACAACATACGAAAACCATTGTTATATTGTACTCGCAGGGCGCTGATGGCTCTGTGCGTATAGTTGGTCCAAAGGCTGTACGTGTAAAAAATTTGGCAGTATGATTTAAAAAGTAGAATCTTTACTTGTTCACTGCAACGCGCAAACCTTCGCACCACCATACTACACCTGACCGCCAGCGCCCTGCGTTCCCTCTCAATATCCATGAGGTCCTTAAGGTCGTCGGAGACAAAATGGCCAAGGTACTTGTATTGATAGACCCGCTCGAGTTCTATATTGCTTATCTTAATGGGTGGAACATAGCTCGGTAATTTGCCCCCGGCGGCCCTAAAGACCATTATCACACTCTTTTTTACATTATACGTCAAGCCGTGTGACTTCACATACTCTTCGCACATATGCAGGAGTACCTCAAGTGCTCTGACCGTTGGGCTCAGCAGGACCATATAATCCGCGTAACTAATGTTATTGACACTAATGTCATGTACTCTACATCCGATATGCTTACTGTTGAGCCCAACGATCAGATCATTCACGTACAGATTGAAGAGCTTCGGTGACGATATTCCACCCTGCCTCACCCCGCACTCCAACCTATAAGAGTCCGAGAGCTTATCGGCCCACTTCACACTGTTTACCTGATGGAGGTACCAATACTGGAACATGCGAAGCAGCTCCGCCGGTACATTCTGCTCACGCAGTTTGGCCCAGAGTACATCGTACGATACGAGGTCGAACGCCTTGGATAAATCTAGAAAACAAGCATAAATAGGCGTTCGACGCTCAGTGTAGTACTGGACCGTGTGCTTAAGGCTCAAGATAGCGCTCTCAGTTGATAGACCTGGTCTGAATCCAAACTGGGCGTAGTGCAGCTGCAATATATTCCCCAATTGAGCATCCAAGAGGCTGTCCAGAACCTTCGCGAGTATTGTTGCTGGTGAAATGGGCCGATAATTACGCTTATCAGACACATCGCCAGACTTATCCTTAGGAATTGGCACTACAATTGGTTTCATTATATCAGGGGGCAGATAAGAATGACTCATGCACAGAGAAAAGAACATAGAAAGCACTCTAGGTAGATGGACGCCTGCATGTTGCAAGTGCTCGATACTGAGCCCGTCGTGAGCCGGCGATTTTCCACGCGACATTTTAATTATTGCACTTTTTACCTCTTTAGCGGTAAAACGCACCAAGTCGGAGGCACGACAAGCCCCCGAATCTAACACTTGCTGTGCAGAACCCATTGGAGACTTTACTTTAAAATTATCAACAAATATATTTGCAATACATACCGGGTCACTCGTTCCCTCTACGTTTAAGGCCAGAGACAAATCTAATATAAATTGCGTGACTGAACATTTCTCACGCACCTCCTTCGTTCGACATGACAGGTGAAGAATACAAATTTTGCTTCTAGACAAGACATTTATTCTTAGAGAATAGAAAAAGACTTATTCATGTTTTACCTATCACAATCGATCGCATAAATTCCATATCTGGCTGCTATAAAATTTCCTTGGAATTTATCATACTTGTTCACGTGTTTTGATAATTTTATTGAAGCTAGTCGAAACACGCCTTGCAACGTAAAATTTGGAAAAACTGGAACGGATCTGATACAAAGCTTATGCTTACCTCTTTATTGCATCGATGGCAGTTTTATGAAGCTAGTGTTGGTAAAACCAGAATTATTTTGGCTGATAAGAGGCGCCACCAACTGCGGTCATAAGTGTATCATAAGTGTAGTGTATAAACACTACATCAGCGCCCTCGTTCGGCGGCATTCATTCCTTTTCTAACGATCGTTTTGATTAAAACTACTTTATAAAAGATTATAAAAGAAAAACCTACCTCAAGTTTGACCTCAACCAATTTCATCTCTTAGTTTGACACCCTTACAGGTGAAATATTTTCTTCAAATTTAAATGAGACCAATTTCAACGACGAGGCAGACCAAGAAGGAGATGGCGAGACGACTTGGCCGCATACGTAAAGAACTAGCCTAACATTACGTCAAACAGGGAACTGTTGAAGTCAAGAGGAGAGGCCTGTGCCCAGCAGTGGGACACAGTAGGCTAATAAAAAAATACTGGGGTACCCTTTTTTTTCGGTTCATAAATTTTTCGCTTGTTCAAACGGATATACTTAGCACAGTTTAGACGAGTACAGGTGACGACTCAGTCGCGTAGGACAACAACTACAAGAGAAAAACCCGCGTGTTATAGGACCGACCTACTACGAGCACCTCCTGCCGAACTAAAAAATGAATGTTGTGAGGAAAAGATCAGAAGCAAACTGAAGAACCTTTTATTGGAAAAGTCTCTTTTTTTTATAAAATCTAAGAGCACATTTGACCTCCATCTCAACTGATGGAAAGTGACGATGAGGTCGACGATGGAGCATGCACACCTAAGTAATGCCTATTCACTCTCGCCTTGAAAAGGTCCAAGTTAATTTAATTAATATATTTATTAAATGAATTTGACATTTCACCGTATTATTATACATTAATTTACATTTACTAGTTGTTAAGATTCCATATTGATATTTCCTGTATGCTGTGGCCTATACCTATACCTTGTTAGTTTAATTCAATTATTTATTAGTTTCATTAATTGTCTTGATTTGTATAATGTACGCTATTGTATACTCTGACTTACCATTACAAAATTATTTATCATTATTTTGTTGTTGAGTAGTATAAAACGACAAGTAACTGTTGGTATTTTTATTTATTTATTTTTCTCAAACAAGCTCGGAAACGCATTACTTTCAAACAACGAACACGGAAAGTTGGTCATTTATGGACCGTGCGACTTCTTCCCGGCCGAGGCCTGCAAAGTAAGTATGAATACCCATTACTGTCCTCTTCTCTAAACTTTTAAATCTACCTACTAATAATGATCTATTTGAACAGGCAAAAGAAAAACTCATACAGCCAACTGGCCAGTGTTCATAACTGCGAGATTTGAAAATACCTACCTGTACCGGTTACTTAAAAAAAGAAAGAAAATGGCGGTAACATTTAATGTGTCTGGCAAAACAATAACATTTTCTTTTACCAATTGTCCTAAGACGTCAAATATTACTTTTACTATTATTTATATTATTTTTACTTTTTCTGTTATACACCTTCCTTTCTTTAGTCTTTTATTATTTCCTCATATTGTTTGAGAAAAATTCTATACACGCCTCGGCGGGAACGGAGATTGCTCGAATCGTTAATACAAGGCCTCGCTGGCGCTCGTCCTTGTAACTCATACTCATCCAGCAATCCCTTACTTCCCGGCCTCTGCAATAATGTACTACATATATAAAATTTGTAATGTTGAGGGCAATAAACTAAACTATCGTATCGATGGCACATGCAGTAATGCTTGCTATCGTGGTGAAAGACAATGCCAAACAGCGTAAGGTACTCGTCGACGTATAAGAAAGGAATGGCACGTCGTGCGGGGAGGCTCCTTTTGTCCACTTCTTACTGACATAATAGATGTAACATTGTGTTACATGGGCGCTAAGGAGATAATTACGTACCGAAGAACATTTAAATTTTAATGGCCCGAACGTTTTTGTTGCTGTTCCGTCTTTGTGGCATATAAGATTTCTCATCATACTTGCGATGAAGTTTTAAAAAGGAAAATGTTATGTTATACTGTAATAATAAAAAAACAATTTCAGAAACAAATTTACATAAAAAGTTTTTTTTTAATTAAAACTATTTTGTTTGTATTTATGTATAATTGAAACAAAAACATTATAAAAATGATAAATGAAACAAAACTATCTGTATTTATATTAAAACTAATAAATAAAATCAAAGAGTCGTGCCCGAGCCGGCAGTTTATCCGCGATCCTAGCGGGGGGCCGGAGCGCAGTAATAAAAAAAAGCCATAACCGCCCTGGGGCTGTATGATAAATATCCCGACGATATAGTTTTGTAGCACGTCATAATACTACTTACGAGCAAGTGTGATCTGAGGCAAGAACGGTAAACGCTGCTTCGAGTACAGTCGGATCAAACAAATTTTCTTTGAGTTTCTTTGAGTTTTGTATCAATAATGAAAGTGTCCATTGAAAAAAAAAAGCTAAACCATAGAACATAGCAGAGTGGTACTCTATCACAATGCGACACTCTCATAATGTCTTCATTCTGTAAATGCTCTTGACCTTTGCCGGACTCGGAAGGAAAAAACAACGAGACAAAGTAAACTCGCTTTTAGCGTAAGAATGTCTTCAAAGTGGGGGTCATAACTTTTACCCTGCGGGAAAAGCGTTGGCATAAATGTAAGTTGTTTCGTGTTTCTACGCTGTTGTGCCACAATAGCACTAGATGAAGAGGTCCCAGGTTTGATTCCCTTAGGACAAACTAGGAAAACGAACTTTTAGGTCGGTAGGGGGTAACGCCCCGTGGCGAGTTCCGTTACTCCGGAACACAGTAGTACAGATAATTACATAGTTTGAGATGAGAAAATCGATGCGGCTATCTGTTGTCTCATTATTAAGACCCTATACGACCTCAAAGGGCTAAAAAAACACTAATTTACCTCGAACTTTTAGACGAGAACTGCTGTATTCAATAAGTACTTTGCAAAGTACCAATTTTTTTTTATATCAACTGAACTAAATAGGTCACGTATAGAGTATACGATACTAATTTTCAAACGACTTATTTATTTATTTATTTAAATTCACCAACGCTTAATACATTCGGTTACAACAATATTTTACACACATTCGACAGGGTGTTACAGTTAAAATGCTTAACCAATTACAGGTGAATATGCCATCATGAGAGTATGAAAGTTAAGACAATTATTATTAATTTACTGTTCTTTTATTTTAACTTGTAAAAAATTAAGTTCTGAAGTGAAACCAGTGTCCCTGTCGCTCGAAAAAAGCAAAACGAACCATATGGTTCAATAATATATAGTTCAATAAATATGGTACTAATATTAGTACGGGAAAAATTTGAATTTGAGCTAAGGCAGTATCGACTTTTAACTAAAATGTTCTTTTTATACCTTAATTCATGTCCATGACACATTACGCTTTAAGATATATACAAGCTACGCAAAGTTATGCCGTAAAACATGTTGAGAAATGAGCTCTTAGAAATAACTCGGTGCGAACAAATTTGTTTTTTCTCGCACTCAATGAAAGGAACCACATATTTTTGTCCCTAATACATTTGTCATATCCTCAAAACTAGATGATAGAGAAAAATGAAAATAGTAAAAAAAGGAACACCTCTATTTTCCCGTGAGACGCTGTCCGTACATTCTAAAATGTTAGGCACTAGTGTTGTGATTATAATTAATAAATATCGATTATTCATATTTTCTAAGACACCAAAAATAAATTGTATATGACATAATGTACGTAAAGGGTTTATTTTGCATAGAATTACAATTCTTTGTATAAATAATCTGGATAGTTATTTTATATATGTATTTTATTTATGTTATATATGTGACCATGGGACTTGTAAAGGGCCCGAAACCGTGACCATAGGACCTGCAAAGGGCCCGCAACGTCGGTTTGTTTGAAAAACAAATATACGCAATTTAAATCTGGAAAAAAAGTTTAATTTCCTAGTTATTTTATATTCATAAGTTTATTAACACTAACAAATTTGTCTGATAAATTAAGTTGTTTTTAATAAACAAGTTCTGTCTATTTGTGGTCGTTCAACAGATTCAAAAAGCTTTCAAAAAGTTTGCCTTACGGTTCGGTGTAGTTTGAAGACGGTTTGTAATTTGAAATTACATGATAAGCAAATTTTCTTACTAAACTGAATTATATTTATCGCTTTAGCTACTAATAATTATTTGAATCTAAAATAAATCAGATAAAAAACCCGCGTATCTGGGGAATAAAGACAGTTCTCCTTATAGGAGATTCGCACTCACTTAGCTTCATTGAAACCTTGACCAAAAAGCCTGGCGGTTATTTTCATCAACGAATAAGCTTAGCCATCCAAAAAACCAAGTTAAAGATAAAACGTTTTTATCTTTCTTTTCTTCTGTACAAAGCAAATTACAAATAGTGTCAAGCACAAAGTTATGCTGCAAAGTGCTGGGTCAAAACAGTTGCCATAAAATGGCTACAATCCAAATAAATTCACTGCAATATCGACAAGTAAACTATCGATAATAGAACATCACTGATAGAATGTTACAAACGTAGCAAATTGCGGCGCAGAAAGTGCGGTTTTATCCTAACCAAAACAGATAAAGGTGTCCATTTTTGCGAAAGTAGAAAGGCAACAAGGTACAGGTGTAAAATGTCAGCCGGTTTCAGCGCTTAGTTTAGTTTCATTTTATTTATACGTACTTTGGAAAGTGTTGGTGGTAGGTATATTTGTATTTGTAAACTTCATGGCAATCATTTATGTGTTACATTAACTATTTAGGTTAAAATGTTACCCTTATGCGTACATCGGAGTCGTGTTCTACACGGAACGTAGAACTTCCCAATTTTGTAGAAATTAGATTTTTAGTTACATAGCAACACCGGATTAATATTTTTTTCTCTATAACTAGTACATACATACCAGTAGGTTTTAATTCGCTTCTTTTTATCTATAAATTATTACACTTCCTTAGTCTTTTTTTTTAACAGACCTGTCTCAGATAATTCCAGAAGATATGACCTGTGTTATATTTTAAACGAGTAATTTATTTGTTTTATTATTGATAAAAATATAGAACAAACACAAAGAAAAATTCATTCAATCCATCCGTTCATCCTATCCGTTTCGCGAACTAGAATGATTTGTTGTCTTCGTAGTGCGTTTGTGAAAATATTGTTGTTAAAGTTTATTGTTAATGTTTTGCAATAGATAATTAAAATTGTAGAAAATAAGAACCCCTCCTTTTCCAATTCCGTTAAAAAATTTAAGGTTTAGCACACCTTCCTTCACACTTTGACAATGACAGTTCTTTATTAACATTTTGGACCAATTATGATTCGATAACGTCTTTTAAACTCGCTGATAAAGCAAATATTGAACTGGAATTACATATGTTTATCATCATGTTCTCCACACCGACTTACACGGCCGTGGTCAGACGAAGCACCATTAATCTACCTGGCAAATCACATTAGTCGCACTTACACTACGTGGACCTATTCCGCTTTGTTTGTTAGTTGCAATATCGCCGCTATCCCCACTTACTATTACACTACTGCTTTCCGGTTTTGAAGGATGTTGGTGGAACTACAGGTACATAGGACTTATCAATTTTATTTCTCAGAGTGACATGCGTAATGACAATGCGCCTCAGTAGGGCTGGCACAACATGGCGCGATCCTCTCGCGCAAGGCGCGCCCTGTCGTGTCAGCCCTACTGATCTTTACAATTTAAAACTCGGAGTGGCACTGCAACTGGGTAGGCGTGTCGCTTGAAATCATAAAAAAATCATAAGTCATAAAAATACGATCTCACTCAGCTTTCAAAAGCGAATTTTCCCCAATAATCGTCGTATATCAACCCCTTTTATATGTAAATATATGTCATTATTATTAAAACGAGTTCGTGAAGTGCCAGAAAAATTTGCCTTATGACAGTTTGTTTGAAGAGAGGCGATTGTGAAAGTAAGTTGGTGTTCTTGAAGTAACAATTTTATAAAGAAATATGAGAAAACATCACACCTGCCTCCGTGGCCGAACTGTTCCATGCTGGTCTGCGACGCAAAGGTCCCGGGTTCGATTCCAGGGCTGGGAGGAATATTTGTATGAAGTACATTCATTTTTCTCGTGAATTTGGTTGTAATTTGTAGACAAATGTGTGTGTCCATGGCACCCGCGATACAGGGCTGTGAGTGTGTGCGTTGTTATCACATACGTTGATTTGATCCCAAAGTACGTAACTAAAGCACTTGTGTTAAGGAAATCGAAAACAACAACGGTATTACAAACACAGTTAGTTAGAAAAGTTAGTTTGTCCATATTAACCCGGCCGGGGATCGAACCCTGGTACTCAGAGATGGCGACACCATGAAAACCGGCGTGCAAGCAACACGTCCACGGATCGTCGTTTATAAAGCTAGTGTTGGCAAACCAAAGGACTGTAAGAGGTGCCATCTATGACCGCAGTTGGTACTATACACGACAGCAGCGCCGTCGATCGGCGGAGGTCATTCTCTTTGTAACGATCAAAAGGCGATCATATTTATCCGACTTCCAAAAAGGAGGCTGTTATTTTTTTGTATGTATATTACGCGATAACTCGGGTATTTGTGAACCGATTTTCATGATTTTTTTTTGTTGGAAGGGGGTACTACCGTAGTGGTTCCATTTTATTTTGAAGAAAATCATCATTTAAGTGTGCCTGTTCACGCATGAAGATTCAATTGTATAAATAGCGCCTAACTTTAATTTAGGAGCAATAATTTGAATGGTTGATTTTGCTATATCTCCGTTTCAAGGCGTTTTTCTCTCGATATACTTTGAGTAGTGAGAACCGATTATTATTATCTCCAGTGTCAAGTCCTGTACAGTGGCGAACTAGGTGATATTTCAATAAAACTTATCAAATAGACGTAATTCCACGTACTTTTGAGGTCGGTTTTTTTAGTACTCGGTACTGAGATTATGATAAAAAGCTCTTGTGGAGCGGGAAACGGACTTGTTGTTTTTTTTATATATTTCGTTTAATTTTATAAACGGTTAACTAATTAAATTATATGCAAAGTGAAATAACGACGACCTCTGTATCCTGACGGTTTGCACAGATTCGATTCTGGAGAGGACGAATTTGAGAAATAAACTTTACTAAATTAGATCTGATCTTGGTGTTCTGTATCCCGGAGTGACTTTCCTTGCCCTGGTACTATATGGTATGATAGTTTAGGGAGTTCCCTAGCGTTTGGTGTAGCTTTCTGGCACATTATTTATTTAACTATTGCATGTAAAATTCATTAAAGATTCAATCTCTTAACTAAAATAACAAAGACATATATTTACTTGCTATGAACACGAATGTGCTTGTAAATTTATGTATTTGTAATGTATTTGTAAATATATTATTATGTTAAATATAGATAAATATACATTTTAAATGGCGGTTAACCAAACAAGTAAGTCTGTTCAGATTTTTTGTCGATAGGATCACTTCTGTTGAAATCAGCCAGTGACGTAATAACATACACACTCAACATAGTCCCGCACTAGGGATACCTTGTGTCGCGGGTGTCGTGGACACACACGTAGACAACCACAAATTACACCCAAACTCACGAGAGAAATAAATGTAGGCCATACAAATATTTCTCCCGACCCGGGAATCGAACCTGGGACCTCTGCATGGCAGTCCGGATTCACGGAGGCAGTTTAAACTACACGTGCCTCTGTTGTTGATACCCTGTCCACAAATACTGTCAAATATATTCAAATTTCTCTTCGCAGTATCCCTGAACACCTTGGCTTTTATTACCATATAGCAACACTAAATGTGCTGCGGAATGGATGGAGAGAATTAACTTATAAAACACAGGAAATTTAAGGTCTTATGTCTTATTGCGATATTGTGCATCACAATCATAAGCGTCCCACTATTAGGCACGGGTCTCCTCTTAGGAGAGGGTTTAATCTAACTGTTCTTGACAGTTGTCTTCACAAAGTCACAAATTAATTTAAGTAGAAATGTATACTTTTTTTATAATATCAAGTGACGGGACGAACGAGTCGTGCACCTGATGGTAAGCTACACACCTGTTCATAACAATTGCAGAGCCACTCCGAGTTTTAAGTCGCAAACATCTGAGGAGCACTGCCACTGCGCCCGCCTTCCTGAGACATATGTTGCCAAGTCTCATGTGCCTGTAATTTCACCAGCACCCTTACCGTTCAAACCCGGAACGCAGTAATGCTAACATCACTGCTTGGGGGCAGAAGTAGGTCAGGTAAGGTGGCAGTACTTCCCTGAATGAACTTCTTCACAACGAACTCTATTACGATACGTTTCTATAATAAGGTTCCTGGTGATATTAAAAATTTGCCATTTACGAGGTTTAAAACTATAATGAAACAAAAACTTTATTCTAAAGGTTATTATTTATACAGCTTCTACGTACTTGGATGAGAATTCCGTGGCAGTGACCCGTTTGGCTCTTACAGGTAGTCTCGATCTAATATGTTTAAATTAAATATTGTAATGGTAAATGTATTCAAATGTATATTTACATAGAGCAACCTCTAGTTTCTTGCTTATTCTTCTCAGGGGAATTTGCCTTACGAATGAACAGTAGAGTTTAATCAATATGACGATTTCAAGTTTAATTTGCTTAACTATGAAGTAAAGATTATTGGACTTTAACTTTGGTTTAGGCTATTGTCTGCCAGACTGGCCTAGTGCGGGTTAAGGACTTCACACGAAGAACTGGTCGTTTGCCGCTTTGTATAGATATATAGTTAAAGGGTTCTATAAACTCATTCATAGGTAGAATAGAATCCACGTGATGGATAATTCAGAATAAGGCTGTCCGAAATCGATTAAAGTTTTTCCATTAGGCCGCGTCCACACGAGCGGCGAGCATTAATCTCGGAGACAGCACGCGGGATTGGTGTTAAAGCTAAATTTTTTATACGACGTGATTAATTCTTAATGATGCGGCAAACAGTAAACATGTCATTTATGCAAGTCTAACTTTAGTCGTCTAAGTAGGCTAAGTCTAATTTTAGTTCTTGATCCTGAGAAATTTAGCAATAAGATTACCTATGATGTTTGACAATAAGTTACATAATAATAATGGGAAGCAGTGTATAAAAAAGCGATGTGGTGTTAGTGACGGGTGCGGGTGGATGTTAATAGATTGACGGCACTTTATAGAGCGAATGTGGATGGGAAAGGTAAGAGAGGTAGACTTCAGGGTACATATTATATAGATCATATTGGGGATGTCCTTTAAAAAGGCCCGGTAAAAAGCACCAAGAATAAATAGGATGTTTGAAACGAGTCCATCAATGCTGCGTACTCTCACCCTTACCGTTCAATCTTTACTCTGAATGCATCTTCAGAGAATCCTTGGACGAAATGGACCTTGGCTTGACTGAAGATCAGCAATATCCGATATGCTAAAGTCTTATTTGCGCCTTCTATAGATCTGCAGGTACTTTTGAACAAGGTTCAGTCCATAAGTGTTAGCTTCGCTCTCAATATCAACAAAAAGAAAATCAAGTAATAAAGCCATAACAAAACAACGTTCACTGGCAACTTGTTATGCAATGAACAGAAGCTAGAAATAGTACAGAAATATAAGTACTTAGGGTGTTATGTTGACGATCGTGGTGACCACAATCTTGAAGTAAGGTACCGCATTGAACAAGCGAGTAAAGCTTTATTCAGAATGAAGACCCTGCTCTGTAACAGACGTCTTAACATCGTTTTCCGCGCTCGACTGGCTCATTGTTACATCTTCTCCATTCTCTTGTACGGAGCAGAAGCTTGGACACTCACAGAATGTATGTGGAAAGACAAAGTCACGAACGAACGGGTGCTGCAACGTGTCGGTTGAAAACGAGAAGTGTTGAATAACATCAAAAGAAGAAAACTGGAGTATCTCGGTCATATACTGAGAAACCAAAAGTACGACTTATTACCATTAATAATCCAAGGCAAACTACAAGTACAGAGAGGTGTAGTGGTTCAATAGGAGCACCCGATCTTTATTCAGAGTTGCAGTGTCAAAAATTCAGATTGCCATCATGATCGCCGATCTTCATTAGAAGATGGCACATGAAGAAGAAGAAGATGAAACGAGTGGAGGAGGCCGAAGAGATTATTTTTCAGCACTAGGGAAACCCTGGATCACGGGTGCCATGGACAGACACATAAACAAATTACACCCAAACTCAAGGAAGATATAAATGTAGGCCACACAACTATTTCTCCTAGCCCGGGAATGAAACCCGGGACTTGTGCGTGGGAGTCCAGCATGTTAACCGTTCGGCCACGCAGGCAGTTTGTCAAGGGCGCAGGGTGTGGTCTATAGTCCAAATGAGACTGCTGTATTTTAGAATATTAAGCTGCTTCTCATCTACCTGTTTGTTTAATTATATTTATAAATATCTTACCGTCTTGGCACTCTTAAGCCTAAACAGGTTTTTGAGTTTTGCGACTCTTCTTCTACCGGACACCGGTGGTGGTGGTGGTGGTGTTGGTTTTTTAGGTGCTCCTATGTTCACTATTGCTTCTCTGTGTTTGTCGTTTCTTTGATCGTAATGTCCGTTTTCTACTATTCCCATGTTGAGAAACGATCCCGTCAGTCTTATTTCAGTGTTGTTACCCAAATCATGTTCCGCGTCCCGCACCGCGTTCTCGCGTAATTTTTCGTTTGCTTCGGTAGTATACCATTTTTCTGCGTCACTCATTGTTGCCATTATTCGTTTTTGACCCGGTATTTTTTCCGCTCTTATAAACAAAATATTGTTTATACCGGGTGTTAGTGGTTCTCCAGTGTCATACCACTTGCCTTTTGTTGATGGTGGTGGTGCCGGTTTCTTTGGTTTTGGTTGTTGTGCTGCGTCTTCTGTTTGTTGTTGTGGTTACCGGAAAGTGTGCACAACCCATCCCCTAGTTTTTCACCTTAATATATATATTTTCAATAGGAATATTTTCTTAAAATTTAATTGAGACCAATAATGAGGTACTCTCTTTCCAAAACAAGAGAATCATCAAAATCGATTTAAAAATGCCGGAGTAATCGTACAACATACACATAAAAAATACAGTCGAATTGGATTTGAAATCGGTTAAAAATATAAAAAGCACGGTAGATGCATAAATACTAGCGTAGCCCATAACATGATATCATAAAAAAAAAATCTGGCCTATGTTCAAAAACGGCTTGTCTGGTGGTCGCAGCTTAGTTTAAAAAACAAATAGCACCGCGGCTTGTATACGTGCATGCCCGTCATGCGCCTTGTACGGACGCACACATTTGCAAATCTCGCGACGTCCTCGTGTTGCAAAGCGAGGGTTGTCACACGCGCCATTCATTATAAAATAGACGCGGTCGCTTGTGGTTTAAAAAACAAGAGTGCCTCAAATTCAGGATTATTCCTATTTTACTCCTAAAATCGAGATACCAATCTATAATGCTGGTATAATAATATCAATACTTATGTATTGCATTTTACAATTCGACTGTGAACTGGCAATCGGTATTATCTCGATTGTGACAAATTTACACGATGAAGTAAAAAATTGTTTGCGTCATCGATATACCATCTGGTTTATTAAATAAAGTTTTTAAATATCCTTATTACACATGTATGTATGTATATAACGTAATTTTATTTAATAAACCAGATGATATAAATAAATATTTTTTTCTTAAGCCTGTAAAGTTATCAAAATTGAAATAGTACCCGTTGCCAGTTCACAGTCGAATTATTATTTCAGAATTATAATACTGTGGTGAATACATTCATTTTTTCAAAATATGTTTAAAATCTGTAGTTACAACTAAAATACCTACCTAATATACCTACCTAATATAACCCTACGTTCCGAGCGATAGGCATTTATGTGCCCAACGAGCGGGAATGGAGTTGCACTACTTACCTTATTATATATGTGTTGATAGTTTGCAGAGCTGTGTTTATTGACGTATCTGTCCAATTTGTACTCGTATGCCGTGGCTCAATCCGAAGACGAATCACTGAGCTCGCACTAGTTAAAGTGTAATCAGGCCTTAGTAGTTCACTAACATGTCACATCACATTACAAATCACACGATCACCTGTGACATGCCGTGATGCGGGTGTCGAAGACAGCTGTATACAATCGTAGAGTTTTGCATTTCATCGTGATATGGGGTTGAGAGACAACAATGACACATTGAAATGAAGTTCGAGATTCAATCATTGCATTGTTAGACGGTAGTTTAAGTGCGGTGGTAGGAGAATATTTGTTTCTTCGATTGAGAGCTTGGATTTTAATTTTAAAGTGACGTATGTTTATCAATATTTAATAGCAATAACTCTCCGTGGGAAAAAATCATCGTGATAAAAACTTGTGAATTCCACAATCCGCAATAGGCGTGGCGGACTGCGGCCTAAACCCTCAACTTAGTGGAGAGCAGTGCTCAGCAACAGGACTTGAAATATACAATGACGTAAGGACCAAGTATTATTTCCTTGAGAATCTTTACGTCTGTATTTGTAGACTTACCTAAGTCAACCCTCTTACTCTTACACTATAAAGTTTTTGCAAGTTGAACATAATAAGGTTCACAGATATTCAGGAAAGTTGTTACAAATTCCAGAACGTTCCAGGCGATTCTCGTTAATATTGACAGAAGCCTGTGATTTGCCGTGAATGCCCGAACGGTTTAATTTGCCAGTGTCAAGGGAAATTAGTAGTGAGTGAACTTTATACAAAAGAAGTTTCTTTTCTTGTATTATTGGTTTTTTTCCACTTTGATAGGATTACCATATAATTCAAAGGTTTTCGCTTTACATAGTAAAGCCAAGTACTTTTGCCAAGTACTTTGTTAGTTACATAGTAGTACCAAAGCGACTACCCTGAACCCAGATACGAACCAATTTAGGAAGTTCATTAGTCATATTCCTATCGGGAACCCAACCCGGGATATCTTCATCCAGCGCCCATCCGATAAGACCAATTTCTAATTGGAACCAGATGAATAATATTATTAACACAAACACAAAGGAAAAATGCTTCGATTCGACTAAACTTGAACCAGTATCTGTCGCCTCAACGTGGCTACTATCTGCCAACTGAGGCACGGACTTAGCCAGCACCACCACCTTATGAATTCCTCAATGTGCGTGGTGGTATTTTGGTATAGCCGCGATGTGACAACTCATGAACATTTTTTCACTCAACCAGGTCGACTCAATCTTACCAGAAAACTGACAGATATTATTAGTTTTTATATAATATCATAATGTTCTTACGAGCATGATATTCATTTAAGATGATATAATATTCACGGTAGCGATGCGCAATTTCGAATGGTTCCGATGTTCGACTGACGATCGACGATTCTTCGAATTACAAATTAGTACTACTAATTTTCGTATTCGAATGTGTAGTCGCCACAGCCAAGTAGATGTTAAGGACCTCGACGAGCTCGTTATATTAAAGACGATTTATATTTGACTGTAATATTATATTGGCAATAGGTTAATGGTTTACAAGAGTAGTTCCATTAATGGCTAAACAGTGGTTTCTTATGAATTCAAAAGCAAACGTCCTTGATGACCTTTGTTAGTTCGTACGAAAATTTTGGTAAATATGTGGTAAGGACGAAATAACGTGTATGTGGTGTTAGTTGATTAGTTCAAAATAGAACCCCCGGCCTAGGTAACGCGCCCTTGACGAGCGTTTAATGACTACTTCGAAAATTACATCAAATTAACAAACTAGTGGAATAATTTCACAAAAAACAATTGAATATCAATAAAAAATTAAAATACAGTGAATAACGACATCTCTCGCCAGAACTGGTAACTGTGAAGATATCTAACTGGGTGATAAAACTTTCATAGATTTCTCATAGATGGCGCTACGACTAAAAGTCGTTCAAAAAAACAAATATAAAGATACGACGCAAGCACATAGAAAAATTCGTGAGGTCCGCTGGTCCGTTCCGTGGCTTAGTTGGTATAGCGTCTGGCACGGTATGCAAGAAGACGTCGGTTCGAATCCGACCGGATCGAAGGAATTTTTTCTGAGTGTTGGATCTTTGTATTAATAATTATAATAAACTTGATCGTCGACTAAAAGACTTTTTGTTGGATAATGCGTATTATTCCACTGAAGAATATAGGGACATGGTCTTGTAATATACGTTGTAATTTATAGATAATATTATTTTACAGAAATGAATAAATTACATAAACTTTATGCATACAATCATTATATTGACATAATTATTATTGTATTATTTAATACGTTCCTACATTATTTCACATAACTGCATTAACTATGTTAAAATTACGTTGTACAAAACTTGTACTAGATATTTGTAATTTTTTTAAATGTAACGTTTATTAATATTTGTTACGATTCTTGTAATACAATATATTGTATAGAATAATGTAAAGTTTACAAGATAATAAATAAATCTAAATCTAAATCTAAAACTAGTGGAATAATTTCACAAAAATTAATTGAATATCAATGCAATAAAAATTTAAAATATATCAAATTAAGTTACAAAAATTCTATTGCGTTTGCAACAACCTGAATGGTCATTTCTTGCTAATTAGCATTAGTAATCCATAGATTCCATACAGTAATTCTGCCTAGCTCTCTCTGATATATGGTAAATACCGTAAATGTGACGACGACAGTGATATTTTGATATGAACATGGCAGTTCCAAAATGGTTCCGAGTAGTTCCGACATAATATTCAATCGACCGAATGGAATTCAAATATTGTGCTTGGATTCGACATAGGCGAATGATTTGCCCATTCAAAGTCGGGCATCGCTAATTCACAGTGTCATTTCTTTGGTTTGTCAGGATCACGCTGAGTGGCGATCGATAGCCTCTGCCCACTCCACTCCAAATATCGACACGAGCGATTGCAACTGTCGATAATCACACGGAATGTTTCGTTCTGTCTAGGTACCTACACTGAAAGATATGGTTGATCCAAGTGTCCAAAGAAGACAATTGAACTAAAATATATTGAAATATATTCCACTGCTGGCAATAGATTTTTTGAGGAGAAAGTTTGAGAAAGAAACCGCCTAATGCATGTTAGGAATTTCACAAGTTCTCCGAGGGTTGTGAGCGTTCTTCAACGTGCAGGTTGCATCACGATGTTAGCATGAGGCTTAATATTCACAAACGTAATTTAGATAATAAATTCATAGGCAACCACTTATTACTTACCACTTGGCTTGACTTACCACTCCTTATAAATTGGTGAAAATGTTAATTACCAGCCCAACCAATTTTTTAGAATATCAAATAACAGTGTCTGAATTTCACCAGTACCCTTTCCCTTCAACACCGGAACGGAATGTAAGTGTACATTACTGCTTGGCGGTTGAAACAGGTAAGGTGGCAGAACTTCCCTGGCCTAACTATTAGATTTTATTAATAATGTTCTAGATAGAAATAACATAGAGGTAGACATGGATAGACGTGTCTAAATTATTCAAAAGCTGCACAAATCCTGTTTTAAATACACAAACTCGATGTCGCAATGAAACTAGGCGTTAGGGTCTCTGAACACGAGCCACACAAAGTGTTTGCTTCTACTGTCGACTGCTCAAATACGATTCGGAAACGTTGTTGGTCCAACATCAAAGGTGATATTGCATTTTAGACATATCATAAATTATTTCAGTACAATAAGTTGACATTTTTTACGCATTAATACGTATTATTTTTTACTAAGACTTTAAATCAGGTATAAGAAAAATTAACACGAAAAATATTATTATTCTCTACGATACATTGCATATATTCCTGATTCAAAACAAGATTGATTCTGTGTTTCAGGTCACCACACCTATCTTGTAAGAAATAAAAACAATAACAATGTATTTAGATAGTACAATGTGTCGTGCAATGAATCGAAATTTCTTTAGGTGAGAGACAAAGGACCTTCCGTCCTTTTTTTTTGGAATTTAGATGTTTTTACAACCATTGTTTTAGAATGCTAAAAATCACGCAATGTTCCTAGACATTAAGCAAGAAAAGCGAGCGTCTATGTGATATGGTATGTCAAATATCGGGTGTTATTTACTAAATATTTATAATACCTATACCTACGACAAAAATGTATTGGAGATCTGCTTTTAATACGCCATACATTTTGTTTTTGTATACACGATGCACCCTTTCATTATAAATGCCGGAATACCGGTTGACCGGATATCGATGAATAAATAGTTCACTATGCAAGGCCTCCGAGCTGACATGTTGAGGATCGAAAGTGGGTCGGTTAGGCAGGAAAACAGATTCCAAGTGCGCGGCTAACGCTGCGGCAGTCTCTGCTCCACTATATTCAGAGTCACCACGGGTGACGGTGTACGTCAAGTTATATGAAAATTCAGTGTGGAACAGCCGTTTTCGTTCATGATATCACGTAACGAGACGAACAAGTCGTGGTCGTGGTTTGTGTGATACGCCTACCCATGACAGTGGCAGTGGCACTTAGACCTTCAACCTTCCAGTGATCGTACCCTTGCACCGAACATAAGCAGTCGCGTGCGGTCTATGAGACCGCAACTTTACGCGTTCAGTTTGAGAAGATAAATTAATATTTTCATGACGTTGTGTGGCACATGATAAAAAAGCATTTTATCTATATAAATGAGAATAAAAAAAAAACATTATTTACTTATTATTTTTTTGAATTTGTACTTATTAG
This sequence comes from Hyposmocoma kahamanoa, assembly GCF_003589595.1. NCBI lineage: Eukaryota > Metazoa > Arthropoda > Insecta > Lepidoptera > Cosmopterigidae > Hyposmocoma > Hyposmocoma kahamanoa. The sequence goes on from NW_020653770.1 coordinate 506,897, forward strand.
TTGAACAGTCTATAAAAATTCAAAATTTTAGTCATATGACACAGACAACGTTAAAAATCAACAAAATAATAAAACAAGATGAAATTTATTATTATCGCGATCAATCAATATTGTCATCAACTGCACAATATTGTAGGAACTCTAAAATCACAATTATTTTTGAATGTTTTTTTTATGACGTACTATCTCAATTCTTACAAAATAAAAAAGGAAAACAAAATACAAAACATCAAACTTTTTTTAGGAGCAAATAGTACGATAACCTACTCATTATCAGTAGCAATGGTTTGACATCATCAAATCCTTAATCTTCTGTTTCTGCCTCCTCTACAAGCCGTTCTGATTCTTCGTAACTCATATTGTGTCTACAACAAATAGTGAAATAATAAATAATTTAATATATATTACGTAAAATAAAGTAATGTTGTAAGTAATATAGTTCAAATAACTTGAAATACTCACCCAGGTTTCAATTTCATTCCATGAATTTTTCTGGAACACAACCGGTCGCGCTCGGAATCTGAGACCGCAAACACAAATAAAGACACATGTGCCCTTGCGACGAATATCACAGGGTTACTCAGAGGAAGTACCTCACCCCCTCGAGGATATCACGGTCGCGCAACTGTTTATTGTTTATAGTTTTTGTAAAATGACTAAAATTAAGTCGCTGCGGTCTCTGGGACCGCGCGCGACCGTTAGAAGGTTAAATAGTAAAGATCTGAGGGCACTGTTCCTGCGCCTGTCACCCAGTGTCATAAAGTTGACAAGTCCCTTGTGCCTGTAGTTTTACCAGTACCATTAGCCTTCAAAACCGAAACGCAGTAATGCTCTGCTTGTTGCCAAAAATAGGTATGGCGGCAGCAAGACCCTAGATGAACTCTTTCACAAGAAGCTTTACTTCTATTTCCCCTTGCCTGCATTAGCAAATATGTTTTTAATTCCAAATTATAAAACATTTATACACTGTATGAAACGATTATTCAAAATAACATAATCTACATATTGTATGATAACGTTGCTTTGGTATTATTTCCTTGAATCACGCAACACATCTTCCGGTGCTGCGCGTAATACGCGGCTACCTTATTATTATATTAATTATCTTAATTGCGAGCGAAATATATCATGAGATATGAATAATATAATGCCGAGTATTAATCAAGAAATGTAAAAGTGTTCTGACATGTATTGCTTTGAACAGAAATCCTTTCACATTTCATTTCTTAAACTTAAGCCATATTACAAAATCAAAGACTGCGTGTTAGATAAAGTTGTATGGAAAGACGACATGATTCTAGATTCCAGGCAAATATGCTTCTAAGTGTATTCCATAGCAGTTAGTTCATTTCAAAACAGCAATCCCCGGGAGTTTCTTGCTCGTTCTTCTCAGGGAAGTCAGCGTAGTGAACGAGCAGTAGCAAAAAAAAATTAAGTTTTCAAGTGTGCATTTAAATGGAATAATGATTATTTAACTTTGACCTAATTTGCCAACAAATCGCAGATCCGAATTTGGTCCGTATACGGCAGTCCTTATTTTAGCAACTAGTAAGCTTCCAGACTACGAGGCGGCCGCGTTGCCGGCTCGTGAATGCTAACGAGCTGTCTTTTACTAATTCAGTCGTCTTTAGTGGAACTAAAGACTAAACGACCCTTTGATTCTGTTAATATTCAAAGGAATAAATTAATATTCATTTTGAGAGCTTCTTCTATTGTTATAAGATGTCTATACTGAGTTTGTTTTGCTGTTACTTACGGTATTTTTTCTATGATACCAAGTGGCGGAAGAACAAGTCGTGCATCTGGTAGTAAGCGACACGCCTATCCATAACAGTTGCAGTGCCACTTGGAGCTTTAAATCGCAAAGATCGAAGGGGCACTGCCACTGCGCCCGAAACCCTGAGAGTGATTACTGACAACGCGACATTTAGCAGCGATGCAACCGTGCGTTTGTATCGATGCAGTCGCGCGCTTGCATCAGTTGCATCCAGTGTTGGGCGTTAATCAATTAAATTTCAATCAGATTAAAAAATCAATTTAATTGAAATCAATTGCAATTAAATCAATTAAATCAATTGTCATTACGAATATGGGTTAGAGGGTGGGTTAGGGGTGAGTTAGGGGGGGCCGGTTGGCGTGCCGGTTGGGGGGCGGTTGGGGGGCCGGTTGGGGGGCCGGTTGGGGGGCCGGTTGGGGGGCTGGTTGGGGGGCCGGTTGGGAGGCCGGTTGGGAGGCCGGTTGGGGTGCGGTCAGGGGTTTGTGAGCCCCAAAACCCTAATGCTCACATTACTGCTTGGCGGCAGTAATAGGTAATGTTAAGGAATTTAGAGACATTGACTGGTCTAGCGGTAACCGATCGTCTCAAATCTTGTGCCCACCGTCAGTAAGTATCAGTAAGAAGTTAAGTAAATACTAGTATCTGACAGTTAAATAACTGTACGTTCACATAATATTAATTTTGTTTCATGGGCTTGTCACGCATATGTATTTAGACTTAATAGCTTTCTAGCTAACCCTCGCTCTCTTTATAGGTATTACTCAAACAAAGCGGTTAAAATTTAGGTCACTAAACAAATTTAAAAAAAAATTTCTTCACAATAAAACACCATATCAACGTGTTACGTTTAAATGTTCGAATAGGTGAGTCAGTCTAAATAACGACTAACTTTATGTATTATTACAAATTGAGAATAATTTTGTAACTGCTACATTTCTTTTTTTATATTTTAAAGACTTTTAAAATCCAATTCAATGCTCGGCGACAGAAATAGGTAAGGTGACAGTTCTTCCCTGGGTGAACTTTTTTACAAGTAGCTACTGCTACTAAATGTACAGATATTTAATCAATATAGAATCAAGACGGGAATCATGTTACTTTAAACGTTGAAACTGTTGTCTTCCCCGTAAGAATCTTGACGAGATATTCAAATGTGTGCCGGAAAGTGCCAGACAAATTTAAAACACAATCCACGCACAGTGTGATATCGTTGCGCAATAAATTGCGAATTTGCATGTGTCACGATCATGCAAACGCGTGTGTTTAACCTGGGTTTTCACTATAGAAGTGTATATAATACAGAATTCCACTCGTATTTCAGTTTACACCTTACAAGTTTATATGCGTCCAAGTAGCATTTGTTTCTTTGAACAGTCAAGATGAGATAGACTGATCTGCAATGCGAGGTACAGGAGCCGTAGCAGATATGTTAAAAGCTAAAATATAAACTCATCAAAGGGAAACAAACAAAGCAAGAAAAAAAATTGGGTTAAAAATGGATTTTAAGACGTGTGACGAGGAAGATGAAAGGGGACCCCTGGTGCGAGGTTATGAGGGTGTACTTTTGAAAGTACTCGGTACTGCGCTTATTCTGCAAGGTAAAATACAAGGCCACAGAAGACGTCATCGTAGAACCACATGGCTCCAAAATCTTGCACAGTAATGCAAAGTGATTACCATAGACGTGAGTGCTGTAACTTTAACGGCTCAAGTGGCTATAAAATTTTGGGGATTGATGTTGCTCGCTTCCGTAGGTTTACCCTCGAGACCCTACAAGTGACCCCTGAGTGGTGCTAAAGAGCAACAACTACCGGTTGTAGGCTTCAGCCGTGGTTTGGTAACAACCCTCCCGATCCAGTCGAGTCGTCAAATAGTTTATCCGTGTTCCGGCTCGTGTTCGGAAGTTGCCATTAGGAGGTCGAGTCTGAACAGTTGCATTACGTCCAACGACTAGTAGTAGCTGCTTGTGCCACACTGAGCACTCGGTTCTGGAGGCTAGCGGCATCCGAAGCATGGTGCACTGCTGGCCGACCGTGGGAAGTTGGCGGCCCAAGTAGCGGGAAAGCCACCCGTGAAAGGCTGCCCCGCCACCCAACGAAAAATCCCGGAATGCTCGACCTTTTTTTTACGGTGGGGAAATTTTTATAGATACCTCTGGGCCCAGGGGACTCAGGGGTTATATGGGGATTCTCCCTCCAGACTTGCGGGCCTACCCCACTAACCCCCCCCCCCCCGGGTTTACCTCCCGCCGGTTGAGTCGGTGCCGTGTGGTCGGTGCACATTCACCACGATGCCGCCCGGGCGCCCTAGCTTGCGCCAGGGCTCCCGCGCCAAAGGAGGGGCAGGTCAGTTGTCCTCCGATCCGCCCCCAAGACGAGTGAGGCCGTGCAATACAGGCTCCGGAGTCCCTGTGGACTCAGAGCCCGCTGGCCTCACTAGGGGATCAGGCGAGTAGTGAACTGCCTTCGCCTTCTCCCCGTACGTCTGCGCCGAAGCGGGTGCGCGTCTGCCGCGTCCTCGCGCACCCGCTCCGCAGCCCCCTTTTGCGACATAACCTCTCCGCAAAAGGAGGCCACCGCCTCCCAGGACTCCTCGCTACCGAACACGGCGGCAACCACGCTCGGCAGTGAGAGGTCCTGCCCTATTGTCCCCGTCAGGGTACGGCGCTGCTCATCCACTCTACGAGGACAGGATGATCGCCCCTATGGTACGAGCTCCATAGCTCCAGAGGGATCCGCCAAGCTCTCTTTCCACCGATCCCGCATGCGCTGTGACAGGAGGCGGCGCTCCCGCTCGACCTCTTGGGGAACAGGGAAAAGAAAAACTCACACTGCTAAACGAGGGTACAATCTGTTTGGAGGCCGCGGGGACGCCCGAACCCCAAGGAGATGGCCACGCCAACCGGCAAGGTCGAGCATTCCGCGCTGCCGTATGCGTCCTCCTCGGTACTCCGCCGTGGGACCTTGAAGCCGAGGTCCTGGCAAAGGTCCACGCCTACCAGCGGGGAAGGGTTGTCAGTGTGTTCGACGGCGCGTGTTTTCCATACAAACTGAGGTACTTCAGTAGAACGTTAAAAGACGCAGCTCCGCGCTCCATCGCGGGGCGCGGTGCAGTGTGATAATCGCCTTAGATGGTTCCTGTGCGCACAGGGACCCTCATAGAGCCCCTTCCCGCATAATCAAGAGGTTGATAGGGAGGGGCACTATAAATAAAACTTATGTAGAAAGATATAGGACTGTAAGATGGTCAAATATTGTTTTGATAAACCCAAAAAACTTTGGGCAGCTGTTCTAAATTAATGACTCCGTAAAATTAAGCAAATAAATTCATGGCAACATTAAAAGCAATTCAGGTCTGCCGCCGCTGAGCATGCAAATGATGTCGTCTCACCGACATTGTTTCGGGAGCTAATTGAGATGTAAAGCGGCCCAATGGCGCTGATGCTAAACGGTGATAATTGCTGCGTACGAAAATGTCACGGAGACTAGGTTACTGCTTGTTTTGTGATATTATGATTTAATTTTGTAGTTAGGAATAGTGTATTTATTACTAAATTACTACATAGCAAAAAGGTTGACTGTTGCGCGTTAACTTACTATTTCTATACTTACTTAATTTGCTGTTATATGATGTCACTGTAATTGTATGTGCAATAAAAACTATTTCATTCATTCAAGTTGAAAATAATCTTTATTTCATGAAATCGTCACAATGGTTAAACTCTCCCGCTCATTTGTAAGGCAGATTCCCCTGAAAAGAATAAGCAAGAAACTCTAGCGGTTGCTCTTTGTAAGTAACATTTGTACACATTCAACATTCACAATATATTCTTTTTTGTTTTGAAACATCAGAGATCGATCGACTATCTCCATGAGCTAAACGAGTTACTACCACGGATTTTTGTCATCCAAGTACGCAGAAGTTGTATAATAATCTTTAGTATAAAGTTTTTGTTTCACTAGTCTTAAACCTCGTAAAAGGCAAATTTTGTATATCAACCGGAATCTTGTTATAGAAGCGTACACATTGCCCCTTAAATGATTTTTTGACTTTGTGAAAACGACTATCAAGAACAGCTAATTTATTTTTATTCCTCATATTAATTAATGTTATGTCTGTCACTATATTTCTTAAAAAAATTACTATTCCTCTTAACATAAATTACATTTTAATAACTGTACTGTGAGGCTAGAGTAAGAATGTTAATTTCCTTAAACTTATCTCTCAAGGATACTTTGGGGCCCAGATTGTAAATTGCCCTAACCGCACGTTTCTGCAAGATTCTATTGATATCGGCGGCATTACCCCAAAGCAAAATGCCGTATGTCATTACACTGTGATGAAGTAAACTAATCTAGCGGTCTGAAATTTTCCGTATTTTTTTTAATTGCGTACTCTGCAGAGAGAGCCATTTTGATAACTTACTTATATGGGGACCCATTGCAATTTAGCATCTAACGTTATACCTAGAAATACAACTGTATCCACAAGATTCAATTTTTCGTTTCTAACTACAATGTCTCTAACATTGGGTAATGTAAATTTCACACAATTTTTTTTTCTCATTAAGGAGTAGGTTATTAATAGCAAACCAATCAACTACATTAGATATAGCATTGGTCACATCGTCGTAGGAACATTTGTGCCTTTTAACTTTAAATACTAAGGAAGTATCATCAGCAAACAATAATATCTCATGTTTTATACCTTCCATGAGGCTAGGTAAGTCATTAATATACACTAAAAACAAAAATGGGCCTAGAATTGAACCTTGAGGGACATCCATGCTAATTGCAGACCCTGATGATCTCGTACCGTTAACGTCGACCCTCTGTACCCTACTACGCAAATACGATTTAAGAAGGTCGTGGTCACGTCCCGCTACACCATAATGGCGAAGTTTCCTGACCAGTGTATCATGGTGCACTCAATCAAAAGCCTTGGAAAGGTCACACCAATAGCATCATGTGAGACTTCCCATGCATAAAATATATGATTAATCAACTCGACACCAGCATCGGTTATAGAGCGACCCCGAGTGAAACCAAATTGTGTAGGAGACATAAGTTATTACTATAAAAATGTGCACACATCTGATTTAGAATATTTTTTAAATAATTTTCAAATATTTTACTGAGAGTTGGTAGTATTGATATAGGTCTGAAATTGGTGGAGTCAGAAATACTACCAAATTTGAAAAGTGGAATAACTTTACTTTGATTCATGAGGTCAGGGAAGACACCATCATCAACACATTTATTAAAGACACAGGCTAAGTAAGGCGCAATACAATCAATTATAGAACTGATTACTCTGACTGAAAGACCATCAAGATCAGCAGTGTTTTTCATGTTTATAGACGTAAAGGCTTTAACAATGTCATTTGGAAATACATGACAGAACCTTAAATAAGTGATACTAACCGCATTATTTTCTTTTAGTAAGGATTCAGCGGCGGTGGGAAATGAATTTAACAACTTAGTAGTCAAAATTGGAATGTCAGTACAAAAAAAATTCTGTCGTCTGTGTTTACAATTTTGTCATTAAATCTTAGTTGAAAATCTAAGTTACGAGGTTTGATTCATTCATTACTATCCTACCAAACATAATATAATATTAAATACGGCAAATATTTAACTGTATATTCTTTAAATAGAAGTAAAACTCGTTAACATTACCTATTTCTGCCGCCAAGCAGTAATGTGAGCATTAATGCGTTCCGGTTTTGAAGGATAAGGGTGCTAGTGAAATTACAGGCACGTAGGATTTGTCAATGAACGTCACTGCAACTGTTATGAACAGACGTGTCGCTAACCACCAGGTGCGCGACTTGTTCGTCTCGTGACTTGGTATCATTAAAAAAAATCTTAACATGGAAGAAAAGAAATAGGAAAAATGATCTAGTTTCCTTATTACATTCATCTAACATATGTGATATTTATTTTTGTTACAGTTTGTGACAGTAGCTGTTAATTATTAACCGTTATTATTTTGGTTCCCCATGTCTATACACAAAGGGGCAAAAACCAAACTTTTGTATTCAATTTCAAGGTTTTTTTGAAAGGAGAGAGGGCTATCATCTTCTCTCGGGGTAAAGAAGGTTCTGGATTTCTAGATGCCAGGGCGATATTCTATAACACTGCCGAATAGAGGCAAACAAAGAGCGCCGGCATCAGAGCACAAAAGGTATTTTGATTTTTTTTTTTCTTTAACACCTTGCAAAATGTAATTGACAAGTCTCAAGTGCCTGTAATTTCACCTTTAAGCTTTAAAACCGGATCGCAGTTCACACTCTTACTACTGCTTGGCGGCAGAAACCGATAATGTATTATTTCTCCAAAGGTATAGAAAACTGAAACTCTCAACTAGCACATTTTCCTTCTATGTCATCCAAAATGACGCCCCTCTAACAATCATTCTACTTTTTGTACAGTGTTGCCATTTTGAAAAATAATTCTGTAAATATTCCAAAAAAGGAATATTTCCCAACAAATAATATATTGAAAAAATAATTATTTCAGTTCTACACAAAAATCATGTAAACTCTACATAAGCTTTCATCATAACGACAGTAAACCACCTGACAACTTAAGGACAGAACCTGAGAGGGTAATATTGCTTAAAAGCAATACTTGAGTGCCACTCACGACCCTAATATAGTTCTTGTTAAATTCTACCTTCACCTGTCTCAGCAACTGAACTTTCCTTGACCAGCCTCCAATAGTAGTTATTACAGATGGACTATGTGATTGAGTAGGCTATTTACCAGTCTTTCTTTTGAATATAATTAATATTAATTAATTCTGATGTAGACGTAGATGCTTTCGAGATGTGGTGTTGGAGAAGGATCCTGGAGCAGTAGAGCTCCTTGTGAGAGAGTTCATCCAGGGAAGTACTGCCACATGTCAGCATTTCCGTGTTCCGATTCAGAAGAGTAAGGGTGCTGGTGAAATTACAGGCACATGAGATTTGTCAACTTATGACTCAGGGTAACGGGCGCAGTGGCAGTTCCCCCAAGATCTTTGCGATTTAAAGCTCTGAATGGATCAACAGCTATAAGCGTGTAGCTAACCATCAGGCGCACGACTTGTTCGTCCTGTCACTTGATATTTAAAAAAAAAATACTCCGTATACCGTGGATTGCTAGAAGGACAACAATGCATAATTGAGCAGCTTAATATCGCGGTTAGACTTTCCACAGTATGCTACCTGATAATTCTAAAGTATTTTGGTCATAGTGTTCGCCGACAACCAGACAACCTTGACAAACTGATTGTGGTGGGTAAGTTGGAGGGAAAGACACTCCGCGGTCGATCACCTAGCCGATGGAATGACCAAGTGACCGCCCTAACTGACCTCGCTATAACAACTGCCCTGAGAGACGCGGAAGACAGAATCAGATGGAAGAAAATCGTCCATAAAGTCTCGCAAATATTTCGGGGACACAACCTTCACCAATAAAGATGAAGAATTCTTTTGAAATACTTAGAAGCTATTTGGACAGTCCAGTATCAAAATTCAGCAAAGAATCCTGTATGATAACGTTTTTGGCTTACAAAGTATCACTTTATTACCATTTTCGTTCAAAAGATTTCAGTATCCGGCACGTTAGTCAATGAACTAAGGTTTATTTTTATTTGTGTCGCGTATGTTTGTTTTTTCAAACAAACCAACGTTCCGGCCCTTTACAGGTCCGACGTATGGCGACCCCATGGTGAGTTAGCCGTGGCCATGGTTCGAGCTTGATTTAGATCTGAAAAAATTGTTTCATTTCCTATGCGTATTCTTAACCATGACAGTCTATATCTCTATAGTCATCTATAGTTGAATTACGTACACATTTGACATAATTATTAATAACAAATGTCGAAGACTTAGGGAAATTCGGACCTGTACCACTCACACACTGACATTCCGTGCCAATTAGGTCACGGAACGAACCAGCTGACTTTACGCATTTTTCTATATGCTTCTTGCAGATCTTTGCTTTTTGGATTTTAACGACTTTTTTTGCCGTAGCTCCATCATGAGAAATGAATCCATGGGGTCAAATGAATTGTTCTAAGTGTTTTGACCTTTGTTATTAATAATTACAACAAAGTAGTGGAAATCGCACAAAAAATAATTAAATATCATGGTAAAGCGTCGTGACATTCGTTAAACTAAAAATCACATTTGACATGTTTATTTCATTATTAATTTGTCTCAAATAAATAGTTTAGCTTTTTTATTTCTATGTGAACTTCTACAGAAGAAAGGAAAAAAGGATGTTATTGGAAGAAAGGATGTTATAAGTAAATCACATTAATAAAATAACATCCTAAATAAAACACACTGTCGTGTAATGTACACACACTACGTATATTGTGACGGAATTGTTCGTGCCTCCCTCCGGTGCTAGTTATCCCGGATAACTACCGGACTTCGTTGTGGTCACAAAATGTACCGCAGGGATTTTGTAACTACATTTTACATACATGGGTACCAGTGCAGACTCTGTAGCGGTTATTATCTTTGAAACGCAACAATGGCAAAATAAGTTTTATTTAAAGCGTTTTTCATATAGGGTGATGGCACCAATGATTATTAGTATCTTTAAATTTAAAATATTTTTTTGTTTTTAAACACATATTCAATATTGATTACTTTGCTTGACAGATATAATCCTCAAGAAAGATGCTGTAGTATGTTTCATAAAAAACCTGGTATAATTATTACCAAAAAATCTAAAATCAGAATTTCTCTAAATCTCCAGTAATGAATGACAAACATTCACTAATTAACTAACCAATAATCGACACTCACAATAATGAACAACCTATAATTTATTTTATTATTACAAACATTTATTACGTCAAGTGTCATGTGTTACGCAGTGTACTTTAAGTTGCTTGGATACGTGAAGGCAAATCATGTGGTTTCGATGATATAGCATCCCAGCTTAGTCGACAGAGACACCGCAAAAATAGCACTCCTGAAACTCGGTTACTACGCAACGTCGTAGCACTTTGCTACGACGCTTAATGCTACGGCACTTGTAATTAACATTTCAATTTTTATTTCACTAACGTATACACTTTTCTAATTTAGGACAAATTGGTTACTAAGGACGGCAAATAGGCAATCACGCACAGGGTTCCCCCAAATTCAAATTTTTGGATTTTAATGGCCCGTACTTTTGTAATTGCTCAATTTAGCCGGTGTGGCATACAATGGTCCCACTTGCGAGGCAGTTAAAAAAAGGAAAATTAGGCTTTAAAACGGTATAGTTTATACGTGCTATATTTACAAAATGTTAAGTACATAACCTCGAAAAACAATCTTGGAATATATTTTTTAGTATTAAAGCGTTTTGCTTGAATTTATGCATGAATGAAACAAAAAGTGTTTTTTTTTTATTTATATACGCAATTTTATCTAAGAGCATATATGTTTTAAAAAGGATGAAAGAACTAAAACAACTATAATAACATTTACATATAAAAGGTTTAATAAATAAAATTACGACTTTCCGCGCGTCGAGGCGGTGGTGGCCAAATGGGTTCATCGTCTGCGCTCAAAGCGGGCGTCTGCCGGGAGAGTAAAAAATTTAAAAATCATTATCCATCCTAACATCAAATGATAAATAGTATAATATTTTCTATCGAGGGACTAAAACGAGCCAATACGGGGTAGGTGGACTTTTAGTCTCGAGGTGAAACCTTTACTTTTCACTTCGTTTGCGAAAAAAAAACTTCGCGGTATTTTTTTTTCCCACCAGGAAGATATAGAACAAACGTACTAAAGCGGGAATAACATGGCGCCACCGTCTATGCGGAAAATGTACGCAACTAAAACCGAGCGTACTACTGGCTGAATGAGTTTGTTCACTCGAAGTAAATTAAAAAATTTGGTACTATATACTCCCTAGGGATTAAAAGGTGCACTTTACTCCCTCTACATAAGGCTATATTGACGTACTTTTAAAGCATGAGAAGTGAAATATACCATCTAGTTTTGCAGCACGTTATAATACCACTTACGAGTAAATAATATTAGGGGTTAAAGTATGAAATTGCCGTTTTATTGCAATAGGTTCTTTGAATTTTCATAGAATCTTCATGGTTTGAGGTTTTCGAATGAAAGTTTTTTCAAATGGTTTCTGTGATTTTTTTTTTTAAATTTGAAACATTTGAATATCGACTTTCAATTGTTTTTGTTATTCAATTTAGACAAGAAAGATGGATACTGCGAAAATTCGAGTGATTTTTGAATACGAGTTCCGACGCGGAACTAACGCGGCAGAAACAGCCCGCAATATCAATGCTGCGTTTGGAGAGGGGTCTACTAATGAACGCACTGTGCGATTTTGGTTTAAACGCTTTCGTGATGGAAATTTCGACTTAAAGAACGAGCCACGAGGAAGACCGCCCACACAGGTGAATAACGATGAATTAAGAGAGATAGTGGAAGCCGATCCTAGTCAAACTACCCAGGAATTAGCGGCATGGTTTAACGTTACCTTACCCACAATATTGACTCACTTGCGTCAAATCAATAAAATAAAAAAATACGAAAAATGGGTGCCTCATGATTTGACTGATCTGCAGAAAGAAACGCGTGTTGAAACTTGTGTTGCCTTGTTGAACCGGTACAGAAATGAAGGAATATTGGATCGAATTGTAACATGTGATGAAAAGTGGATTCTTTATGATAACCGGAAAAGAAAAATGCAATGGCTGACCCCAGGTCAAATGCCACAACAGTGTCCTAAAGCAAAACTTACCAATAAAAAGGTAATGGTAACTGTTTGGTGGTCTCAGCATGGTGTTATTCACTATAGTTTTCTCCGATCTGGTCAAGCAATAACGGCAGATGTCTATTGTGCCGAACTCCGAACCATGTTGACAAAACTAGCAGTAAAACAGCCCCGACTCATGAATCGATCTTCACCATTATTGCTCCACGACAACGCGAGACCTCACACAGCACGAGAAACCATTTTGACCCTTCAGGAACTGCAGTTAGAAACCATTCGTCATCCTCCGTATTCACCAGACCTTGCTCCAACGGACTACCATTTTTTTCGTGAGTTGGACAATTATCTACGTGACAAGAAGTTTTCTTCCCAGGATGCAGTACAAAATGCTTTCACACTGTTTGTGCAGTCTACATCGTCGGAGTTCTATCGCAAAGGCATTAATAACCTTCCCATTAGATGGCAGCAATGTATAGATAATAATGGCAACTATTTTGATTAAATAAATTTGTTAAAAATTTAAAAAATAAACAATTTAGATTTTCAGTACAAATCGGCAATTTCATACTTTAACCCCTATTATTATGTTGACGCTGAAAAATAGAAGCGAGAAACCAAAAACAATTAAAGCGCCACCTGTTGTAGTTTCACGAAACCATCTCATACTTCAGAACCCTGCGACATTATACAACGCCGTCTAGCGTTGAATTAACGGAACCTCTTGCGATTAAACTTTGCTGTGAGGTTCCGCTACGCATGGATAGATGGCAGTATTGCTTATCTTATAATACTGTCATCTAGTAAAGGGGTAAAGAGACAACCTTATTAGGGAGTAGTTAAGAATTTAGTTCTGTAATTTGTCAATAGGTGGCTGATGGGTAAAATAGAAAATTTTTTGGAGCATCTCAAAGTATTTTTAGGTTATATTTTATAAGCTCTATGTTACATGAGCATCCTCATGTATTCATTTCTGTGGTCATCAATAAGTCCCCTATAAAGCAATGTTTGGAAAAACCTAAATTCATCAGTGGACTATTACAGACTGCTTTTTAGTTTTTTACTAAAGTATCGAAAGTACACTGCATTAACGTAAGGAACAATGACCTTCTTATCCTCCCTCCGATGAAATACACCATCTTTGACTATAGTGCTTATGTACGGTTCAGACTTTATTAACTTCCGATAAATATGAAAGGTTTAAATGGTAATCAATTCAAAGAAATGGCTAATTAACAATGTCTTCTACAATTTAATTTTTATTCATTTATGTACATATAAACTGTAGTATATCAATGGTTTTCGAGAATAACGAATTAGTCGTATATACCGCGCAAAACTAACTAAAAGTGTATCGGCCTAATATTGTAAATTGATTATTTGGACCAATGGAACGCCCGGTATCTTATTTTATTTATTATTTTAGAAAAGCAGCGATATTTCAAATCCTGCATCACGGGTGCCATGAACACACGCATAGACTACTACAAATTACAACCAAAATCACAAGAGAAATACACGTAGATCATACAAATATGTTTCCCGGCCCGGGAATCGAACCCGGGACCTCTGCGTGTCATTACTTTGTCTTAAAATTACAATGTACACCAAACTTGGATAAGAACTGTAAGTCAAACTGCATGTAACACCTTTATTTCATCGGTTCATACTATATGTTTCTGACTTCTGTGAACTTAGACAAGTGTTAACGTTATTGATTTTCGACGGCCCTACTCGAACGCCTACTGGGTATTATCTACGTAAAAGATATTATAACGTTGCAATAAATAAAAGAAATAATAGTATACTAAATATGCGTAATATTGAAGAAAAATAGAATACATTTTCTACGATTAACACCTCTAGTTGAAGGTAGAAAATTTCAACTAAAGTCATGCCCTGAGGCACCGGGGACAGTAAGCTCGCAACGTTTCTCTTTGTTTGCCCTTTTGTCTTTATTGTATTACCAAAAGGATGTATTGTTTTGTCATTTCCACTGTCATACACGTTAATGGGCTGTGTTATACAAAAATATACTTTTAATAAATGGAAATTGTAATTTTGTATTGAGTCTCGAATGAATATTTCAAAGGACCGCGCCACATGTACGATTTCACAATATATAATAAAATTTAACCATCAGTACCATTCATCATCACCGTCTTCAATCCGATAAACGATGTTTTTAAAAAACAAAATAAATGTGTATTTGACCTTCATCTCACGTGACGGAAAGTGACGATGAGATCGACGATGGAGCATGCCCACATAAATAATGCCTATTCACTATCGCTTTGAAAAGGCCCAAGTTATACCGTTTAGGTAATTAGTCTGCAGGTAAGAATTCTACTCCATCGCCGTTCGCCATGTAAATACGAAAGCAAAAAGTTTCACGCGAGACCTTACGCACATTCGATACCCTAAGATGCCTGACCCCCAAAAGCATTCAACAAAAAAGTGTAAAGGTGGAATACATTATTTATTTATTGTTGAAATTTATGTAATATAATTAAAGATTAAATTGGCTTAAAAAGTTTCTTACAACGTCAGTCTTACATATGCGTACCGCTGGGCGCAGGTTCTCTCGAAAATTACGGTTCAGACCATGGGCCAATAACTCAAGAAGACTGCTAATCGCGTTATAAGACAGCGTAGTCGGGTTTTTAATACCTGTTGGTACATCAGATGTCGCGACAAATAGTTATTTTTGCACTAATTTTTTTGATATTGACGAGCTGCAGTTTATCAAAGTTGCTCTATTTTCTAGTGATAACAAACAAATCAACTAGATGGCGCTTATTGCACAGATTTTTTATAGAAAGATTAGCGCCATCTATCCATATTAGAAAGCGTTAATTTATAAATTAGTTTGTAAATTGTAACATACAATGCGAACCATTGACATGCATATTTGTCAAAGTTAAGAAAATTATTTTTGTCATGATCAATATTTGAATAATATCACAAGAAAAAAAACTGACTTATTATATTTTGTTATATTTTAACTGCCCCCATGGCCAAACGCTTACCATGCTATGACTGCCACGCAGAGGTCCCAGGTACAACTCCCGGGCCGGGAGAAATATTTGAATGACCTACATTTATTTCTCTCGTGAGTTTGGGTCTAATTTGTGGTTGTCTATGTGTGTGTCCTTGGCACTCGCGGCACAGGGTTTCCCTAGTGCGGGACTATGTTGAGTGCGTGCGTTAATTATAATTTTATATTAAAAGGAATTAATTGATACCCACGACCATTTACACCATAGATTCCCAAACTTAACACAAACAATCACAAGGAAATATATATATATATATATATATATATATTTTTTTCCAAAGGCTGTGGAACTTTCTTCGACTCGAAAATTTCAAGTCTGTGTTTTGCTTTACCGTTAATGCGCTGTTAGGTGCTAAACATTAACAAACGTACGTAACTTAGCTACCATGAGTTTTATTTTCAAAGTAACAATAGCATTTTTCCCGCATTACGCTAGCACAACTCAACAGCAACTTTGTTCACAGATGTTGCTAATGCGAATTTGTAGTTGCCCTTCCATATTTCACTTTACGTGTTTCAAATGTTTTGGTAATTTCGAATTTAGATTTACTGGAAATGTTGAAGTATAAATTTTATAAGCAAACTTTATTACAACAGATTGCCGTTGTTCGTTCCAATAACGAGGAAAGTAACGAAATTTAAAGTTTAGGGAAATTTAGGGAAAAATTAATCGGACTCCTCTCCGTTTTTTCACGCCTTGAATGATTATTCGTTATTATCTGAAATGTAGTTTATTAGGACCAAAGCCATTCCCATTGAACGACGCAAGTATTACATTATAATATCTAATGTTTTAATTGTTAATATATTTTTTGTTAGTAGTAAAATTTTGCGGTCTTCGGGACAGGCTAAGGCGTCTAATTGGCCGTACTGCCAAATCTTAGATTGCAATGTTTCTTCACTAGTTTAATTTTGTGACATTTAATCATCATCATACATAGCCGTGTGTATGCATAAACAATTATGCCACATTTTTATTCCATGGGATTGAATCGGTTTGTTTGTTGATGTGAAAAATCACATCACGAGCACTTGGCTGACTTAAAACGCTGACAAATTAGCGTCATAGATTGTTGGCAACACAATCTGCCAATGTTGCCAGCACATTTGTTATTGTAATAGGCTTATGATTTATTCGCGGATTTCGTTTATTGAATATGGAAAGGGCGTGAGTAAGCTTGTTTTCAAACTTTTTGCTATCCAAGACCAAGAAACTTAGCACAATAAAATTATATTCAAAGAAAAATCTCCGAGTCTCTTTGTTTTCCACGTCTAACGAAAAACTATGTAGTGGATGTTTTCTGCGTGATGGCGACACACATTAGGAGTATCGCGTCATATAAACACAAATTATAGAAACCGTAATCCTTCTGTTCAAAGAGAAAGAGATCAAACAACTGGGCAGTTGGAAATACTTTTTAAATTTTTTATAACTCTTTGTCTAAGCTTATATTGTCTACAGATTATTCGCTATAAAATATATTCTACTCCGCAATAATAACATTATCTTAAAAACGGACAAAATAGATAAGAAAATATGTTACATAAATGTGTCATTTGTTTGAAAACATTTTATTTAAATTTTTTTACTGCTTCCGTGACCGAACGGTTACCATGCTGGTCTACCACGCAGAGGTACCGGGTTCAGGGAAAAATATTTGTATGGCCTACATTCATTTCTCACGTGAGTTTGGGTGTAACTTGTGGTTGTATATGTGTGTGGCCGTGGCACCCGCGATACAGGTCACAGGTACATTTCCCTAGTGTGGGGCTATGAATGTGTGCGTGGGTGCGTTAATCCTGAAGTTCAAAAGTTGAACGTAGACAACCGCACTGTGAAACAGTCCGTAATTTGATATACACACATCAAAAGTGTCTAGGGATCAAGTGAATATTTTTGAAATAAAAATTATTTAAGCAATATTTACCAAATCCAGTCTTCCAGGACGACTTCTTACTTTAATGCTTATGTTTTATTTAACCGCTTACCCCTATATTTAATTAAAATAAACTAAAATTGATGTTTTTGCAAATTGTGGGAAAAAACTCAAATTAACGGCGTCAATTAAATGACAAAAAAATGGCGAAAATGATGATTTTGCTCATTTTTATTGTAAAGATAAGAAAATTAATAATCTGTATTTCCACCATTAACACGAATCACACAATTACAGCGATTTGGCATGCTTAAGATGAATTCATCAAAATCACTTTGAGGAATGGCCGCCCATGTGTTTTGTAACAAGTCAAAATATTGTTGTAGAGTATGTACGGTATGCATACTCGGCACAGCTCTTCTTTGAAGCATATACCATGCGTGCTCAATTGGATTGAGGTCTGGCGATTGAGCAGACCACGGCAGAACGTTGATACGAGCTTCGGCAAGAATGCGTGTTACGACTCTAGCCGTGTGTGGACGTGCGTTGTCATGCATTAGTTGAAATGAATCACCCAACTGGCCTCGCAAAGGGATGATAACATCTGAAACAATCCTCTCTGTGTAAACTTGAGCATTGAGGTTACCCCTGATCCAAATGAGATCGGTTCTTCCGCCGATCCAAATACCGGCCCATATCATTATTGTTCCCCCACCATATGGATGAACTTCCTGACAATATCTCAAACGTTCATGACGTCCAGATGTTCTCCAAACTCGAGTACGTCTTGTATCCGGTCTCATACCGAAGCGGGATTCATCCGAAAAGCACACATAGCGCCAGTCTTCTTCCTCCCAGTTTCTGTGTTCGCGAGCCCATCGTAAACGGGTCCTGCGATTGCAGGGTGCAATAGGTGGAACTCTGAGCGGCCTTCGGGATCGCAGACCCACTTCACGTAAACATTTCGGATTGTTTGATCGCTTATTAGCAAGCCTGAGGAGCTGTGGAGCCTCGTAACCAACATCATGGCGGTCATGGTACGATTCCGTCGAGCAGTATTTTGGATATACCGGTCCTGTCTGCGAGTCGTGATGCGAGATCGTCCTCCATGTCGCTCGGCCACGCTGCCCGTCATGCGATAGCGCGTCCAGAGGCGACTTATGACGCTCTGTGTAGTGTTAAGAGTGAAAGCCACAGCACGTTGCCTGGAACCAGCTTCCACCATTCTGACGGCTCGCATCATCACTTCTCGGGTTAAATGATGTCGTCTCTCCATAATAATGTAAATTGTTTCGGTTCCGATGCAGATATTGTAATGATTTTGTCAAAACGCTATAACTCATTTTTATACAAAACCACATTGACAATCGATTTTCTTCTTATTATCGAATTTTAAACAATATTCCTTATTTAAATGTTAAAACTCACTAAAAAGTATCAATAGCGATACAAAAAAGTTAATATAATTAACATAAAAACAGCGCGCTTACCATATTTAGTGAACTCTGTGCTTTTAAAATTTAGAACTAGGTTTGCGCAATTGAATAAAGGATTATTTCATTTATGAGCATTCGGTTCCGCATGACTGCACACACGGCGGGTAACGTTATTTTCACCTCTCTGTGCGCATGTTTAGGTTCCTTTTTCTTCGTAGTGAGCGCCTTGGTGTCATTAGTTAGATTTAATAGGCTATTATAGCGTAGGTATTTTCGATTTTATATGAGAGTGATGTATGTGTTACGTAGTAACTATATTAAGTAATCTGTGGTAGGGTGCATGACGTCGTCCAAGTGGCGAGCCGTAGATGAATAAGTCTAGCACAGGATGAATGGCACAAACTACTATGGATGATGATGGTGGTGACAATGATAACTTTTTTATTAAAACCGATCTCAAAACTTTGCGTATCCGCTTTCGCTGTGTTCGTTGTCGCAGACTCATCAACACGAATCATATGAGTCCAAACAAGGTAGCCGCTGTACACTGCTGAGGAATTCCTTTCATAATATTTTAATTTTTATTGGACTTATATCTATTTATGATTGTTAATACAAAGATCGAACACATAGAATAATTTCTTCTTTGACTTATGACTCAGTTGGTAAGAGCAATGCTACGGTGCAGCATGGTCGTGAGTTCAAGTCCCACCGGGTCGAAGAAATTTTTCTGTGTGTATTAATAACCATGACAAAACTGGTGGAGTTATTCCAAAAAAAACCGTAATAATTATCTATTTGTCAAGTTTGATTAAAATCGGTTAATGGATAGGGAGTAAAATTCAATAAACCGGATTCATCCGATTTTGCCAAATTTGTAGGTAAAATATTTTCTTTAATTGACATGACACCACTACCGAAGTATCCCCTTCCCAACAAAAAAGGATAACACAAAAAAAACTGTTGAATTAAGAACCTCTCTCTTTTTAAAGTCGGTTAAAATATGTATCAGTTTTTATTCGTACGTTATTTATTTCAAATTTCGTCACATTATTTTTGATAGTGTAATATGGGTATTGTTTTACTATGGTGATATTGAACTTGTCCAAACGGATGTGGTATCCCCCACGAACATGAAGCGTCCGATAATAATTAATATATCACTCGCACATACTTGTGTGTTGTGTGAACCGGCGTTAAATGAGAAAACTTGGAGGTATACAAGCTGTATAAGATATTTACGAGGTTAATTAATTAACTATGTTATTAGCCAGTTTCGATGAAGTAATATATAAGATGAATGTTGTGTAGCTAGAGCTACTCAAACTGTGTGCAAGTGATATAGTACTAAACCAAATCACACCAATCCATCAACATAACAGCAAATAATCTGTTTTCACTTAGTAAAACGATGTAACAATCTCAATACAGAGTACTAAAAAACCTACCTCAAAAGTACGTGGAATTACATCTATTTGCCAAATTTTATTGAAATCGGTTACTGCAAAGTGCGCGAAACCAGATTTGCCCCCTAGTTTGCCACCTTTAGAGGTGGAATATTTTGTTCAAATTTAAATGGGACCACTACCGAGTACCCTCTATCCGACAAAAAAATCAGGTCACATATTTATACGGAGTTATCGCGTAACATACATGCAAAAAATACAGTCGAATTAAGAACCTCCTCCTTTTTTAAAGTCGGTTAATAATCTCAAAAGACATAATCACTCATGGTATATATTTAATAAGTGTTATAACAACAAAAGGTATAATCATTTACTAAACCATTGGCATTGCTTGCGCCGAAATGATGTTTGGGTTTACCTCGTGAAAAAACACTTTCATCTTTGAATCGTACTCCGTATCGACTCCATATTTACCTCCTTATTCCAGCCCTTTCCCGCACATACCTTACTCGCACGCTAGAGCGAAACAACATCACCCCACTGGAGACACCTAGCGGACGAAGAAAACACTCTCGTCCGCCTGTTGAAATTTCGCCGACGAATGCAATTGCCGAGAATGAACCGAGATCGCTCAACTCACCGGCATGACTGCCATGCGGTTGGTTTCAAGAAGTATTGCCCTTCCAACTTATCTACTCGTATTTGTGCGAATCAACCAAACCTTATTTTAATCATTATACAGTCTACAAATCGAAGGAGAAAGCATTGTTCGCACGCCCCCTCATGGTGGGCCGGTTTACATAAATCGTGCCACCAGGTATGTTACATTGAAAGTTGTTATCTTCGTCTTAGTCGTTATCTTTATTGTTGCAAGTCGTGTCCCCGAATTAGTTTTCGAGACTTTATGGACGATTTTCTTCCATCTGGTTCTGAGAGAGGCCGAAGACAGAACCAGTGTTATAAGAAGATTTCTTTCCCTCCACCTTACCTACCACAACCCGTTTGTCAAGGTTGTCTGGTTGGCGACGAGCAATATGACCAAAAGTTGACCAAAATGAAAGATGTTATATCAATCGTTTATTATACTAATAATACTTTTATCGTGCAAGAATATGTCAGATATCTTCATAGCATAAATTAATTATATCCGTTAAGCGTTATTTCGACCAAAGATATATCATTTGTTGTTATATCGATTGAACCGCACTCCAATCCATCATCTGTCAGTCCGCTAGAATTCAATTCGTCACTCGGCCAGACGTATATATCAATCCGGCGTCGAAAAAGCTCACAACATTGTACGTCTCGCTGCTGAACACGAATCTTCACTAAAGAGAAGGTTTGAGCCGTAATCCGGCTGGCCCGATGTGGATTTGAAACTTCACACGTTTTCCAAAGATTGTAAAACCTTTTTAAAACGTGCAGATTTCATAACGATGTTTTGTAATGTTGAATTAAGTCATAGGTACATGCCGCACACAAGAATGTGTCGCCTTTTAGTAGGCCATATTTAACCATCTTTTTTATGACACTAAGCTACAGGACGAACAAGTCGTACGCCTGGTGGCAAGCGACATGTTTATCTATGACAGTTGCAGTGCCACTCGGAGCTTTAAATCGTAAAGATCTGAGAGGCATTGCTATTGCGCCCAGCCCTGAGGCATTAATTGACAAGTCCCATATACTTTTTTAAGTTTATTACGTTTGACCAACTTGATATTCAATAACTTTTTCTGAAATTACTTCACTGGCTTGCTATAATTATTAATACAAACATCGAACACTTAAAGAGTTCCTTCGATCCGGTTGGATTTGAACAAATGTCTTCCAGCAATAAGTCATCAGTTTTTTATTTTTTAACGACTATTTTGCCGCAGCGCCATCTGTGAGAAATCAATTTCTTCACTCAGCCAGGTACCTTTACAGCTACCAGCAGCTGACTAAAGATGTTGCTTTGAAATTGTAATTTTTAAAATTATAAAGCGACATCGACAAACCATGACTTAGTTGGCATAGCGTCTGGCACGGTTTGCTGGAAGACGTTGGTTTGGATCCAGCCGGATCGAAGGAATTTTTTTAAGAAAGTGTTCGATATTTCTATTAATAAGTACAACAAGTGCCATATATCTCTAATTTCACCAGCACCCTTACCTTCAAAACCGTGTGAACGTGAGCATTACAGCTTGGCGGCAGAAATAGATAACGCGGCAGTATTTCCCTGGACGAACTCATTCACACGGAGCTCTACTGCTACTAAAATATGAGAGACAGGCTAAAACTATCTGTAGAAGATATCTAAATATCAGAAGTTATATTATAGTTATATATGGTCTGTCTATTTACCTTATTCTATATGCACAAAACAACCTTACTGGTGGATTGCCAAGGACAAACAAACAAATTCTCGAATGGTAAATACGAGAATCTTGGCAAACGTACCCAATTTCAGATGTCCATAATATTTAATGTAAGTACATATGTGTTTACTTTCTTCAATTAATTAAAACATACAAAATAACTTTTACCGCAAAATAGGTATTCATACAATAAACAACACGAAAATGAATTTACCCAACATATTCGGTTACACGAAATTGCGAACAAGGTAAATGTTTACGCTTTACAGATTATTTACAATGTCCAGCGATGAGCTGGTTGTAACCCGTAAACATTGGTGGACAATGCCACACTACTTATTTACCGACGACATTGTTCTTGAATGTTACTAGCATTTACTCGTAACTTTCTAATATAATATTTTTATTTAAGGAATTAAGTTTAATTGAATGTCACGATATTTCACCACCATGATATTTAATTATTTTTTGTGAAATTGCTCGACTAGTTTGTTATAATTATTAAACAAAGATTGAACACTTAGAAAAATTCACTTCAATCCGGTTGGATTCGAACCAACGTCTCCTAGCAAACGTTGCCAGACGCTATGCCAACTAAACCACGGAACGAACCAACGCACCTCACGAATTTTTTCATACGCTTACTGCAGATATTTGTTTTTGGTTTTTTACGACTTTTTTGCCATAGATCCATCTGTGAGAAATCTATGAAAGTCTCTATTCTCTAATCTATTACGTACTTTAGCTTTGCTATTAGCATAGAGCAAGCAAAACAAACTCAACCTCCAATTTATCATTATTTCATAGGTAAACAATTTGAAATCCTCACATTGACTATACTCTGTTATTCATTCGTAAGGAGAATTTCCTAAAAATAATAAGTAAGAAACTCCAGGGGCTTCTCGACAATATTTATAAGAGTGTAAATAAAGTAAAGAGACGATAAAAGAAAGGCGTAACAAATTTACTAGACAAGAATCTGTGTTTAAGGAGGCAGTGTTTAGTTAAGTGGAACAAATATGTGCCTGTATATAAAACAGCAGGAAAAATAAATTTGTTTAAATGATAAAGTATACTTATATTGTATTGTAAGTCCAATTAATGGTCCTCTTTAGTGCATATCGTAATAATAATAATGTGCCAGACAAACACACCAGTTATCTGATCTCAAAGCGACAACAACAAATCAGAGCAACGCAAAAAATGCAAAATTCACTCTGGGGCACTGCTCAGAACAATTAGACAGGATCCATTTTAGAAAAGTTCATTTCTTACATTAATCCAACCGGAAATCGAACCCGGGACCTCTTCATCCAGTGCCCACGTTGCAGCCATTTCCCGTATCTATTCCTTAATCGTTAGCTTCTAATACACAGAATGATGTGAGATGGTTATAAATGTAACCTGTAGTGTATAACTGTGGGGTGTGCAGAGCGAAATGGAAGCTCGTAAACATCTAATTCGTCTTATCCATAACGTACACATAAACGATAGCTCGTTCATTGGAATCGACATCGATTGCTCAAACATGTTTGAAACGAGACATGGTGTACTACAAGGCGGCACACTTTAACCTATACTCTTCAACATTTACAGAGAGTACGTTGGACAAGACATTTTGAGAACTGGGAATGAATATTTGATGTCGGGCGTGAAATAAGTACATATCTACCCTCGTTATGCCTGTGACACCAATATCAATGGACGATGTACCGTGCATCTACTAAGACTCTAAACGGATTGTAAAGCCAGCTCTCCATTTACCTCAACAAAACGTTGATTAATAATATATCATGCTAAAACACACTTTAAAAAAATCTCCAACGTGGCGAAGGCTCAACCCTATTCTATCAGCTTTTGTATAAGATTGAATATCAGTCAAATATGCTCCGAAACACTCTGCCAATACGAGAGATGTAATCATTTCTGCGCCACTCGTTACGTGCAATTTTCGTTGAAAGCGTTGAAATTTCGCAACTGCGGCTGATGAAAAGTATATTGCATGAATGATTATCAATGTACAAATCATATACGAGTACACAAATACTAAAAAATATATACAAAGGACCTCTCCTCTAATTAAATTATTGAATGTAAGGATATTTCACCACTTTGATTTTCAATAATTTTTTGTGAAAATACTCCAAGTCAAGAAAGGGATTTCACATAGATGGCGCCACGGCAAAAAAGTCGTTAAAAACCAAAAACAAAGATGTGCAACAAGCACGTAGAAAAAAAATCGTGAGGTCCACAAATTCGTGCCGTGGTTTAATTGGCATAGCATCTGACACGGTTTGCTAGAAGACGTTGGTTCGAATCCAGCCGGCTCGAAGGATTTTTTCCAAGCGTTCCATCTTTGTATTAATAATTATAACAGACTTCTTCTTTACTAATTATAAAGACCTCAGTGGCCCACCGGTTTGCACTGTGAGCGCTGAATAAGGAGGTCTCGGGTTCTTTTCTCGGTAGAATCAATTTGAGAAAAGAACTGTTATATATGCGTATGGAGGGTAACACGCGAATGAAACACGGCGGTCCGTTACTGACTGACGTTTATTGGTTAGATGATACCCTGTCGTACATTGCTCAGTATTGCGATATGAAAATAAAAATCGGTTGATAGCGGTTTCTGGATTTTCATTTTCCATTTGTGGCTTTTTCAATACGCGTTTTATTGAGTGAACTGCATTTTCAGCAGCCCCGTTACTTGCCGGGTGATAAAGAGCTGTCAAAGTATGTCTTATACCGTTGCGTTGCAAATATACTGAAAATTCGGCTGAGGAAAACGGTGGCCCATTGTCGCTGACTACCCTTTTTGGTAAGCCAAAGCGTGCAAACATTTGCCGAAGATGCTTGATAACGACGACCGCGGAAGTGGTTTTTACCTTTTCAGCTTCTATCCATTTCGAATGCGCATCGATAACTATCAAGTAGTAACTATTACAAAATGGACCGAGGAAATCGAGATGCAGAAGCGACCACGACTCAGCCGGCCATGGCCACGAGTGCAGCGGCTTCAGCTGCGCGCGGCACGGCACTCATTCCCGCGCCATGATCTTGATGTCCGCGTCTTGTTTATATGTATGTTCTTCCACCATACATAATTTCTCGCAATTTGTTTCATCTTTACGACACCCGGGTGTACGTCGTGTATTTCATTTAGAATACTGCCCTGTAATACAGTAGGCACCACGATCCTATAGCCCCATACTAAACATCCCTGATCAACGTGTAACTTGTCTTTTCGGGTAAAATACTGTTGTTCCGCTTCGTTCATGGCCCCACCGTCAGACGGCCAACCGAACATTACGTAACCATACATTTTATTTCTTAAGAAAACTTTCGGTTTCCGTTTCGGTTTTAATTTCTTTAAAACTGAGCGGGAAGCTTTCTTGTACAAAATGAATGTAACTGAAATCCTTACTACTATCGCGTCTAAATGGCGCAACGTTCGATCCTAGAGGAAGACGGGAAAGAGCATCAGCAAAACAATTTTGTGCCTATCTAACGAATTTAATTTCAAAGTCATATGCGTCTAATTTAACAGCGTACCGCTGCAAACGGCTAGCGGCCATGACCGGTATCCTATTATGTTTACCAAATATATAACTCAAAGGGTGATGGTCGCTGCGCAGTATAAAATGTCTCCCATAGACATAATGGTAATGACGCGCCAGACCAAACACGATAGCTAACGCCTCCTTGTCCAACTGAGAATAGTTGAGCGTGCGCGAGACGCAGGACAGGGGCCGCTCGCTGCTGTCGGCGCTGTACTGGGTGAGCACGGCGCCAAGCCCGTAAGCGCTGCCGTCTACGGATAAAAAGAGCGGAAGCGCGGGATCATAGTGCGCCAGCACCGGAGCACTGCTTAAAACCTGTTTATGTTGATTAGTCCATTCCCATTTAAAATTTTTTTTAAGCAACTTGTACAATGGGTTCAAAATATCACTCATATTTACACAAAATAAAACTTTTCAATTTCGTTATGTTAGTCGGTACGGGAGCTGCTACAATGGCTTCATTTTTTTTATCGTCGGTATGTTATCCGGTTTTATCGATTTTGTAACCCAGATAGGTTACATTACATTTAAAAAATTCACATTTATTAAAATTGATTCTTAACCCGTTATCTTTGAGCCTTTGTAGCACTGCCCTTAAATACGTCAGATGGGCCGCCTTATCCCTACCGGTGACGCAAATGTCATCTGCAAAAACAGTCGTTGAGGCCAAACTACTCAATGTTTCTCCATTATTTTCTGAAAGTTCTCAGGAATACACTTAATGCCGAACGGCACCCGTGTATTCCTGAGAACTTTCAGAAAATAATGTCAACACAAAAGTACCAATATGAGTGGTAATAGCTGTCATCGGCTGTGATTCTTCATCCAATATACATTGTTGAAAAGCGTTTGACAGATCTAATTTTGTATACCGCTCGCCGCCGCCTAGGACTGCGAATAATCTTCGATTCGCGGCAGCGGGTAGTGATAATCTTTCAGTAGTCGGTTGATCGTGATTTTATAATCTCCACACAGCCGGATGCTACCATTTGACAACCGACACAATCGGCGTACCGTAGTCCGACCTGTCCTCCTTGCAGATCACCCCTTCCCGCTGCAGCCGCTCGAGCTCGCGTTCCACCGGCTGACGTAACGCAATGGGCAGCGTGCGCGCTTTTACAAATTCTGGAGTAGTGTCTTTCAAATGTAAGCGCAACTCTGATTTAAATGTACCCAAACCATCTGCGAATATTTCTGGGTACTGTATTTTTAAGGAACTCGCCAATGAATTGTTCACCACCATATTGTGACATTCGACAACTGATAAATTGAATTTTTTTTTTCCAAGTTCTACCCATCAGTGGCGATCCCCCGTTCTCAATTATATATAAATCAAGCGTTGTTGTATTATTTCCATAAAAGACCTTCACCATTACATAGCCTAAAGTATGGATGACGTCACCCGTATAAGATCTTAACGTTAATTGCTTATTTTCTATAGGTAAATTCGAGAAACACTTCTCATAGAATCGTTTCGATATGGCCGAGATCTTATTCCCCTGATCTACCTCGAACTTACGAATAATATTTTCGATTTTTAAAGACACATAATAGGGCCCGTCTCTTTCACTATTTACGACCAAATTGTAAAATGAACAATCTTCACTATTGTCACTTACGTCTGAGTTAAAAAAAACTGACCTTTGACAGCCTTTTTCGTGCCGTAACCACCAGACGCACTTTTAATTTTGCACATGATTTTCAAGTGACCTTTTTGACCACAATTGTCACAATTATACTGCTTGAACCGACACTTGCCGTCCCCGTGTCCCGGTTTGCCGCAGCGGCCACACGGGCGCCGCGCGCTGGCCGGTCCCGTGCCGAACCGGTGCAAGCAGTCGTCCACTGCCGTCGCCAGTCGCGCTGCGCCCGCGGCGCCCGAAGCGCCGTCTCCAGCGCCAGCGCCAGCTCCACGGCGCGTTTGTAGTCAATACTCTTTTCTGCGAATATTCTCGACCTCATGTCTTCATCCCGTAGTCCCGATACGAACTGGTCCCGTAAACAAATTTCTAAACAGCTGCTGAAATTGCACAATTTCGCTAAATGTTTTAACGCTTGAAGGTAGTCTCGTACGCATTCCGCATGTTGCTGTATTCTTTGTCGAAATATGTGTCTTTCTGCTATTTCAGATCTCTCGGGTTCTAGATGTTCCTTGACTAGTTTCACAAGTTCTGCGAATGTTTTCGACTCGGGGGTATTTGGTGCACTAAGTCGCACATTAATTCGTAGCACTCCCCGCCCACCACCGTCACTAACGTGGCGTCTTTTAACGCACTATCAATATTATTTAATGCAATGAATTGTTCTACACGTCTTACATACGCGTCCCAATTATTGCTCCCGATATTGAAAATTTCGATATGACCGAACGGCATTGTAATATTTAAAACAAAACACACGCGTTGCTCGATACCCTCGATGCCACTGTTATATATGCGTATGGAGGGTAACACGTGAATGAAACACGGCGGTCCATTACTGACTGACATTTATTGGTTAGATGATACATGACAAGAACTTTTCTTAATCAGTTCTGTGTCTGGGTGTTCTGGGTAGTGTCCAGAGTGAGCCATTGCTCTGGTACTCACAATATAGGGACCTCTGTAATTCGGAACCAGGTAATTGGTGCGAATGTGTGGCACATTATTATTAGCTATTTATTTTATTTATTTATTTTTAAAAACATTTAAACTATCATGACAGGTTTAACCTAATGCGACAGTAAAGCAACAAATTATGATTACTAAACTCTTACAGCTACCATACGCACACACTCAACATAGCCCCGCACTAGGAAACCCTGTGCCATGAACACACACATAAACAACCGCAAATTACACTCAAACTCACGAGAAAAACAAATGAAGGCCATACAAATATTTCTCCCGACCTTGGAATCGAACCTGGGACCTCGGTGTAGCAGTCTTGTTGGTAACCGTTCGGCCACGGAGGCAGTTAATAAAAAATATATTTGATTGCACCCCCTTTGTACTTTGTACTACTTATAGTCTTTATTCTAAGGCTACCTGACAGAAATTCCTACTTAGTATTAAACCCGTCTATTATACATTATATTCTAAAACACTTACATGATCATTATAATTCTAAATTAAAGAATATTGCAGAAAATGTACAATGCTCGAACTTTCAGTTCACTGGCATTTCGTAAAATGTTAATTCAAACTATATGGTAGAGTTAAGATTTAAGATATTCATAATTTTGTCCAAGGTCATGGTAAATTCAAAATTTCGTTTGCAAGGAGCGCACGCGCATATTTATATATGTATTATAATAATAATATTAATACAAAAAATTACAGGAAATTTATAATAAAAGATTCATCAGTAATAAATGATAAATGTCGCAAATGTCGAATCCAACCAGAAACTATTCAACACATTACAGGAGCTTGCACAGCACTTGCTCAAACAGACTACACTCATAGACATAATCAAGTAGCAAACGTCATTCACCAGAATCTGGCTCTCAAATACGCACTCATACATGAATCAATCACTCCATACTACAAGTATACACCACAAACTATCCTAGAAAATACAACACACAAACTTTACTACGACCGCGCCATACTCACTGACAGAACTATTCATTTTAATAGACCTGACATAACTTTACAAGACAAATTAAATAAAATTACATACTTAATAGATATTGCAGTTCCTAACACACATAACATACAGAAGACCATAATTGAAAAAATTAGTAAATACGCAGAGCTCAAAGATGAATTAGTTAGAATTTGGCGACAGGAAAAAGTATATGTTATCCCAATTGTTCTCTCTACAACAGGCGTTATTCCAAACCATCTTCTTCATAGTCTTAAATTATTAGGTTTTAAAGAAAACCTCTACATAACATTACAAAAAGCCGTAATTTTGAATACTTGTAGGATTGTGAGAAAGTTCATGCAGATGGAAGAGAACGAAGTGGGTCCTTAGTACACTCTCACCATATACATACAAGCCCTACAGCACTTACTTGATTTCGGTCCGTAGATGCTGTTAAAACCAGTCAACAGGCTGAGAGGGAAAAACATCTACAATAATAATAATAAGCATTTATTTCGGACCTGAATCCATATATAATTAGTAACAGACTTATAAACTATGTTAGTAATTTACATTGTTTACTTTATTACATGACATTTACTTACACATTTACATTTACTTTTATTTTACAGCCCACTTAGAGGGCACTACATGCAACGAGTTGAGACGTTGATTGAATGGACCATCAACTCTATTTGCTACTGTAGTAAGGAGGCTGTTGGTGCTGGCGCGCACCCGCTGCATTAGGGAGGCTTGTCGCTTTCTTAGAATGGATTGGAAGCTATCCGTAAAGGCTTCTGCGAACATTGCTGACGCGCTGCAGTAGCGCGGCAGCCCCAACAGCATCCTGAATGCATTATTATATTGGACACGTAGGGCGCTGTATGCCTTTTGAGTAAATGCCGTCCACAGATTGCAGGCATAAAATGATTGGCAGTAGGTTTTAAATAAGGTGACTTTCACTTCTACTGTACACCTTGCAAATCTACGGATCAACATATTACTTCTAACAGCCAGCGCCCTACGTTCCCTCTCTAAGTCCATATCATCTTTAAGCGACTCGGTGACCCAGTGCCCCAAGTATTTAAATTCCGACACTGTTTCAAGTGTAGTGCCCCCGAGAGTGACTGGCGGCACAGAACGATAATGTTTAGCACCTGCCTTGAACACTAGCATTACACTTTTGTTTGCGTTATACTTGAGGCCATGAGTCTCCGCATATCTCTCACATATTTTTAACAATTTTCTAAGGGCACTAATCGAGGGGCTCAGCAGCACCATGTCATCGGCATAACTAATGTTGTTGACATATTTACCGTCAATTGAACACCCCACCATGGCACTACTAAGCTCCTCGATCAGGCCGTTCACATAAAGATTAAATAGCTTTGGTGAAGTTACCCCCCCTTGCCTCACCCCGCACTCAAGTCTGTATGGTTCCGATAGCGAGCCTGCCCATTTCACCACGTTACGTTGATGAATATACCAGTGTTTTAAGAGTTCAATTAACTCACCAGGCAGCGAGGTATCGTTACACAGCTTTTGAAACAGGCGATTATAAGACACCATATCGAAGGCTTTCGAAAGATCTAGAAAGCACGCATATACGGGCGTTTTACGGGCAGTGTAATATTGAACAGTGTGCTTCAGACAAAGGATAGCTGTCTCTGTAGAGAACCCAGACCTAAAGCCAAATTGGGCATCATTGAGAACGAGGTGTTCATCCAACTCCTTGTCGAGCACACCGTCCAACACTCTAGCCAGGATAGTGGCCAACGATATGGGTCTGTAGTTGTTTACGTTAGACACATCTCCTGTTCTATTCTTTACAATGGGTACCACCAGGGTTTTCATCATGTCTTCAGGTAAATAGGAGTGACTTCTACATAAGGTGTATAGCATGGCAAGTACTCTGGGCAGATGCACACCCGCGTGCTTAAGGTGTTCTACACTTAGAGAATCATGCCCAGGTGATTTTCCTCGCGACATGCCTCTTAGTACTGAATCTATATCTTTAGATGTAAACTTCACGTATGATTTATTATTAGTTTCCCTACACCTGGACATTAACGAATCACCCGGCGGCCCCAATGGAGACTCCACTTTAAAATGTGTCCTAAATAGTTCGGCAATATTAGCAGGCCCACTAATGCCCTCCACGCTCACCGGCAGCCCCATCTTAGGACTCAGTTTATTTGTCTGTTTCCAGAACTTGCTAAAATTTTTGTTCATATGATGTGACGCTATTATGTCCATTTTTATTTGTTCAGCATTATCTTGACACCATTTCAATTTCTGCTTAAATGTTTTACGGGTTGCTACCATTGTATTATACAGAGAACCCGTTTTAGGTTTCCCGTACAACACCCAGTTACTAAATTCCTGTCGAGCCTGCCAGTGAGCATGCCTGACATGTTTGTTCCACCCCACGACATGCTTTCGGTTTTTCGTAGTAATTTCAATGTAGGCATTTTTTGCCGCATCACTTAAAATACCGACAATATCTCCGTATAATTTGTTTATTACATGCTTATGCTATAGATTACTACAAAGACTATTACTGCAACTATTCAATTGAATTGGAACTTCTAATTCTTCTAAATACCTGTCACAAAACTCTTGATATAATGCTATTTGCTTTGTATCCCTCTCTCCCCAAGTAACTTTATTACGTGTATTTAAATTGTACTCAATTTTCTCACTAAGTAAGTTAAAATTACAAAATATTTCGAGTGGTAGGTGGTCAGACCAATATGCATTATAATTTATCGTAACATCCATTACAGATTTCTGCGCTGCTTCCGATACTACACAATGATCTAACCAACTGCTGCTACCATGAGCATCACTTACATATGTGTACGAATTCGATGATAGTCCCAATATATCCACATCCACACAGCACCAGTTCTGTTCCTTACAAAAATCCATTAGTTCGTTACCAAATCGACTGCCACAGTCTTTACATTATATATAAGACTAATTTGTTATTGATTTATTTGCTTGTTTAATTATTCAGTAGAAAGTTTTACGTAACAGTATGCACCATGGCGTTTCAGCATCTTCTTCTCTTAAAGATAATAGTATTACTGAAATCAAAACAGCATGTCAGAAAAACAACAAGATATGATAAACAAAATTAACGTTACAGATATAGATTAAAATAAATAACTGACTTATATCTATACTGACTTCTTTCCAACACTCTGTTCTATTTGTTGTTCTTGTACAGTTACCACTAATGTTCAACTACTACATAATATCTATAGGCTTCTACACATACACATTTGATGGATGTAGGTTGCGTCGGATGTCAGTCGCAGTAATTCGATCGTCAAGTAGCGTCAGCAAATTGAAGAGCCATAAATCGAAAAATCTGATTTTTATGTTTACGTGATTTTAATACTAGTGCAGTACTAAGGTAATTGAATCAAAGGAAAAAATCAGTGCCAAAAATGAAACTACGTCCAGGTTCGGCGAATTTGGAAGACAAAAATTCACAATAATAACACGTTTACTCTAACGTTAGGTTGTCTCGGTCTACGAAGATACTTGAAATAAATATTGTTGGCAAAAAGTTAGTGTCCATTAACGTGCCGCAAGCTACGTAAACGGCACGCGCTTCGACAGATGGCATCCAATTACGTCCCCCTCAGGGAACATCCCCACCGCGTACGTAGGACCCGTCGGCCAAGGGAAGTCCTCAACGACCCTGATGACCCTATGACTCTCGGCACTTTTAAAGCCAAACCGATCGCTAGTCATTCACACTCCACACACAATAACCGTCCTTGCTGGGGAGGTCGTAGAGCCCCCCATTTCAGCACCTACACTAGTAGATTAACTCCTACAGCACGCCCTTCTGGAGGAAGTCCCCAGTAGCGCCGTGAGCCGAGGTCTAAGCCCACTTGAGCGCCCTCAGGTACGTACTTAGATTTAGTTTATGTTATATCTCTGGCGAGAATTCACATAAAATATTTACGTATAAAATGTTGCTTCCTGTTATCACCGCTAGAGGGCGCTGTACAATTTGCCATGTAAAACTGTCATTTACGCGATAGCTAGCGACAACATAAGCTCATGAAATTGCGACCATCGAAGTCCGGGCTCGCTCTGTTTATCACGGCTTATTAGTATAGTATTGTTTTTCTTGCTGCTATTGATTACATGTATTGTGTCAAGTGGAATGTCGACTTTTATTTGTGGAAAATATTTTTTTCATTTGAAACAAACCCGGAACAGCTTCGTTGGCATCAGGGACCACCTCTTTCTAAATCGGTCCACGACTTATGGAGATCTTAGTGAGTGCCTATAAAATTTGAGGATTGTTCTCGATTTCCGTGGGATCCCTTCATCAGATTCTGACTTTGTGACAATGGGACCACCACGAGAGTGCACCCTTTGAAACAAATAAAGAATTTTTAGAATCGGTCTACAATTGACTGAGAAATCGGAAACATACATACAGCTGAACGTAACCTCCTTCTCCTTTTTTTTAAGTTGGTTAAAAACTGTCTCCTGTTTATAATTCAATTTATTGAAATTACTCCACCTGTTTGTTAAAATTATTAAAACAAATATCGAAGACTCGGAAAAAATACCTTGGATTCGGCTGGATTCGAACCAGAGCGTCTCCTACTAGACCGTGCTAGACGCTATGCCAACTACGTAAGCCACGGAACAATTTTTTAGTGATTTCGTTCCGTAGCTTATAACGTAGGGCATAGCATCTTGAAGACGTTTTGGTGTGAATCCTGTCGGATCGAAGGAATTTTTTCTAAGTGTTCTATATTTGTATTAACAATTGTTTACTGATTTTCTTGTTTTTAACACGAATTGAACTTCATCATAAAATTTATAAACGATAATTGTGTACAAATATTTCCAAGAGCAACCCCTTGTTCTCAAGGGAATATCACTTACGAATGATTGTTTAATCAACGTAATGATTTCAAGTATAGTTTGCTTACTTATGAACATCGGTCGGAAAAAGATGTAGCCACAAGGAACAACATACAGTTGTTAACCACCAAATATTAATTAATTACATTTCCGAATTCCGGATTTCCGGAAATGTTGTAAATGTTGTACTGCATGGTAGGACAAAACTACTGACCTGGGAAGTCGAAGTTGAAAATATAGTAGACACGTGAACTTTGACTAAAACAGAAAATAAAAAATTAACGAGAATGGTCACTCTCAGCCCCTCCCTAACTTTAGATACCGAGTATTGATGGTCACATTGACGGAACAGCGAAATTTGCTAGTAGACCTTTAGAAAACAATTAATTTAAAATTTTATTTACGAGTTCAATTTTAGGACATTTTAGGGCAGGAGCTCTAAAAATAGTTTATTTAAATATAAAAATACAGTATAACAGATATTCATAAATTGGAACCACTAGCAGAAATATCGTATTTTGAAAGGAAAATGTTCACACTTGATTATTTTAATACTGTTTATAAAAAAATTCTGGACGCTGACGAAGACGAAAAAGTGTCATTTTTGACGGCCCTCTTTCTTCATAAATAGATTAAAGAGAGGAGTTTCTTTAATCCGGAAATCCAGAATTCGAAAAAGTAGTTCTGTTGCATTTTTTTACATGATACCATTAGAATTACTTTAAAATCTAACTTGGACTTCCTAGGTCAGTAGTTTGTCCTACGATGTAGTAAAATCATTTCCGGAAATCCGGAATTCGAAAAAGTAATTATGTAATATTTGGTGGCTTTAACAACTCTATGTCGCTCCATGTAACTATGTCTATACATGTATCTATGTATACATGTAGAACACCTTTTTCCAACCTATGCTTATGAAATAAAGGTGTTTGTAAATTTGAAATTGCATATGCTTTAATCTATACGATACTTTAAACTTGAATGCCATAGACTTGGGTCTCCAAAAGAAATTGTAGAAAATGTTTGTAAAGTTAAATTTTGCCGGAAGTAACAGATCCAGAACTTAAGGCGTTACTTAAAGGGGAAGTTCAATTAATCGAACAGAACTTAAAGAGATGATAGTATCTATTCGTGTCTGTTTTGACACGCAGTTAAAGTTATTCGATCTCACTGGTACTAACTTTGTACTCATACGGAAAAGGTATATTATGCGGCATAACAAATCTGCGCATAATTCTGATACCGCCTAATAATGTCTGTAAATAATGTATCTGTCTCTCTCTTTCGTTTTAACGGTGGGGCTGCTTTCCTTGTATTTTCTGCGACTTTTTAGATCGGTCTCCTTTGGGGATATGATCTGTCCACCTCATCATCAGTATTCCTCGTTTCTGGACCTAGGGTGCTTCAGATTTATCAAGGTATTTCGATTATAGTCGGGAGGTCTCCTTCTTGTTCATACCTCAGCCTATTTTCTTGGAGCTTATCAGCGTCACGTACACCGAGACAGCCACGAGCGTATTCGTTCCAGATTTTAACGAGTTTATTATTACGCTCATCCATCGAAGCTTCTTCATTTTAGCCCCTTGGATAGTATGTATGTAGCGCTGTGCCATAGACCAGGTTTCACTCCCGTAAGTAAGGCTTAATGTTGCTCTTGTACACAAGCCCCTTGAGTCAACGCCAATTGCTTCTATTAAGAATTTATGCGAATTATGCGTAAAACTGTTATGCCCCCTACATCTTTATGATGGCGAATGCACAATAATACTACTTATAATCATGTATCGTAATTGAATTAACGATTATCATAATATTTTTACTAACTGTCACTTTTCTTGCTTTCAGGTAAGTCTGCGTTAACTTCTGCTACATTGGAGAATACTTCACAAGGTATCTTGGTAAAGTGTATTTTTTTAAATTAAAATTTGAAATACTATGTACTCTATTGCGACCACAAACAAACATAAATAAACACAAAGTCCAACAGGTGGCTAATAAATCTTAACCTATAAAGTCTTTCATATTATTTTAACATTGACATAATTTGTAAAATTTATCAAAATAATTGAACAGAGCAATACGTCCAAATTATGCGTACTCTAATAGGAGGAAGTGCTTTTAAAGCATAATTCTCGTAATCATGACAAATATACCAAAGAGCAAATAAATTAAGGAATAAATAACCAAATTAAGTTCTCGTAATTTGCTTACTGCGAGCACCTAATCACGACGGTGAATTTATACTAAAAATCTGCGTCATAATTTGATATATGTAGTATTCATTGCGTAAAAAATTGTACTACCACTTTCCAAGTGCCATTTGATCCCCGGCTACGAAGAGAGCCACCCTGTGTCTTCCCATGGGTGACATAGAAAGCCACTAAAGGACAAATAGATGGGGATAAGTAATGTGTTCCTATGTATCATATTACACGTCTTTAACTCAAAGACCAACCAGCCAGCTAATTACAGCCCCTATTCTTTGACCTACTTTTTTAAATACCAAAAATTTCGTATTAGAAGTACTGTAGAGATATATAAATACCAATATCTGATTGGGTTTGCAGCTACAGGCCATACCTCTAAGGTCCTATTTCGTGGAAAAAGCTTCTCTGAATTGGCACTGTTGTGTTAAGACAGATGTAAACAACTGTTGTAAATTATTTTATTACTAATTATATGTGCCAAATCCAAATATTTAAATTAAGTGTTTTTTTTCTAATTCTAATTCAAATGTCACTTGAAATCTTATAGATTACATAAAAAACCTGAAAGAACTAAACAAATCACTCTTAAAGGCCATCTAAGTTAACTTAATAAATTGTATAAATAACCTTTTGTATATTTCACGAGAAATTTAATCCTTCCCTCAATTTGAATAAATCGTATAAAATCAACAAAAAACTACCCATTATACTTTTATAAAAAATTATTAAAAGCGTCCTTTAAAAAAAAATGACTGGTACAATCCGGTCCTATTAATTCTAATGAATTTAAAACGCAATAGAAATCGTGCATAACCAATAAAATCAACCCCTGAATATCCCCTGAAATTAGCTTTCAGGGTGGAGTTGAGGCTGAAAACCGCCAGTCTGACGCCAGCCGTCCCGCTGAAAGGACGTGCGTGAATTTCCTGAAAAATTAAATGTATTATTACGCGAAAATATAAAAATAACAAAGCCTTTAAGATTAAATAAAATAAATGATACATATATATTAGTAGATGTGTGTAGTGTCGGTGTTTAGAAAAGTATATAAAATGTTACAACTTCAATGTGTTTGGAGTACATAGATTTATATGTTTTAGAGCTGGTATGTCTTAGTAAATTATATGTATAATTTTGTGAGTTTGTAAGGTATAATTCAGACTATATTACGGGTAAGGTAAATGGGTAAATTATTAGTTCAAGGGTAATTTTTATGTTCATTATAGTGAGAGAGATTTTTTATTTCTTTGAACGTTTATATATACCGGGTGATTTCAATGTTAATAGTATTAGTCAGTTTTGAAGACCACCGAGTTCGAGTGGCTGTGTGTGAAGTGATAACACTGATTTTCATGGTCTCATCTCAGAGGTCCTAAGT
This sequence comes from Hyposmocoma kahamanoa, assembly GCF_003589595.1. Lineage (NCBI taxonomy): Eukaryota > Metazoa > Arthropoda > Insecta > Lepidoptera > Cosmopterigidae > Hyposmocoma > Hyposmocoma kahamanoa. The sequence continues at coordinate 545,160 of NW_020653770.1, forward strand.
TTGACCGCCAGGTCAATGTAGATAAACTACCTTTGCTATAAATTGTCGCGGGTCTGGATGTGGTACCGTATTTGTTTCCCTATTTTTTACAATACCGAGGGCCCGGACGAACAAGTCCGCAAAGATCTTAGGGGCACTACTACAGCGCCCGTCACCCTCAGACATAAGTTGACAAGTCACATGTGCCTGTTATTTAACCAGCACCTTTACCCTTCAAGACCGAAACGCAGTTATGCTCACATTACTGCTGGGCGGCAGAAATAGGTAAGGTACTTCTCTTGACGAACTCTTTCACAAGAAGCTCCGCTGCTATTAAAAAGATTTCCATAACACAAGTGCTTTATAGTTGCTTACTTTAGGGCCAGAGCAACGTATATAATATTGTCTAATAAATAATAATATTACATAAGACGAACTCACCAATACGTCATCATCAGTCTCCCCTAAGGAAAGGGTTGAGGTCGTATTGTCTCTCCCCTAACTGTCGTAACAAGCTGGGCATATTTTCCAAGGCATCGTATTTTCCCGTTAAGCAATTTCACATCTCGAACTATAACCTCATATCAATCATTGGGTTACATTTATATACGTATATAAAGTAAAAGAGGTAGAAAATACGATGATTATTAGATAACGTTCGCTTTTGAAAGCTGAGAAAAAGCTCGAGTATAGGAGTTGGAGAGAAGAAAGACCGTTACAGTGCAATTTGACAACTTGACCGACGAAATAATCTATATTTCTTAGGTAAACAACGTACACTTAAATTTTCACATTGATTATAAACTCTATTGCTCGTTCATAAGGCAGATTCCTATCAGAAGCATGAGTTGCTCTTTCTATCATTTACAATATCAAATATCACAAGTCGAGTTAACCTGTAGTAACCTATTTTTCATGAAATTACCTATTTCTGCCGCCAAGCAGTAATGGCCACATTACTGTGTTCCGGTTTTAAAGGGTAAGGGTGCTGGTGAAATTACAGGCACATGGGATTTGTCAATTTATGTCTCAAGGTGACGGGCGCTGTGGCAGTGCATCTCGGATCATTGCGTTTTAAAGCTCCGAGTGACACTGCAACTGTTATGGACAGGCGTGTTGCTTACCACCAGACTCACAACTTGTTCGTCCTTCACTTGGTATTAATAATAAGAAAAAAACGGATCACTACCATGGAGTTTGACATTCAAGTACGCAGAAGCTGCATAATAAACCTTTAGTATAAAGTTTTTCTTTCACAATAGTTTTAAATCTCGTAAATAGCAAATTTTGAATATCAACCGGAATCTTATTATAGAAGAGCATGATTGCCCTTTAAATAAATTTGAAACTTGAATGTTGTGTTTGTCACTATTTAAAAAAAAAAATGTGCTGTGGATCTAAAAACCTCATTAACCAAGTGTCTATCATAAACTAAACATATGATTCGAAAATTATTTACTTAGACTAGGAATTTCCCTGTACCAGAGTAGTAACCTAGAACATCTAGAAGGTTTTTCATATAGAAGAAAACCTTTCATAGAAATTTAAGATATGGGCATAGAATGATTTACTCGGGCAATCATACCTCAGCATTTTACCACAAAACCTTTTATGTCATGTCGACAAAGATATATGTACGAAAGCATTCCGAATGAATTTAAAAAAATCGAGGACGTAAAATTTTAAAAATACTCTTAGTAAATGGTTGAATACTAAACTTTATTATAGTGTACAAGAGATTCTTGACGACAATGACAAATTTTGTGATTAGCGATGTGACATGTTGATTAATAATTGTTTTCTCTTTCATATTGTAATGCAATTTCATTTTAATGTGACATTCAATAATATTGTACACCTTATCTGGTAAACCATAGAGCACAAACCAATGTAATATTTTAAGACCTTATGTAATTACATATAGTTATGCAACAAATGTATTCTTACTCTTATTTTTCTTATTCCTAGATTACTTACAGATGACGCTATGGCAAAAAAGTTGTTAAGTATATAAATAATGTTATATACATTTCCTATACGCTTGTATTTTGTATATTGCATTGTCATTTACGAGGTTTAAACCTATAGTGGAACAGAAACTTTATAGAAAAGGTTGTTACACAGATCCCGCGTACCTGGACGATACAAATCCATTGTAATGACGCGTTTCGCTCTTCCAGGTTATTTCTGTCTATGACATTTGAAATAAATATTGTAAATAATAAATGTGAACAAATGTCTGTTATCAAAGATCAACCTCTAGAGTACCTTATTCATTTTTGAGTTTGTAGTGTTTCGTCTTTGAGTTTGAGATCGCGTTTGATATTGTCACAAGATAGCAGTAAAGCTCCTTGTGAAAGAGTTCGTCCAGGGAAGTACTGCCACCTTACCTATTTCTGCCGCCAAGCAGTAAGTGCTCCCAGCATTACTGTGCGGTTGGAAAGGTAAGGGTGCTGGTGAAATTACAGGCGTATGGGACTTGTCAACTTATGTCTCAGGGTGACGGGCGCAGTGGCAGCGCCCCTCTTCAGATCTTTGCGATTTATAGCTCTGGACAGGCGCGCAGTCACTTAATATTATAAAAATAAAGTTCTCAACGCGTCAGATACATTTGTTTACGCCGGCGCTTTGTTTCCGCCGGGCTAAAACCCACTAACGCCCGAAGTCGAATACAAAAACTATCGATTCGCTTGAATATCGTATTGAAATTAATCGTTACAAAAGATCTTTAGATCGTGTGCATTTGAATCGTAATATGCATCCTTGGTAGTGAGAATCCACCGGATTGTAAGGTGGATATTGCGTGAAGTTGCCACTTTTTCATTAAAAAAGATTTTGTACATCGAAATTTGTAATAAATATGGAACTATACCAAATTCGCCGTAAGATTTTGGGCACAAATGGGTAAAAACCCGGTTAACCCCGGGTGGGTTGAGTTTTAACCTACTGCCCAACTGGGGTCATCGGTCGCAATATCAAATCAGTGTCTAATTCACGTGTATTGCTTAAAATATAATTTTCAATGAAAGTATAAACACAATTTCTCTATAGGAGCAACGAGAAAAACCTCCATTGAAAAGACCTTTGCGTTAAATTAAAAAAGCTCTCGCAATACTTTTAGCCCGATGCACTTCACTGGGAGCTGGCTTTCGTTTTTATTAAATAAAGTTATTGCTTTTTTACTATTTTTATACGAAGACAGATAATGGTATTTAATTTTGAAATCATATTAGTGGCCTTCGGTGATATTATTAAAACTTTTCAAAGTCTATATCACTGCGATGAATTTGATCACTACAAATTCTAGCTCAATGCCAAAGGCAAAAGAAACTTTGAGACTTTTTAGATTTCTTCTCTGGTTGTGGTGTAATGACGGCCTAGGAGAAAATGTTGACTGCTCATTAGTTGGCCATACTAAATGCAAAAGCACCTCTTCCGCCTTAGGATACAAACTCTGTATCGCGGGTGCCTTGGACACACACATAGACATCCACAAATTACACCCAAACTCACGAGAGTAATAAATGTAGGCCATATATTTATCCCCAACATCTGCGTGGCAGACTAGCATGGTGACCGATCGGCCAACGGAGGCAATTTAACAGCTCCATGATATTAACTGCGTGGTAAAAAAATACAATTCTTCGATCTTTGTTTCAATAATATTAACAAATTAGCGGAGTATTATCTCAAAATGAATACATGAATATCATGCGTAAAACACAATCACAACCCGCGGAAAACGTCTGAAATCGTTTACAAAATATGGCAGTTTTTTAATACAAAATCGTCACAGAAAAATCGAGTTATGAAAAGTGATGTAAAACAAAACAATTGGGAAATAAAAAGGAAAATTGGGCGTAGAGTCGCAGCAACAAAGCCAGAAAATTGCTTTCCAATAAATTTATTGCCACTTTGCGTTTGATGGAGGGAATGCTCAGTATTTTACAAAGTAAATATATGCAGTGCCCTTTGAACAGACAGCATTTTAAATAATTCAATTTGGATTTGACATCAACCATATTTCTGTGCTTTTACTATAACCTAAAAAACAAACATTTTCATCAATATCTCTTAACTCCTTAAATGAATATATACCTAACTTGGTATATGTAATACACTAAGGCGACATAATCAATAAGAGGTATTTTCAACAGGACACAAAAATATTAGAGTCAGTACTTTTGTCCATACTGTAATGGGCAATCTCCTAGCATGTTTAAACAATATACTTTTTTCTGTTAAATATTATGGAAATTAACCGACTTCAAAAACCTTCTCAATCGGAGTGTATTTTTTGTGTATGTCATGCGATTACTCCGATGTTTGTGAATTGATTTCGATGATTTTTTTTTTGTTGGAAAGGGGGTACGTCAGCAGTGGTTTCATTCAAATTTAAAGAAAATATTCCACCTCTAAGGGTGACAAAGTAGGGGATGAATTCGGATTCGCGCGATTTCAATAAAACTTTGCAAATATATGTAAGTCCGTGAACTTTTGAGGTCTTTTTTTTATAAAAAATTATAGTCATTAATTTTTAGCGCGTGAATTGTGCGACACGAAATATCATAACTATTCTTTTTCCTTCAAGTTTATTTTCTGCCGTTTTGTACAGTGCTAAAAATTGTTTTGTATTTATTTCAGTGTAGTTGATCCCGGTATAAAATTATATATATACATATAATATAGTATAAAATTTTATCAAAAAAATTACTGTCTGTGAAACGCAAGGGCCGGCTACCATACAAAGGGGGAACGCTGCCAGCATCTTGGGCATCTTGCCGCGGGGATCCAATTTTATTCATATCATTTAATCCTAGTTTTACTTCCTAGCATTTATGCTTTTATTGTACCTTACCTGTATATTTTAACTTATTGTCTAAGAAATAAAATACATGTGGTTGTATAAACAAAAGAATTTATTTACTTTATCCTACGGCTAGCTTACAATGGTCTGGGTTTGACACTGCCGCCCCTCGACATTACGGAACAGGTTTATTAAATATACCTATTTCTGCTGCCAAGCAGTAATGTGGGCATTACCGCGTTCTAGTTTTAAAGAGTGCTGTTAAAAGTATAGGCACATGAAATTTGGCAATGTTATGTATCAGGGTGACTGACCTTATTGTTATTTTTTTATTACTAAGAGACGGGACGAACATGTCGTGAAGTTGCAGATGATTTAAAGGGCACTGTCATTGCGCCCGCCGCCGTGAGACGTAAGTTGACTATTCCCATGTGCTGTAATTTCACCAGCACCCTTACCCTTCAAAACCTTAGGTGTGGCGCTCACCACCAGGTTAAACACTTGTTTGTCCATGGCACGTCACTTGATATGATAAAAAAACATATTACAATATTTCTGTCATTTCAAATTTATAATACAGTAAACATTACATTACGGTACAAGTTACAGCGTTTATATTATTCCGTATTCATGAAAAATAAACATCACATGATTTGATTTCAAGATAATCTCAGTACAGAGTACTAAAAAAACCGACCTCAAAAGTAAGTGTAATTACATATAATTACCATGTTTTATTGAAACCGGTTACCGGGTAGTGCGCAAACCCAGAATCATCCCCTAGTTCGCCACTAAAATATAATAAAAATCGGTTCTCACTTCTCAAAGTATATTGAGAGAGAAAAACGCCTTGAATTGGAGAATAGCAAAATAAACCATTAAAATAATTGCTCCTTATAATAAAATTTAGGCGCTATTTATAAAAATGAATCTTCATGCGTGAACAGCCACCCTTAGAGGTGGATGATTTCCTTCAAAATTAAATAAGGCTACTATGGAGGTATCCTCTTTCCAACAAAAAAGAATCATCAAAATCGGTTCACAAATACCGGAGTTATCGCGTAACATACATACATACAAAAAAAAACATACAGTCGAATTGAGAACCTCCTCCTTTTTTTGAAGTCGGTTAAAAAAAGAAACTCTTTAATGTTATATAATTCCTTTTTATGTACATGTCATTTATTAACACAAATTCACTCAAAACGAAGAAGCTTTCTCAGGTCTCTGGACAAACCCTGTCGCTCACTCGTTAGGTCCCAGTTATTTTTTCAATTCCGGTTTTTATTCTTACTCCTTCACTGTTCATGCGGTCAGACTTTGGAACGCACTTCCTATTTCTGTTCACGAAAGTACATCATTAGCTACTTTTAAATTGAGAGTTACGGAGCATTATTTATCTACTCTTCAATCCATTTTATAGATATAATATTATGAAATATGTATTTATCTAAGTATTTATCTAATTTATAATAGTTTAATGTTATTAATATTGTATTACATAATTTTGCACGTAAGCCCGTTGTTGCAGTTATATTGTTCTGTATTTAGTTCTGCAGGAAGAAATTTGTTATAGTAATAAGCAGTACCGTTTGTTTATGTTTTCCTATTATTAAATGTAATCTCTGCTTTTTCCTGTGCAATAACTAATAATAATAGATTAGATAGAAGATCGATATAATTTGCACAGGCACTTAGATGTTGATTTCATCAAAAACTTTAGCATGTATTTTCGAAGGCTGTGTTTTCACCAAGTTTCTTCTATCAAATTTAATGGACTGTCTTTATTACAACACAGTGAGTTTGCCCTTTCATCCATCGAATAAAAATTTAAAACAGATAACTTCAATGAAATTACATTAAGCCATGTTTTCACTAGTCCAATATTTAGATTAATTTTTCTTCGATCTGCCGGAAATACACACGACGCCGACGTCTCGTAAATGTTAGCAAGAACGCGAACGTATGTTTCTAGAAACATAAATTTCGTCCATGATCTTGAAATCGAGGTGGGATACATTCAAAATACATGATTCAATGATAACGGCAAAATGTTGTTGTACGTTCACTCTGATCCATTATTCAAAACCAAAATTATTGGATGTCGTCAATATAACCTCTTCGAATAAGTGTAATTTCTTTTTGTCTAGTAGGTACAGTTTAGAAAAGAAACCTAATTGATTCTTTCATTATCTTTAAATCTTAATACTTACGATGAGATTGACATAGTAAAATATTCTTTTTTACTAAGCACTATAAAGTTCATACCAGTTCGAAACTAGTAAATCCATGTCGCTAAGATACTAAATAGACAATAAAATGTATACAATTAAACAAGAATCTAAAACTGTAAACAACTTGGGACTTAGAAGGATCCCTTTAGGAACACTCATGTAAAACCTATAGGGAATTCGTAGACAGTGTGTTAAAGACATAATTCAAAATGGCATCAACGAATGGACGAGAAAGTTCGAAAATGACAGCTTCGGTTGACAGTTTGAAACTGTCAAGTAAAGCGACGTCAAAGAATTCGTCAAAACATGCTTCTTCGGAGTCAGTATTGTCGAAGAAAGAGAAGGAATGTCTCCAAATGCAGGAGTGCAAAAAAAAGCTGCTGGCTATGGAGCCTCAAGTTATCATCAGAGATGACAATGTGGTGCTGAGGAGTCCACCACAAAAGAAGATTGTAATGCCACCTACGATCAATCCAGAGGTAAGATTTTTTTATAATTATTGAATTAGGTCACTTCGGCTACCTAGTTAGCTGAGTTCATTATTGTCAACATTAACAGATACAGATAAAGCCTGTAAAAGCTGTATCAATGTATCCATGCAAGCCTCAAGACATATGTATTAGTAAGAACCGTAACGAGAGATAATAAAATTATCGGGAAATATATCACGTAAAATGTAATACCATTTTGAAGCCTCCCGTTCGTGTTACTCGGACTCGGCACACTCCGTTGATTTTCCATGAAAAGTTACAAGCATTCTGACTGTTTCTTATTAATATTAAGAATAGCCCTTAATGTTGGCAATAACTCAGCTTGTCTATATACTTTGAATACCAAAACAATGGCATTAACAATTATTATCAGTCTTCAAAGCGAGTACAAATCATATCATAACATTAACAATACAATGAACGAAATAAAAAATAAACGAAACTGTTTTTCAGAATTTAGCGGTAAATATTTATTACTCTTAGCTCAGCACGTATTTCGTTCCTTGCTACAACCGGGAGCACCGGGAATCTATAATCCCAGCACCGGGACTGATCGCATCTCGAAAATACCGGGATTTCCCGGTATTCTCGAGACTAAGCCTAGGTGTACTATTGTAACTGTTATTTCAATAATTATTAACTAAAATATGATCACGCCAAGTATAAGGTAACTAAATTAACTAATAATAAATTTTAATGCGTTCATAATATACCTTCGTCTACTATTTACACAGTGCCAAATAGTCAAAATATACGTGCGTTTACTCGTTTCTGCTCGCTGCTTGCCCGGGGCGATGAATAAGCCTAATTTAATTAAAACCGCGTTTTCATTACCATATTACTATAGGAGAGACGGCGGTGTAAGGTCAAAATATTCCAAGAATGAAGTGAATACAAAATAACTCGAGACCCAAAATAGCCCCGTGAACTGTTAATTAATCCACATGAAAAGGTAACATTTCGATAAAGTTTTATTTACATTGTTTTGGTTTTAATACACAGGGTGTCACACGGCTATGCCACACGGAGGGAAAGTATCTTAAATGCCGTACGTAGAACTGCGTTCAAAGATTTTTAAATAATCGCCTGTCTGAACCGGAAATCGAACCCTGATCGAAAGCTTCAATCCTAGGGATTGTTTGCTTCTAAATAGTGTAGCATCTTAAATAAAAGAAAGGCATTATTTTATCATTTAATTTGAAATTTTGTTCAGGAAATTGAACCTGTAAAAGATTTAGTTTACAGGAACCGATATAAGACTGTGCAGGAGTTAGAAACTGATTTTAGACGTATTATTTTATGTTTCTGGATATCTTTAGCGTGAGAGGGAACACTTATGATCCAAACGATAGTGCCGTGTACCACTCTAGTCCATATCTCTTTTTTCATCAAGTAAGTATGTAAACAAACATCAGTATGAATTTCTCGTTTAGTTTGCCTAGAAGAAATCGTTTAAATTTATTAATAATCGATATCTTCTATAAGACGTATTCGACTTTGAAAGATTGAACTCGATTGAAAGATTTCGCAAATATCTTAGGTATATCGCTACATCTGTTATCTATGTCAATCTAGGAGCTCGGTCAAATTTATTTATCAAGCACCTGAATTCGACATTACAGACATTCGAATCTAACTAGATCGCAGCTAAATATAGCAACAATCTCAGTAAAGTCAATCTATGTAAATGGACGCAATTTCTCTATAACAACTTGGTTACTACCAATTCGGCGAAACAATCACATGGGTTGGGGTTAAGATTATTGTAAGGGAGCATATTGTTGTGCGTTAATAGATTGATGTAAATTTTGTTTCACTCAAACCAATGAAGATAATCGTGAGCAGTTACGTAATTCGTCCCTAAGTGATTTAGACAGAGATTACAGAACTCCACTTCTTTGATCCCAGCATTAATTATCTCGCTTTCCTCACTTCTCTCATCTGTACTTTTACTTTTTTTTTAATTCATAGCATGGGAAGTTCAGTTCTGCTTTGCAGGTGAACTAGATACCTTCTTCTTCTTATAGTATCGATGGCATCGCGGTGAAAAAATTTGCCAATCAGAGACGTACAGGAAAAGAATAGTATGTCGTACAGGGGGGCTCCTTTCATACACCTCCTATAGTACAGAGATCCTTTTCATCAGGAAAACGCTTGTACTAAAATTTTAATTGTTGCTGTCACTTGAATGACTATTTGGAGTCAGGTTTTTCAAATTTTAACTCATTTTCTTTGAGTATCTAACCTTGGATCTGACCTTGCCAATAAAATGCTAGAACACACGACCTTCGGCCCCCTACATCTAATAGCTCGCCGCACCCTTTACCAGATCGTCAATGTCCGAACACATGTAAGTCCGTAATCTTAAAGATCTTGAATGATGAACATTAAAATGTTTCAGTGACTTTTTTGTCATATGTACAAAAGCTCACTTTATTCTTTTTAAAGGGTTGTTTCATTAACAGATGAAAACGCTACGATATTTGACAGCTATGCAGACTAAAATCAATATAGTTTGTAGTTTTTCTCTAATGCCGTTCCTATGACGTGCTACAGGGCCATTGACAAAGTATAATATAATATTATTCGACGACCTCTGTGGTCGAGTGATTGGCACACCGGTTTTCATGGAGTCGCCATCTCTGAGGTCCCGGGTTCGATCTCCGACCGGGTCAGTGTAGAAAATTAACTTTCCTATATTGTCTCGGGTTTGTGGTATCGTCGTTGTTTCCGATTTCCAAAACACAAGTGCTTTAGCTACCGACTGTGGGATTGGATCAACGTATGTGGTGATGTCTAATGCAACAATATTTTTGAACAATTATAAGACGTGTATTGTATTATTTTTCCGATTACCATTCATACGAGTACATCTAACACACGGATAAATTATTAATCCTTGCAATAAAAACATTTCAGTCTATCTAGCTCTCCAAACAGTGTTTCATGGTCAGGCCTCATTACGGACACAAACAAACTATGACTAGCGAATGGAATACCAATGGCGAAAGGCAGTATTGAAATTAAGCTTTAGCAGACAATCCTTTAGTTCCTTATATTTGTACAATTAACTAGCCTCATCATAGAAAGTTTAAGTTGTAGAAAGTGAGATCTTTGATTTTTCAAAGTTCATTTTCAATTTAAATCTGTTATTGAATTGACTTTAACCTGTTACCGCCTGCTTCAAGTTTATTATTGACTAATAGCCATAAGGGATTTATTTGTCTTTACTTTGCATTTATAACGTGTATGGTGATTAAAAGTAAGGGTATGCGTAAGAACTTTTCAATTTAGTTCCACCGTCACCGTCTCTCTCTTCGTCTTTTATGATGTCTAGATCTATGTTTACAATACTATCTATGTTTTCCAACAGCTACAATTTAAGGCTATTCAAGGTTGGACTGAATTGACATTTACTAGACAAACAAGTAACATCGTCGCATAACATCAGGCGAGATTGAGGCGAAGCGTCTATTTTACATAAAATAAACGTCTGTACTAATCTTGCAAGCTACAAAAATTGGCAAATGTAAATTTATAGAAAAAAACAAGATTATGGAATCGATCTTAAAAACGAAAGTAATATGATTTATTACATTTTACGTATTTTAGAAGCAGTAAATCACCTTACCTAACTCTGCCGCCAAGCAGCAATGTGCTGTTCGGTTTTGAAGGGTAAGGTAGCTGGTGATATTACCGGTACATGGGAACATGGGACTTGTCAACTTATATCTCAGGGCGAAATATGCTATTTAAAGTTCAGACTAGCACTTGTTAACTGTTATGGACAGGCGTGCCAATTACCACTAGGTGCACGAATTGTTCATCCCTTTACTTGGTATCATAAAATAAATATGTCTTTTGAATTCTATTGAATCTTTCCATTGAATTTCGCAAAGGCTCTATATTGTAACTCTTACCATATATATAAAGCTGCTAACGCACTTAGTCCCAAATAAAAAATCCATCTTAAATACAAGATCAATATTAAGACGCGAGATACAAGAAGTCCAAATGAAAGTAATTGTTTACAATAAAAGAAAATAAATAGATATGTCATGTGTAATTTGTAATACCTCATGAAAGCACTGGATGTACCATCAATTTACTGATAAATTGTTGAGCATTATAACATATACTGTACGTCATTAAGACCGAGCGTGCGTCATTAACTTTGAACTAAAGAACTCGTAACTTGAAATGTTGCTCAATTCCAATTGACTTTAGAACAGTTTAATAAAATATAAAAGCCATACTGTCGTAAAAAGCCTACAACTAGTAAACCTGGACTAATAAACGTGTTATAAAACGTTGTTACGTAAAAACTTCAAAAGGATCGAAAAATAATTCCGAGTTTGGTGAAACTTGAGGCGGCCTACAAAAAGGCCAAGCGTTTTTGAAAACTTCGAGAATACTTTGGCTATTTATTCGTAAAACTCATTATCGATGGCTAATCTTTTAAAAAGTTGGTGAAGTATAGGTATGTGACATTGCTAATGCTATTTATATATCGATAATACTAAATAGTCTATTACATTTCCATTACGTCGACTTTAGTTGAGTTAAATATCATGAGCTAGAGGTTATAAACGTCGATTTTTTTTTATTTATAAACAAAATATTTTGGCTAACGATTCATTAATTTAACATTTGTCAATGCCGACATTTACGATGTTTTGGGTATCGAGTAATTATTTTCTCTATCGACACGCAAGTTGCACATTACTATTACTCGAGTGCGTGGGCAAGCCCTGCGGGCCACCCTCTCCTAGCTGTAGATATTTACTGAGAGATAACTGTTTTGCATAACTTTGAGACTTTGTATTTTTTCCTATATTGCTATATCATGACCTTTTTCATTCTAAGTACTTTCTATCAATATAATTGAAATGTAACTTTTTATACCTCTAGACACTCCATTGTCTTTATTATTATTATTTTTCAACCTGCTCATGGCCAATTCTTTATTATAATGTGAAAGAATAAGCTTATCCATTCAAAGATAATGGTGGCAGTCTCCTGGGGCGCGATGCCTCAGTGTACTGCATTCGATGAAATTGGAAATTTCTATTATCTTTTTAAAATTCTTCTACATTAAGGTGATCTTCACCTTTATTTAATTCTATAAAAGAGAGTGAATGTGGAACATAAATGAACAAGTTACTTATTAAATGCTTCCATTAGGACAACTACCAAGTTATTCATGTCTCGTCGGCAAAACAGCTGCAGGATATGGTGAGTTATGCATGAGATGTTTGAAAGAAGGGGAATGAAAGATAATGTGTGAAAAACGAAAGGTCGGAATCAGTAGTAATGTTCATAAAAAGTGATGAATTTATTACGGAATGCAAAATTTCGATTGGTAATTGAAGCTACAATAAGCGAAAGAATTTTTTTTATTTAGATTGTAGCTTGTATGTAATCTCAGTTTTTTCATCCTTGACTTGTCTGAGAACCCTGATGATGTCCTTGCGGAGGTTTATCATTTTTTGACGTATCAGGAAGTGTTTCAGAGACATAGTAATAATGGTCGACTTAAAGCTTATAGAAATAACGTAATGCTTAAACTAACTGACATTCCGTACGTTAACGATCCCAATAAATTGTATAATTCAGTTTTCAATATAGTGAAAAGTGAACGTGATAATGTTTTTAAGTCCAAAATCATAACTATTAATAATTCATTGAAATTTAGTGAATGGGCGACTGTGGGAATTCACAAAAGTAGACAAAGGCTATATGATCTTTACGATGAAAGAACTTATAACACTAGTAACAGTTTTAATGATTTTGTTAGGAAATATTCGAAAATGTTTAAACGTGTTTGTGTGGCAGCCAAAGCAATGTTTATTAATAATAAAATAAAAAGCAGCGCGAATGTAGTAAAAACGACTTGGAATATTATAAATAGCGAAACTGGAAGGGTCAAACCTCGTAACTTAGATTTTCAACTAAGATTTAATGACAAAATTGTAAACACAGACGCAGAAGTTGCTAAAATATTTGAAAATTTTTTTACCAACATTCCAATTTTGACTACTAATTCGTTAAATTCATCTCCCACGGCCGCTGAATCCTTACTAAAAGAAAATAATGCAGTTAGTATCACTAATTTAAGGTTCCGTCATGTATTTCCAAACGATATTGTTAAAGCCTTTAAGTCTATAAATATAAAAAATACTGCTGATCTTGATGGTCTTTCAGTCAGAGTAATTAGTTCTATAGTTGATTGTATTGCGCCTTACTTAGCCTGTGTCTTTAATAAATGTGTTGATGATGGTGTCTTTCCTGACCTCATGAAGCAAAGTAAAGTTATTCCACTTTTCAAATCTGGTAGTATTTCTGACCCCACCAATTTCAGACCTATATCAATACTACCAACTCTCAGTAAAATATTTGAAAAATTATTCTAAATCAGATGTGTGCACATTTTTATAGTAATAATTTAATGTCTCCTAAACAATTTGGTTTCACTCGGGGTCGCTCTACAACCGACGCTGGTGTAGAGTTGATTAATCATATATTTGATGCATGGGAAGTCTCACATGATGCTATTGGTGTATTCTGTGACCTTTCCAAGGCTTTTGATTGTGTGCACCATGATACACTGGTCAGGAAACTTCGCCATTATGGTGTGGCGGGACGTGATCTCGACCTTCTTAAATCGTATTTGCGTGGTAGGGTACAGAGGGTCGATGTTAACGGTACGAGATCGTCAGGGTCTGTAATTAGCATGGGTGTCCCTCAAGGTTCAATTCTAGGCCCATTTTTGTTTTTAGTTTATATTAATGATTTACCTAGCCTTATGGAGGGTATAAAACATGAGATAGTATTGTTTGCTGATGATACTTCCTTATTATTTAAAGTTAAAAGGCACCAATGTTCCTATGACGATGTGAACAATGCTATATCTAAAGTAGTTGATTGGTTTGCTGTTAATAACCTACTTCTTAATGAGAAAAAAACAAATTGTGTGAAATTTACATTACCCAATGTTAGAGAGACGGTTACAAACATTGTAGTTAGAAACGAAAAATTGAATCTTGTGGATACAGTTGTATTTCTAGGTATAACGTTAGATGCTAAATTGCAATGGGGTCCCCATATAAGTAAGTTGTCAAAACGGCTCAGCTCTGCAGTGTACGCGATTAAAAAAATAAGGAAACTTTCAGACGTCGAAACCGCTAGATTGGTTTACTTCAGCTACTTTCACAGTCTAATGACATACGGCATTTTGCTTTGGGGTAATGCCGCCGATATCAATAGAATCTTTGTCCTGCAGAAACGTGCAGTTAGGGCAATTTACAATCTGGGCCCCAAAGTATCTTTGAGAGATAAGTTTAAGGAAATTAACATTCTTACACTAGCCTCACAATACATTTATGAAAATATAATTTATGTTAAAAGGAACAGTAATTTCTTTATGAAAAATAGTGACAGACATAACATTAATACGAGGAATAAAAATAAACTAGCTTTTCTTGATAGTCGTCTTCACAAAGTCAAACAATCATTTAAGGGGCAATGTATACGCTTCTATAACAAGATTCCGGTTGATATACAAAATTTGCCTTTCACGAGGTTTAAAACTATAGTGAAACAAAAACTTTATACTAAAGGTTATTATACAACTTCTGCGTACTTGGATGACAAAAATCCGTGGTAGTAACCCGTTTAGCTCATGGAGGTAGTCTCAATCTGATGTTTCAAATAAAAAAATATTGTAAATGTTATTTACAAAGAGCAACCCCTAGAGTTTCTTGCTCATTCTTCTCAGGGGAATCTGCCTTACGAATGAGCGGTAGAGTTTAACCATTGTGACGATTTCAAGTGTAATAATGCTTACCTATGAAATAAAGAATATTTTGATTTTGATTTTGATTTTGATAGTGGTGCTCGGTAACTTCGGCATTCTGAACTTCTCTGCAAAAATTGGTGAAAACAATTTCCCTCACATTTTCGCGTTTCTTTGTTACAAAACGCACACAAGTTTTTAGACATTGAAACAGTATAAATTTACCAGAGAAAAGCACAACCTCTCGTTTCGAGAATTTCGACGAGAGTGACGATGGAACGAACCAACGTAAGAATAATGAAAGAAACGGGAGAATGATTAAATTTTTTTAAAGAAAGTGGCCAGAAACTAGTAAAAGGTGGGATGACAAAGAACGAGGTCCACAATGGTGGTCTGTTAACAATATATGTGTACAAAGGTGAAATAGGACCTAGAGTGAAAGCCAAGAATCAAATGGATAGAGCCATGTACATCTCTGTAGTCAATTATTGTGTATAACAGAAGAAATATGAATGTACAATAAAAGTTATAAATATGAGAGCGATGCTTAATATGTGTAATGTAAGGGACAGAATGAAGAATTGTTTAATAAGAGCGTTGGGGTATGACAGATGCTATAATGACAAGAATAGAATATGAAATGTTTCCATGGATTGGTCATATGGAAAGAGTGGACGTTAATAGAAAAAGGACACAAATTTGTGGAGCGAACGTGAGTGGAAATGTAAGGAAAAAACGAACTCGGCGTACATATATGAACCAGATTAAGGGTGTTCCTACAAAATATCAAGCAAAAATACCAATAATAAACGGAGAACCTTTTGATGAGAGTGGATGAAGCAAACAGGTGTATCAGGAGCGTAGCCAGTGGAGGGGATGTAGTACATACTTGTACAGAAAGAGGTCATAATGTATTTTTACTTCACAAGTAAAGCTCACAAAACGACCATGCCACATTAGTACGTAAATGCAAAACTAACGTATGGAAAAACTCTGACTATGAAAACAGTGGACAATACTTTAATATCGTGATTATGATCTCCGTGGTCGAGTTGCTTGCACCGCAGTTTTCATGGTGTCGCCGTCTCTGAGGTCCCAGGATCGATCCGCGACCGGGTCAATATACTAAACTGTTTTTTCTACATTTTTTTCGGGTCTGGGTGTTCGTGGTACCGTCGTCGTTTCCGATAGAGCAACGTATGTAACGTTGCCTAATATTTGTTTATTCACATATTTATTTATTTATTATCGTTCTTTTCAAAATGGCGATTATTGTATTTGAGCATAATGCCTTTGAAATTCTATTAACACTATAATTTACAATCTAATTGTGAACTCACCCACCGGAGACTTCAAAGGCAAGTAATCTCCAGTGAATCGTTAAACAAACGTCGTCAAGTTTACGGTTATTATTAAACCGTTATTTTAGCCTTTGAGCTGGACTCGTCTTCAGTCTTCAATTAACCAATTAGATTAAGTTTGCATTAAAACGGACAACCCTGGTCAAGTTTTAAGCAGAAACAATGCTTGTATTATAGTTTACTAATAAATTTTCACGCGCTATGAAACGTGAAAGCAATTAATATTTTGACACGACTTTGTCAGTTTGAACGGCCCTATTGTTTGTGCTCAGTTGAAGAAAACACAAGGAAAACAAAAGATAAAGAAAGCTAGTTATTTTAAGGCTCAAAGCAGGCAACGAATAGATTGTTGGCAGATTTTTTGTTTATGCAAATTGTGCGCCAAAGAATAATAACCGCGTGGAGGCAACAAAAAGATATAAATCATAGAACGCACCGAAACTTGAGAAAATCAATATTTAAACCTTACGCACACGTTTAATTTTCTTGTCAGGTATATCAATCACTCGCACAATAAAGCACAGAGTTTTTGACAGTGTTTTGTATATTTTAAGATGTCTATCTTATTGTTGGAGGTGTCAGCCGCAGGTTCGTATGGCGACGGCTTGAAATATGATGCATTGGTATCACAGGGGAGGAGTGGGAAGCATTCATGTAGTGAAGTAAATATTTTTTAAATATTTATATAATCGGTTGAGACAGAGACAATGGCAATAGTATTTGTCTGTTCATACATTTCCTTAGTACATTATATTACGTAACCAATTCTCAATGAAACGTGGAAGATTCGAATCCCTATTGCGGCATGGACCTGTGATTTTCTACATTATCATTTGTGTTGCACAACCGGGGTAGTTGGCGGGCTTATGTCCAGCAGTGGACGCGTGGAAGCTGACTATGACGTACACTTATGAATTTTGTAGCAATAAATAAAAAACACGGATCCAGATCGCTTTTCGAAATGAAAAGAGTGTTGTTGTTGGGCCGAAAACTTAGCTTAAAACTTAGAATTCACATCTTCCACTA
Organism: Hyposmocoma kahamanoa; assembly: GCF_003589595.1. Taxonomy (NCBI): domain Eukaryota; kingdom Metazoa; phylum Arthropoda; class Insecta; order Lepidoptera; family Cosmopterigidae; genus Hyposmocoma; species Hyposmocoma kahamanoa. The sequence goes on from NW_020653770.1 coordinate 562,853, forward strand.
TTATATCTCTGATCAACCCCCGTACCTTTCTACACAAGTTTTGATTATAGTGACCCTCCCTATCGACCCTTAGGGTATACGAGGGTACTATAACATGTCACTTATCTACTACAAATACACAGTCTTTTTTATAATATCAAGTTACGCGACGAACAAGTCGTGCGCCTGGTGGTAAGCGACACGCCTGTCCATAATAGTTGCAGTGCCACTCAGAGCTTTAAATCATAAAGATTTAAGGGGCACTGCGGCCGTCACCCTGAGACATAAGTTGACAAGTGCCAAGTTCCAAAGCGGAACCTGAGACGAATCGAAAGCTCATGCACTTTTGTTACATCATATTTTAAAACAGTCGTGTAAAACTAAAACATGCTCTCCTGAAAACATTATCAAAATGGCGTTTTCGCTCTTACTACAAAACCCCGTCGATGTATCCTTTTTGTCTTTTAATTGCCTTGCATTTTTTTTTCTTTTGCCATATCCCTCTTACTGTATGGAAAGTTGAAAAATTCCAAAAAGAATCTTATGGCAATTAATTTAAAGTCTAAGTGCATTACTTCAAGAAGTCTGAACAGATAGTATAGTACGTCAGATTTAAAGCCAAATACACCCTGATTGTCTGGCGATTGGAGTCCCGCCACAAAGTGAATTTTAATTCATTTGCGGTGATGATGTCGACCGATTACCTGTCGACCTTCATGACGGAGGACTTTTGGTCGAAGGGTTACTGGCTATTACAAGGTCGGTTAACAGACACCATTTTGTGGGACACGTCGCCGAGAAATGCAATTCGTGCGAATTAGTTTTTTCTATTATATTATATCTATGTTAATCTTTAAGGTGTGTATGTGGTTCACAGTTGCTTGGTTTAAACGAATTTAAAAAAAATTAGATATGTATCGTACACCACTGCTGCCTCTCTCTAGTACGTTAAAGCGTTTGGTCTAGTAATTGTACCCTTTATTTACCCATTACTCGCCACCGTTCTCAAGTCGTCGATTAGTCGATTAGAGATTAGGCCAGAGGATCCCAAACTTTTTTGTATCGTAGACCACTTGCCATTTTTGTCTGTATTGCGTAGACCCCCTGCCTTTCTAATATGGATTTGTTTTACAATATTTACTTAAAACGTGTTTTTGAGAACTGACAGTGATTCTCACTTTGATAAGTTAAACTGTATAGTGTCAAATAATAAAAAAACTAATTAAGTTTTATACATGTATCTAACCGTATATCTTGTTTGTTGGCAAATGTTTACTGCATAGGTAATCTATGTATATATTATAAGAAAGTATTATATGTGTAGAAGGCAGCATATCAAGCTACATATTCATGGGTCTTGTCCCATTGCACTGAAGGCGATATTCGAACAAAAGTGTATAGCTTGGTGTTCTGTTGACTGTACATAGTTATAATTATTCGTATGTGGATCACTGCACTAAGGGAAAACCAAAATTTTGGTCACGACCTGCGCAAATGGGTTCCACTCTCGTGGTCGTCAGTAATGCCTCATGCAAAAAAATAGGGGGCTGTTTTTTTTACATGAACACGGACCCCTGGTAGGTTAGACTGTACCGCTGGAGGTAGATATATACCACTTTGGGTATCATTGATCTAGGCCTTAATTCTAGTAAGTCAAATATCTACGGAGAATACTGAGACCGCCCCTGGCGTACGTCATTAATATAACATGAGTGTTTGTGTATGATTTATGAAGTTTTGTGAAATACTGTAAAGTTTTGACCTTTGAGAGTTCAAGTTATATTACTAAAAGAATAACAAAGAAATAAATAAAACTGTTGACAACGCAATCGAATAATCGAATAGAAACCTGAATACAAATTTGTTATACAAGTACAAGATACATACCATCACGCCCGAGTCTCAATGGGGTAGGCAGAGACCATGCATCTTAACTTGGTACGTTCCTGATAAATCATAAATGTAAATCCTAAAAGTATTCGCTTCCTCCACTCGCATGCGTATCTTCATACATGGCCTTTATATTCTTGATATTTTTAACCTGGCCTTTTTAAGTGTATCCCCAATCTGATCAAGATGTATAGTCGAGGTTTATTTCTCTCCAAGTATATATACACTTGATCACACACTTACAATTTTTGATCTGTCAGCTCGCCTTGTAGAAGTCTCCGGTGTCCACAAGGCGGGCAGTTGTTTCCATTAAAGAATAAGTTTAGCTATTCAAATGTTGCCAGTCTTCTGGGCACGATGTCACAGGGTGCGCCTCTCGAGAAATTTTTACTTATAACTTTCAAATATTATATTATATCTAAACTATGTTTACATTATTATTGAATTTTTTTTGTAAAATAACTCCACTAGATTTTGTTATCATTATTAATACAAAGATAGAACACATAGAAAGTCCTATCGGGTTGAAAAAGTTTTTTTTCGACCCGATACTCTTACCAACTGAGCTATGGTCAAGTTATCGAGTTGTCGAAATTCTCCTACGTGGTTTTGTTAAAGATCTTTGTACTGGAATTTTCGGCATTCTGAGCCGCTAGTGACATCTAGTTAGAGATTTTAGAACCTTCTTCACCACAGCCAGCACTTTCAACTGTTATATTCCGTCGGTGATGTTGTCTAATATTCATTTATTTGTTTATTTACGTTAAAAGTTAACTAATCCTGAACAAATATAGCTGACAAGGAACAGGTAGCCATTGAGAGATCAACACGGTTCGCTCCTTGTGACATGACTGTATGGTTTTGATTTTTAAGTTATGTATATAGGCACACTTAAACTTTCTCATTAGATAAGACCCGTGCTCAGTTATGCAACGTAGGATGAGTTGATGATAATAAAAACAAAACGAATATAAGGCTAATATTTTCTTAGGACTTAAGCCCTAAAATAATATAGACTAGAGGTTACCCTAATTATATTTCAGATAACAAAGAAACGTGGGACCGAACAACGTATACGGGAACAAAAAATGGAAAGGGAATAATATAAATTCCACCCACAGAATGCATCAAAGCACTGAAAAAGATACTTACTATCTTTAAATGCACGACGCTACTTTGTCCGCGCATTCTCTTTCTAGAAATTTAATACTCTTTTTAATGCCTCTGACGGTCATTACCGAGAGATAGTCAGTTAGTTGCGCAAAGTGTTCTACTTTTCAACGGACTTCGTAAAGGCAAATTATCAATGCATCTTCAACGAGTCCGAATCAGAAATGAGAAGTTCCAAGCACAAGTCCTGTCGGATGAAGTAGGTACAGCTGTACTCTCCTTATCAAAACTAACGTAGTCGGCATTTTTTAGATAAAGTGTGTTAATTAACTTATTTATCTGGAATCATCGAAATCAGATCTACTACAATTCTGCTAAATACCAATTGGCCACCTTGGACTTAATTGAAAAGCGTGCTTGTAGGGGGCTCGGATTTAGTAGAGGCAAAGCTGCAGAGCCTTGAAGTTTGCCGTCAAGTTGCCTGCTTATCGGTTATCTACAAGATATATATCACGGAGAGTACATTTACTTTCCGTTATCGGGGGACTGGACGAAGCGTTACGCTTCCACATTTATATGGCGAACGACTATGGAGTGGAATTCGCTGCCTGCAGACTTATTCCCCATCTTTATGTCGCCATCTCTGAGCTCCCGGGTTCGATAACCGGCCGGATCAGTATAGAAACTTTCTATTTTGTCTCGGGTCTGAGTGTTTGTGGTACCGTCGTTGTTTCCGATTTCCATAATAAAAGCACTTTGGCTACTTAATTTGGGATCAGTGCAACGTGTGTGATGTTGTCTAATATTTATTTAATTGCCAATGGTGTCAATTGGGCTGAAGAGTTCTCGAGCGATGACCGCGTACCGGACGCAACGTGGTCTGACCACCCGCAAGGTGACGACATCGCGATGAAGTGGACGTCTTTCGATTGAAGAGAAAAATATCCAAGCAGTTTTGTTGATTTTACCAAGTATGACCAATGTATTAATTGGCTGTAGCTTTTGTGTGAATATTGTAAAGCACAATAGGGCCAACATATCATTCTTCAATGTGGGATGTGGGAAACCAACTTAATATCTATGGCAATACCTCCTGCTTTAGAGAGGCGTACGGACGCGTATGTTCAGCAGCGGAAGATTACAGACCGATATGATGACGCGGATAAAAGGTTGTGTGTAAAAGTAGCGATAAATTAAGCGGTAACTGTTATAACATTGTTGTTAGTGTTAACGCTTCGTATTTTACTGCTAGATTAACGGCTTGCTACATTGTATGTTACTTTTGTGATTAATATTGTTGTTGTAAAAAGAAATGTTTATAAGAAATTACTGTATGTACCAATCGAAGCTCATCATCATTTAAATACCACAATCTACGAAAGGATTACCTACTCAGCCATTCCTGAACTGCATAAAATTTGGAACTAGTTGTAGCGAGACGCAGCAGTCGCTACAAATCTCTTTTGTATATATTTTATAGTCTCTTTAAGTTTGAGTTTTATACTTGAATTCTAAATTTAAACTCGATTGTTTTTGGCGCCTTTTCGTGATTTTGTCTTTGCTGTTTTGCTTTGATAGCGACATACGTGTTTTATAATAAATTATTAAAAGCTGTAAGTACATTTACTTGGCCTTGCTCACTCGTTGTTAGCACCCAACCTTTAACTCATTGATACAGTCCGTTACACTAGTTTAAAAACTACAGTTCTACATTCGTGCCAAAACTCAATTTTGAATTTCGACCTGAGATGTTTGTGGTCAAAGGTGAACATAAAACACGTAAAACTGTGAGGAAAAAAAAATACAGGTGGAATTTCGATTTACTACTACACTTTAGCAGGTAATCGAAGTTCCGCCTAATCTGTATAAAGTTTACTTATCCTGGCATAGCAAGTCCAAGCCGCGCAAATCCTTCTCAACGTTTTTCTTCTGTGTTCTAATGTAACTTTTGTCAATAAGGAACTACTTTACATTATTGGTGATAATATAGATTATCAAGCACAGTTCGTTTCTAAAAAAAATAAATACTGACAGTAAAATTTTAAAAAGTTCAGTATCCCTTAATTGCGCAAGTAGGCAAATTACATTGGAACTCATTAACACATTAACACTATTTTTAACCGACTTAAAAAAGAAGGAGGTTCTCAATTCGACTGTACGTTTTTTTTGTATGTATGATACGCTATTACTCCGGTATATGTGAACCGATTTTGATGATTCTTTTTTTGTAGGAAAGAGGTTACCTTCATAGTGATTCCATTTAATTTTGAAGAAAATCATCCACCTCTAAGGGTGGCTGTTCACGCACGAAGATTCATTTTTATAAATAGCGCCTAAATTTTATTATAAGGAGCAATTATTTTAATGGTTGATTTTGCTATTCTCCAATTCAAGGCGTTTTTCTCTCTCAATATACTTTGAGTAGTGAGAAAGGATTTTTATTATCTCCTGTGTCGAGTATAGTGGCGAAATAGGGGATGAATCCGGGTTTGTGCACTTTCCGGTAACCGATTTCAATAAAACTTGTCAAATAGATATAATTCCACGTACTTTTGAGGTCGGTTTTTTTTCTTTTATTCTTGTAACTGATCTCGTAACTTCTTTTAGGCCTGATGGTAAGCAACACACGTACCCATAACACTTGCATTACCACTCAGAGCTTTAAATTGTATGAGATCCGGAAGGCACTGCTGTCGTCACCTTGAGGCATGAAATAGACAACTTTCATAACCTTACCTTTTATAAACTTTCAAAACCAGAACGCAGGTACAGTAATGCTCACATCGCGGCAGGAAAAGGTGTGGTGGCAGCACTTCCCAGGACGAATTCTTTCACAAGGAGCTCTGCAGTTTTATAAACAAAAATCCACATTTTACAACAATTATTTTAAAACATTTTATGTACAAACCACCTGAACGAGCTAAATGTACCACTATATTTTGTTATTTATGTAAGCAGAAACGGTATATTAAACTTTTGCACAAAGTTTCTCTTAGACAATAGTTTTAAACTACGTAAATGGCAGAACTTTGAGTACCGACAGAGACATTATTATCAAAGAGCAAAAGAGAATTATAATATAAGTACAATAATACCTTCGAGTGGAATCCCGGTATTATTGTATTGTATATTTTTGATGTGTAACTAGTATGGCTGTAATGAATTCTATCTTATTATGTCATAATAATCTCAATACAGAGTACTAAAAAAACCGATCTCAAAAGTACGTCGAATTCCATCTGTTTGCCAAGTTTTGTTGACATCGGGTACCGGAAAGTGCGCAAACCCGGATTCATCCCCTAGTTCGCCACTATACGTGCGAGTCCCGGGAGACACAGGAGATAATAAAAATCGGTTCTCACTACTCAAAGTATATATATGAGAGGAAAACGCCTTGAATTGGAGAATAGCAAACTCAACCATTAAAATAATTGCTCCTTATAATAAAATTTTGGCACTATTTATAAAAATGAATATTCATGCGTGAGCCACATTTAGAGGTGGATGGTTTTCTTCAAGATTAAATTGAACCACGGTGGAGGTACCCTCTTTCCAACAAAAAAGAATCATCAAAATCGGTTCACAAATATCGTAGTTATCGCGTAACATACAAACAAAAAAAACATACAGTGGAATTGAGAATCTCCTCCTTATTTTTAAAGTCGGTTAAAAAATAAACCAACTTCAAAAGTTCTTGGTATTACATATATTTGCCAAGTTTAATGTAAATCGGTAAATAGAAAGTGATTCCAATCCAATAAACCTGAGTTATCCCCTAATATGCTACCCTTAGAAGTGAAATATGTTCTACAAATGAGACCAAAAAAGGCTCCCTCTTTCCAAAAAACCAGGATCATCAAAATTGATTCACAAATGTTGCCGGAGTTGTTGCGTAACATAAAAAAAACAGTCGAATTGGGAAACTCCTCCCCTTTTTTTGAAGTCGGTCAAAAAGAGGCTAAACGATAATATTTCTGTAAGCTAAAAGAATTCAGCAAGTGTACCTCCACTATACTATAAACGTATAGTTGTCCCGCAGCTGGGCACGTATCTCCCAGAGGAGAGATTCACCTCGTAGGACATGATTGTAGTAAACGCATAAATGTCATTGTATTACAAAGAAAAGAGATCGCTACCTTAAAATCTAGTCCAGTCAATAAAATTGTGACAATTTTATTTTCTATGATTTTGATGACAAGGCAAAGAATCGTCTGAAATTGTTTTAATTACTAAACACCCTTAATTGTTCAATTTTATTAACCGACTTTAAAAAAGGAGGAGGTTCTCAATACGACAGTATTTTTTTATTTATGTTACGCGATAAGCCCGGCGATAATTCGTGAACGGATTTTGTGTATTCTTTTTTTGTTGGAAAGAGAGTACAGTCAAGAGCACGTCAAGCTAGACACGTAACACTTAAATCCAACTCTATGCCGCTTACGATAAGAATGATCCAAAGTACAAAGTGTCAAGTATTGGTCTGTATAAACTAGGAGATAAACCCAGTTTCGCGCATTTTCCGGTAAATACGTAATTTATGTAATTAATAGATGTAATTCCAAGAACTTTTGAGGTTGGTTTTTTGTTTATAAAAAAGTTATATTTGTGTTACATACTTCGATTCGATTTTTGTTTTGTTTAAATCTAAAGCAGAAAAATACTTTTTTAATTTTATATTAAAAGTCGACAACGCTCGAAACCATCAAAAATGATTGATAATCCCTGTATAGACAGGGTTATGACGTCACGTAACACACGCTGCTACGAGTCCCATGAAATCACATAAATTCTGCACTCGTTCTGAACAACGTGATTACGTGAACAATTATTTTTCAAGAAAATCTACATTATATATACGTGTGGCGCACTATAAGTTTCCGGAATAAATAAGAAAAAAATACTATAACTGGTCAGTAATGAATTTATTGTTTCTCAAAATATTCTCCGTAAGCGTTACTGCACTTTTTCATGCGAATGAACCAATTTTAAAAACATTTATGCCACTCCTCCGTGACAATTTCTGAAATATATTTTTCATACTCTTCGACAGCCTCTTCAGGTGATAAAAATCGTTGACCCTGTAACTGGTTCTTAATTTTTGGAAATAAATAAGTCAAAGTCAAAGTCAAAGATAATTTTTTCCGTAGGTAAAATAAATTTACACTTGAAAACGTCACATTTAAGCTACGGCTCGTTCAATACGCTGACCTCCCTGAGAAGAACGAGCAAGAAACTCTAGGGATTGCTCTTTTCAAACAAACTTAAATGCTATGGAATACACTTTGAATCAAATTTGTGTGGATTCTGGAGCCGTGTCGTCTTTCCATACATCTTTATCTAACACGTACTTAGTCTTCAATTTTGTAATATGATTTTTCGATCAAAATATTTTTAATGTAGTTTTTAAACTTAGGAAATGATAAACTTAATATATGCTCCGGAATCTTATTGTAAAATCGTATACAGTTCCCCATAAAAGAGTTGTTTACCTTGGTTAAACGAAATCGTGGTACCATGAGTTTGGGCTTAGCTCTAACGTTAATATTACGGATCTCTTCTTTCTTATTGAATTTATGTATATTTTTACGGGCATATAAAATATTTGAGTAAATGTACTGTGATGCCACAGTCATGATACCAGTCTCTTTAAACTTTTTTCTGAGAGAAACCCGAGAGCCTAGACGGTACACAGAACGAATCGCTCGTTTTTACAATACGAATATGGTTTGAACATCTGCCGCTTTACCCCACATGAGAATCCTAAAAATCTAATAAAAGTCTAATAAAAGTCACATGGTGCCAGGTCGGGACTGTACGCGGGATGGCTCATAAGGTCAACGTTGTTCACCTTCAAAATTCATTTGTCTCTCTGGCCGTGTGAGAACTGGCATTATTGTGGTGCAAGATGATATGGCGTTTACGGTTATTTTTACGGAGTTTGTCAATAACTTCCGGCAAACAAATGATCGTGTACCAATCCCTATTCACGGTAGCCACGTGTCCAGTTTTATTAAAAAAAGAAGCAATCATCCGTTTAGAGGCACTTTGCACGTGCGCCACTTTGGTTGGTTTCGGCTCATCTCGAAAGATCCATACGCTCGATTACTGCTTTGTTTTGGGATCATAACTATAAATCCATGATTCGTTACCTGTTACTATGTCCCACACCCAATTTGACGCCCCTTCGTTGAATTTGGTAAGCATGGCATTGCACCAAGTGACGCGATCCGTTTTTCGAGCCTCAGTTAAATTGTGTGGGATCCACCGAGAGCACAGCTTTTTCACACCAAAATGTTTGTGTAGTATTGATCGTATTTAACTCATGCCTTTTGATCATACGGCACACAGCATCGATGTTTTTGTTGTTCACAGCAGTGGACGGGCGATCATCACTGACATTCACTCGACCGGGTTTGAATTCTGCAAACCAGCTATAAATAGTCGTTTTGCATGGTGTTCCATCGCCAAAAGCTGTTTGAAGCCAAGCGAAGCTCCGCTGAGCTGTTAAATTATACTTGAAGTCGTAGAAAATCATACTAAGAAAAGTTTCACAGGTTAGATCCTGGTGATGTAGACAACCAATTTCTAAAATGACGCCACAATATAATAACATAGATATATAACATAGGGATACAGGTCCCATGGTCACGGTTGACTGGGAATGGGACCTGCAAAGGGCCCGAAACGTCGGTTTGTTTGAAAAAACAAATATACGCGATTTAAATCCGGAAAAATAATTTCATTTCCTATGTGTAACAATCACGAGAACCTAAGAACTCGATTCATAATTGATTGTTCATTCTTATATTTTAATAAAAAAGTTTTTGTGTTCGAAAATCATTTTACAGTGTTGATGACTTTTTTTATAATATAAAGTGGCGAGACGAACAAGTCGTGCGCCTGATGGTAAACTACAAGCCTGTCCATAACAGTTGCAGTGCCACTCAGAGCTTTAAATCGCAAAGATCTAAGGGTCGTATTCTAGAACTCTACTCAATGCTCAAGTCAGGATTGCAATTGAAACACAAGCACTGGAAATACGACCCTAATGGCAGAGACTTGAGCATGATTTCGAGTGCTTTAAACCGTACTCAAATCCTGACTTGAGCATTGAGTAAATTTCTAGAATACGAGTCTGAGAGGCATTGCCACTACGCCCGTCACCCTGAGATATAAGTTGACAAGTCCCATGCGCCTGTAATTTCACCTGCACCCTTACCCTTCAAAACCGGAACACGTAATGCTGACATTACTGCTTGGCGGCAGAAATAGGTGAGGTGACAGTACTTCCCCGGACGAGCTCTTTCTCAAGCAGCTCTACTGCTTCTTAAATTATTTAAAGGATTTGTCTCCCTAAGAGTCTATACAAAATCAAAAGGCTTTCGTTGATTCCGCATTGCAGTGAAAGTGTTGATTGTGTGTGAAAACACGATTCCTAAATATTTTCAAAAAAAACACAAACTTAACTCGAAATTTTTCAAGAAAACCGCCGTATTCAATAGGTACTTTATATGAACTAAATAGAACATATAGTATACGATATACATTTTTCCAATTGTTTTAATTTCGTTTGTAAACAAATAAATTCTGAGATAAAGCCAGTGACCCGAGCAAAATGAACCATATTAGTACGAAAGAAAAATTAATTGGAGCTGAGATAGTATCGACTCATAATGGTTTAAGCTAATTTACCAGGAGTGATCTATGTTTAAACCAAACTATCGCGTTGTTTTCGATGTCTTTCCTCTTTCAAAAGCAATACAATACAATAATACAATCATTCCTATTAGATCTTTTCAGTATCTTTCGCCTTTCACTTTTAGAAAGACCTCCGCTCCATTGACGGAACAAACAAAAGGAAATAGAAACAGAGAGCGATGAGCTTTTATTAATATTCATCCAGAGCTTACAAAAGTTGTCGCTGGGGGGCCACAAAGACAGCGGCTTTTGAAAAGCGGATGCCTGTTGACATCAAAACGTTTTGACGTATCATCGCTCAAAAAGGAATTTTTGCAATATTGTCCTTGATATTTACAACAAAAAACTCACGAACTGTTGGATCTTTCGAAATGATACTCTATGGAATATATAATATCATGATATTTGTCTATTTTTTGTGAAAATACAATACGCAAAACATTAACGTTAATGGTACAAAGATCTGACAAAAACACAAAGAAAAATTCATTCGATCAGATTAGAAACATGTACTCTTTTAAGTTTAAAGTGTGACGATGTGTGGTGATGTCAGGTAATGCGACGACCTCCTTACATCGTCATCCCACCTTTCTATCGTCTTTTCTCCGGTTCCTGGCCACTCGATTTAAAATTTTGAATCATTCTTTAATTCCTTTGCCAATTTTAATACCAATCTGTAATTTAGTATAACTCGGCCCTCTTGGGCCTCTTTTTTCTCTTTACCATCAACTTGAAATAAATTTCCGTGGACCTGAAGTTTTCTTATTTTATTGCCGTGAACCTAGTCACGGCTCCTTGGGGTTTACAACCTTTTCAAAATTATTTAAAAGGACCGCTCTAAATCTTAGCTGGCTCACGCGTCCCCTAACACAGGCAGCATTACCGCGCTGAATGGCCAACGGTTGCACCAGGTAAAATCCTATCCCTATTATATATAACCTATCTCTAAGCCGACGACTCAATTTCCTGATTTTTTTTTTTGTAAATGTCGAGGTTACTAAATTACTAAATGTAACTTGTTGAGTTATTTACTTGCCAAAGTAAACCTTATACGACGCAGTAATACACCTATTAATTTAAATAATTTTTAACTTGTTTAGGATTTTACGAAGGCTGTATATACATTGGGAATAAAACAATTAGTAATTAAGTTCTTTGGATGTTTCACCATCATGATGTACTTACAAACATTCATCCCATCTCCGGCACACCAGCAGGAGGACTGGCTCCGAAGCTGAGCTGGCTGAAAGAATAAAAAGTAATAAGTACCAGGATCTCAGCTCTAACTACCTATTTACAGCTTTAGAGTCGAAACTCTTGGCCCGTGGGATCCAAGTGCCCTTCATCTGTACAAAAATTTTATCCAAAAAATTAATAGACTGTCTAGGAAACCCAAGGGCCTGCGGCTACCTTGCCCAACGCATTAGCACAAGAACACAAAGGGGGAACGCTGCCAGCGTCTTGGGCACCTTGCCGCGGGGACCCAAATTTATTCATATAATTTAAAAATCCTAATTTTTATTCTCTTTTTACCTTACCTATATATTATCAAAATAAAAATAATGTATTATTTTTTGTGACTCCACTAGTTTGTTAAAAATAAAAGTCAGCCGTGACCTGAAAGGCCCGAAACGTTGGTTGGTTTGTTACCGAACGGTTACCATGCAGAGGTCCTAGGTTCGATTCCTGGTCCGGGAGAAATATTTGTAAGGCCTACATTTATTTCTCTCGTGAGTTTGAGTGTAATTTGTGGTTGTCTATGTGTGTGTCCATGGCACCCGCGACACAGGGTTTTCCCTAGTGCGGGACTGTGTTGAGTGTGTGCGTTATTATTATTATTAAACTTGGAAAAAAAAAATGGCGTCATTTTTGATACGTAATTATTACTAGTTGCAGCTTCTTACCACAATACGTTTTTATTATGCCGATATTTGTCGGGAAAAAAAGAGTGGTGAGGTGTACCAGAATCTGATGACATTTAGGCAAATTTAAATTTATAGTGGGCTACACACTTTTGGGGTGGACATATTTTTTTAATTTATTGCCACTTGTTTTAATATTCTAATATTTATTTCCGTAAAATGAGATCGCTTGCTGTTGGATATTTTGAAATGTTTAGTTTTTCAGGCTGTTTCGTGGCCCGTATCCTTGTGAGACTCCATTAGGTGGATAATTAATGATTTGTAAACATTCCGTCGCTTTCAGGATTTCAGGTTTCCTTATTGGCTTAAAGTTTTTGATCCTTGTCTTCAGATATCTCATTAACGACGTTCCCATTTAGTAATAGTTCTTACTGTATCGTGTTTTTATTAGTTTCCTCTCAGAACTTAATCATTCAGTAGGCGTAATTTGTTACGCATATGAATTTTGACATATTATAAACAATTATTAGTTAGTTAAGCGTTCAAATCATAATTTCAAACAAATTAACGTCGACTGAAAAATAAATCTGCGCCCACTGCTCACGTAAGAAGCGCACACGCAGACGTAGTTTGTTATTTACGCGCGTAATCAAATCCCTATTTGAAATTACGTGGAAAAACCAGATATAGCGAGCAATAAAAACTGTCGATATTTAAAGCTGGCGCTGGCGTAAAAATCTTGTTTGTTTGTATGCGGTTCGACTCCAGCGTAGTATAGCCGCGAGCACGTCTCACACCTGTTCAGTTACATTCATTTGAATTTTATTTATTTTACTCTATTTTATTTTATTCTTTTGTAGTTTATGAATACAGGGTGCCCGTCGTAAAATTTCAATAGATGTCGTGTCAGTCAAAACATGACGGAATTTAATGAGAATTCTCCGTTAAGTAGGTTACTCACATGAAATTAAACAATTTTTTTCGGTCAAAATCGCTGATATTTGTTTTTTCAAACAAACCAACGTTTTGGGTCCTTTACGGGTCCCGTGGTCACGGCTGACTGAAGAAATATTCTAAATAATAAATATTCTTCAAATTATTCTATAAGGCATTAGTCTCGCATCAAAGATGGAAATTAAAAACGTTCAACAAATAGGAATAGGAATAAAATACATTAGAGACATCTGTTTCCCGCAAACTGCAGTTTGGGACTTTTTAAAGCTAGAATGAATAGGCATTTAACAAACATACATACAAACAAACGCCTAACATAATCGATAATATTGTCACTTAATATCAGGTGAAGCTAGCGTCATTCATAAAAACATGTGGTGGGGGGAAAAGGCATAAAATTTTTCGAACACCGAGGCCTTCAAGGCAGACAATGAATGAAAAACCCTCTTATTATAGAAGACCATTTTATGTCAACTGTCACTTTTTAAATGCGAAATTTGTATTCTCTGTAAATAACAGACGGAAGTATTATTCGGCATCTCTAGCTGTATCCCACCGTACACAGGTTGAACAGATTTTTACAATTTTTTAATCTTAATTTCGTTTTAAATACGTACATAGAAAAAAAATGTTACAAATACTCGATTGCAAGAATATAGAACGAAAAATCTTCCACATCGTTTACGTCAAAAAATGCCCCTCCAATCATCTTGATTTCGAACTCAAGGGTTTATTTTTTAAAGCACAAAAAGAAAGCATACCTCTTATATATACTAAAGAATTGCATTAGGTATTATAGTATTAGTGTAGTAGTTAGTTACTCTTATGTCGTGGTTCATTTATATATATTTATTCACCCACAACAGCGGGGGACTTATTCTTTTCACAGTGTATGCTGAGCTGTCACAGACTAACGATTCGTTCTGTGTACCGTTCAGATTCTCGGGTTTCTCTCAGAGAAAAGTTTAAGGAGACTGCTATCAGGACTGTAGCATCACAGCACATTTACTCAAATATAAATAAATGCTCGTAATAATATACACAATTTCATTAAGAAAGAAGATATCCATAATATTAACCTTAGAACGAAGTGCAAACTCAAGGTACCACGATTTCGTTTAACTAAAGTAAACGATTTTTTTTTTGGGAACTGTATACGTTGTTGCAATAAGTTTCCGGAGCATGTATTAAAATTATCACTTCCTAAGTTTAAAACTCGCATTAAAAGTAACATAACTGAAAAGTCATATTACAAAATTGAAGACCACTAGATAAAAATGTATAAAAAGACGACATAATTATCACGCTGGTCTCCCAGGACGGGTTCGATTTCTTGGGCCAGGGAAACAATTGTATGGTCTACATTGTTTTCTCTCGCGAGTGATGTAATTCGTCGTTGTTTAAGTGTGTATTCATGGCTCCTGCGATACAAGATTTGCCTATAGTGCGGGTCTATGTGTGTGTTATAAATATATGTCCATAATTATATATAGAAATAGAAGTACCTATACGAGGTACATATTATAGGGATTATTATAACCATATAAGAACTACGTGCCTCAAAGCAGCAAGTTAAATCATGCTCATTTTATGTACATAATATGCATTAAGGCTACTTACGCATTTAGGCGTACCGGGGGAATGGCTTTATGAATAGTTAATGCAATCGATGCCTGAGAACTGAGTCACAAGTTGCAGGCTTTGTCACTTTAACGGCCGTCGCTGTCTCCCTTTGAATGCTAAATCAATTGAAGAACAAGTAAACCACAAACAAACCCTCACAAACCTGATACTCTGTAGCAGTCATCTTCTAATGCATTTCCGTTGTAGCTCCAATAGTGCTCAGGCATATATACACGTAAAACCATACGAACTAGATTTTGATACAAACGACAGGAAGCCGCTGCGTCGTGTTATAGTTCCCAAAGAAACAGAACATGTGGCATCATAATATAAAAAATCAACCAGCATTTTATACTACGAGTATCATTATTAAGAAAAAGTCAACTTAGTCTATATCTTAATTGGTAAGAGCGGTGGCTCCGGTGTGGTAACAGATGCTGGTTCGAATTCAATCACTTCGAAGGAATTTTTTTGGAACTAGTACAGTATTTTCAGATCAAGAACACCAGGTTTTAAACAAACAGGCTCGCATGAAAAAACGAATCCAAGTGAGGAGGCCTTCGCTTGTTTTTATCTAGAGTTATACCCTATTATATAAGATATAAAATATAGCATGGTCGCCATTTTGTCTCCTAACTGGCTGTCCGCCATTTTGCAATTATTATCTACTTTGCTTTAACATTTTTTTATAACACCAAATGACGGAAACAAGTCGCGCGCCTGGTGGTAAGCAAAACGCATATCCATAATAATTGCAGTGCCACTCAGAGCTTTAAATCACAAAGATCTGAGGGGCACTGTTACTGCGGTCATCACGACAAGTCCCATGAGCCTGTGATTTCACCAGCACCCTTACCCTTCGAAACCGAACGCAGTAATGCTCACATAACTGTTTGGTAGCAGAAATAGATAAGGTGGCAGTACATTCCTGGACGAACTCTTTCACAAGGAGCTCCACTGCTACTCAAAACTATGATAACGTGAATGCTAGCTGCAGTTACATATACAGAGAACCATAACCCCGATTCCCTATATAAACATCATAAACATCGTCTACAAAATATGTGCCAAGTGAACAGCCGTACGTTTCCGAAATCTTTTTTTTGCCAATAATCACATTGCTATACCGTGAGAGACCCAATTTCGCACAAATTATCTCGCTGATAGGGTCCTCATTCCCTTGATGGAACCCCGACAGGTCCCCCAGTGTTCGAAGCTTCTTTTATAAGTTATTGAGGCGTGTGAAATTATTGGGGCAAAGTATTATTGACCATTTTTCCTGCAACTTATTACGTTTTATATAATTAATCGCAATAATGTGTTTGAAACCAGCTGTTAAATTTCACTGGGAAACTCCACATGAATACTAGGAGTAAGAAATGAAACATATGGCGAAGAAGTTAAAGTGCACTGTCTATTGTTTGCAAAGAATCTTATCATATAAGTGCAAGTTAAACGAATGGACACTTTGGATGTGTACTCTTCGTTCATGATATCAAGTGCTGGCGGGACGAACAAGTCATGTGTCTGGTGATGGTGCGCTTTTCCATGTGAATGATGAATGAATGACATTTATTTGTTTAAAATACGGTTTACAAAATGTGACACAAGTGTTTACAGTCATCGTATTTTCCCGATATTGATGTAAATCTATACATATCTACACTTTGCATTTGTAAAGCAATTTTTATTAATTACTAAGATTAACATAAGATAATACCTAGTAAGTTATTGTCATGTCATGAAGATAGCAAGAATATAACAACAATGATATATATTTTTTATCAAATTTATTGAAATTTATGTCTAAAGAAATCCTAATGGAATAGAAATATTTATCTCTTGGCCATGACATCAACTTACGTTTATAGATACGTATACATTATATGAGCTTACAGCGTTCTGGACGTTCTAGCCGATCGGAGAAACGGCGGAACCAACTTGGCAAATTCAAATTTAGAACAAATGAGAAATTCTAAAAGCGGTAACCCCGGTGTGGCAGCAGACGCTGGTTCGAATTTAGTCAGATCTGAGGATTTTTTCTTCGTGTTGTTCGATCTGTGCATCAATAATATTCTCGTTATTAATATTACTACATGTAACTATCTTACGTAAACATTGAAAAAGAACCCCATTGTGCACATCAAACAAAAAATAAATTGTCTTCACAAAGCTTCTTTTTTCACAAAAGCCTAAATACGGATTCTATTTTTTTTTTGTTGTATAACAATACACGACTTAACCTTTCTTTTTTCATAAAGAAAAATATTCAACTTCGGTAACGATTTAATTCTTCTGTTTATATTATAATAATGCCCGATTATTTTTCCTAAAAGCATTTTCATTTTCGGAAACAAAATGATGCAACTTCCATGAAAATTTACTATCCAATGTTAACCCCGAATTCTCAAAATTATCTACTAAATCTATTGAATTACAATTACAATTTGTTTTTTGCTTGTGAAGGCATTCATATGAATGACCAAACACTGTAGGCTTATCAAAGTAGACCCTGCCATAGGGGGAATAAACATGCACACGTTTTGTTTTGCCGTGATTTATGATTACACCATTATCATGAGACTATTTAATAATATTATCTAAATCTTCCTGAATTTTGTATTCAATTATTGCCAAGTTTTTGTTAGCGTACACTAAACAGATGTAGTCAGTGTACATATATACCTTACAATTCTTAACTACATTGCACATGGAATTAATGTGCATACTGTACTCTCCGGCCTCGTACTGAACCAGTAGGTACACCGTAAGTAACTTTAAACTTTTGACTAGTTTTCCTCTATAAGAATTTGAAGCATTCTGTCTTGAAGGTACGCTCGGAACCAATCCCTAAGTGGGCCACGAATACCACATTCGTCCATAGCTCGAAGTAACTGGCAGTGTTCTAAAGTGTTAAATGCTTTTTTGAAATCTATAAAGACAACTATCAGTGAAACCGGCCAGCGCAGACGCGGTACGGCGGCCTTTTCCAAAACTATGATGATCATGATGATAATACTCTATAGTCTTGTCGGTGGAGTATCTTCCAGTCATGTCTTTTATAATCCAGCTCCTTGACCTCCTTATACGATACGACACCGGCCTTTTCCTCTATTTGGTCTATGTAACTGCGCCTAGATCGACCTCTTATATCGCAATAAGAGCTCATGGAAAGGCCCCAGAGTGCCACTGCAAGTGCTATGTACAAGGGTGTCCATGACTAGGCGCACGACTTGTTCGTCCCTTCATTTCCCGGTAAGACCAAATTAGGAGATAGAGGAGAAGAGTGGAGAAACTTTTCTAAACTGGTTCCAGTCTGGGTGCTCTGGAAAGTGCCCCGGAGTGAATTTCGTTGCTCTGGTGCTCCTAGTACAGGGATTTCCCTAGTTTGAGACCAGGCATTCGGTGTGATTGTCAGGAACATTATTATTATTAACCTATGTCCTACTGAGCTACCACTGCTCTTGAAAATAGTAGATAGCTATTACCGTTTATTGTCTTGCATCGTACACACAACATTACAATAAAATCAATGGTTTCAAAGAGAAACGAACAAGTCGGGAATACATACAAACAAACACCAAGAAGAAATTAAATTAACATACATAACGTGACTAACCTAATGATAAACAGCTTCTGTGTTGCAGAAAGTCAAATAGTTCGTGGCCCAAAAAGCAAAGAACAGATTTTCATAGCATGGAACAGTTGATATTTTTTTGCGCATCTTCAGACAGATCTACATGGTGAAAGTTCTTATTGACATGTACAATCACTTTCCTAAATATGATGAATTAAAATAATAATTATTAATAGAAATATGGAACACAAAGAAAAATTCCAAAACTGTGACAGCCAAACCAAGACCTGAAGCTTCATAGATAAAGGCCGAAAAAAGAAACAAACGATCTGTAACAAACACTAAGAGCGCACTACCTTACTATCCGTCCGAAAAATTAACTGTCAAATAAGTAATACTCGATCAAATTAAAAGACGCATGATGCGAGTGAAGCTCCATACTTACGTTGTCTTTCATTCATTCATTCATTTATTTATTTGCATTTCACATGGATGATAAACTTATACATGTGATAAAATACATTGCAAGCTTGAACGTAGTTAATTAGTTTAGATAATTAATTATATTATAGATTCTATTATTATTAATAAACATAATTATTACGTAATATTTTTATCTTAAAATTAATTAAATTATTATTTTTATAATTATTAAACGTTTTTATCACTATTACATTTAATTTAATTTCATTTATTGTAATTCACATTTTAATAAACTTAGCTACATACATGTGATACCCTGTTAGGACGTAGCACAATTTAAACTTAAACCTAATGATACAATTATTTTAACATATATTATAATATATATTATTCGTACATTTATTTATTATTATAATATATATTATACGTACACTTATTGCTAATAATAATTTTTACTGATTTGTATTTTCAATTATTACCTAAATTTCATATAGACATGAAATCAATTTCAAATACATTTATCGCCAAAAATTCAGACATATTATAATAGGTTTTTTTGTTTAGAAATTCCTTTAAACGTTCTTCAAAAACCGTGTCTTTATCCAAATTTTTAATGTAATTTGGGATGTGGTTATATACTTTTATTAACATAGGGTGTGGTGCACAAGAAAATAATGTTAGGCTAGAGGGGGAAGATTTTAAAGATTTCCCCCCCGTCAAAAAAAAAAAAGGCTAGAGGGGGGAAGTTTAAGCTTGTTATGGTAACGATTATTTAATTAATGATTAGTCTTTTAATTTGGTCGAGTATTACTTATTTGACAGTTATTTTTTCGGTCGGACGTCAGACGGAGAACGAGAGAGACCCCCTGTTCCGAATCCGAGAAATGACGGTTCGAAATGTCACAAGAATCATTTTATCTCTGGGTGTACAAGCAATATTCGCATTTTCTCGGATTTGTATCGGTCTTAGTGCACAAGGCACTTAGTGCAGTTATAAATTTGTAAGGTCTCCTGTCTCGATCTGAATCTCAGTTGGTAGGCATACACGAAGTGCGAAACTTGTCAGGTCGGAGGAATTTTTCTTTGTTATCCATCTTAATATTAACAATTAGAACAAACTAGTGGAGTAATGTTCATAAAAATAAATGATATTCAATAAAAATCAGAATTAATATAACGTTACGCTGTATAATATATTCCATTGTCGACACCAAAATCTGCTTTGTGTTGCAGCGTTCGAAATAAGTTTTTTTTTGATAATATCAACTGACGGGACGACCAAATCGTGCACCTGGAGGTAAGCTACATGCCTGTCCGTGCCACTCAGAGCTTTAAATCGAAAAAATATGAGGGGCACTGCCACTGTGTTCGTCACCCTGAGACGTAAGTTGGCAAGTCCCATGTGCCTGTAATTTCACCAGCAACTTCAGCCTTTTTAATTCAATATTAAAAAGGGTAAAGTTGTTAAAATTGATTACGTCTACTCCACGCCTTTTAATAATTTCCCTAACAGAAAAATGAAGATAGCTCGCAAACTAACGTTCATTACGTAAATTGCCCAGGTTTTTGTATTCCACTAGCACCGTTATTGTAACAAGACATCGCGACAAAGGCGCGGGCAAAAACAAGTCATTATAATAATCTTTAGTTTTTCTTTCTTCGCGCAGAAGCGACGTTATTTTTCTCCGTTAATGTTAAGCATCCTTATTAAGGAGCAGCCTGCAGCCAAATGGGAGAAGGGCAATAGGGAGAAATATTTGCGCAAACAAGCGTACCGAATGGAATGCACTACCGGATATGTTTCACGAAAGCTACAATTGGGGATTATTGAGTGCAAGGCATTCTTTTGGAATGACATTGTAGACAACTTTTAGTAAGCCTGGATTAAGAGCAGTGCAGATTTATCTGAGGACGCCACGTGTGGCGTTAGAACATAGTTTTAAAGTGACGCGTGAATTCCGTACAAGCCACCCTTACGTTAATTGTAGGCGACACTCTTCCGTGAATATTCGCACTAAGTTAAATACTCGATTCAGAGCATTGCGGATACTACGCATGCGGACTGTCCGTCCGTACAGTCCGTACAGTCCGACCGTCCACATATATCTTCCCTGGCCATCAGATTAAGCTCCGCAGAATACGTGAGCTTACCGATGTTAGTACTGCCAGACTAGTTTACTTTAGTTACTTCCATAGTATAATGTCCTACGGGATTCTCATGTGGGGTAAAGCGGCAGATATTCAAACCATATTTGTATTGCAAAAACGAGCGATTCGTTCTGTGTACCGTCTAGTTCCAATTTGACTACAGTAAAAGGTAATACGTGTGAGCACGCTTAGCTACGATGGCGGAATGAATTGAGTGAGGGGCGCGCGGGCGGCCCAGCGGCGCCGGAGTTCTTTTGCGTTAACACGTACATTCTATTGCAAAGAGTACACGTAGTGCACAGCGCGCCATGTAATCATAGCGTCTTTCGTACAGTATTTTCTTTAAAATCTTTAAAATACTATAAGCCACACAACTTCGTTCCGTAAGTCCGTTTTCCAATGATCCTTTTTAAAACAGGCTGTTGCGGTCTCCTGCTGAGACAAATATCTCCCAGTTTTTTCACACACGCCCGTTTAAGTGCGCATTTCACCTCCGTCTCACCTAATGGAAAATGACGATGAGATTGACGATGCAGCATGCATACCTATCTAAATAATGCCTATTCACTCTCGCCTTGAAAAGGGCCTAGTTATAACGTTCAGGATACAAGTCTAAAGGAAAGGGAATTCTCCTCCATAGCCGTTCGCCATATAAATGTGCAAGCGAAACGCTCCGTGTGAATCTTTATAACGCACACACTCAACGTAGCCCCGCACTAGGGAAACCCTGTGTCGCGGGTGCCATGGACACACATATAGACAACCACAAATTACACCCAAAGTCACGAGATAAATAAATTTAGGCCATACAAATATTTATACCGGCCCGGGAATGTAATAGTTTTTAAAATAAAAAATAAAATGTTTTTATTTAACTGCCTCTGTGGCCGGTCACCATGCCGGACTGCCACTCAGAGGTCCCAGGTTCGATTCCCGAGCCTAGAGAAATATTTGTATGGCCTACATTTGTTTTTGTCTTTTTTTTGTGTTTGTCTATATGTGTATCCATGGCACCCGCGACACAGGGTTTCCCTAGTGTAGGGCTATGTTGAGTGTGTGTGTGTGTGTTATACATTTATACAAATGGCGACCGCGTACCCAAAGACGCAAAGACCACACACGTCGTTCTAGCGATCTGTAGGGGAGACCTATGTCCGGCTAAGCTAAGACCTATACTTTTAATCTCTTTTTTAAGGACATCCCCAGTCTGACATGTATATATATATTTGAGAAATGTACGACGCGGTCGACCTTTCCCACGCTACTTTTCACGTTTTCCCGCTTTATTAGCTTTTAAAGGCTTTCCAGTACTCAACGCACTGTATATTCAAATAATTTAAGTCATTTTAAGTACTCGATGACGGAATATTGAGATTAGACGTGTTGGAGCAAGTTGTAATAACGGCTTAATCCGTCTATTTATTTCAATCTTTTATTACGGCGCAGCTTGCATGACTGGGGAAAAGTGAGGCCACAAAATAAGGTGATGTTAAGGCAAACATAATAACGCGTAACTTTATTAATACGATGTTGTATTACGTGACTACTGCGAAGTGATACAGTATTATGGAATAAATTATTGTACTGTACATCAATGTCGCAATGTTAAAATTATAAAATTCTATGTGTATTCCATAGCATTTATGTTTATTTAAAAAGAGCAACCCCTATTTAGCTTAAAAAATGACGTTTTCAAGTGTAAATTTACTTTACCGAATAAACTAAACGATTTCACACTCTGCCTTTTGACTTTGACATTAACCCATCCATTATAGATGGCCTTTGGCCTTGTAGATGGTTTCCTTCACAACGATATTGCAACAACTCTCTCAAATATACGTAACTTAGAAATTATGTAAGTACATAGATTGAAACCGTCGATATCTCAAGAGAGATGTAACCGTTTTTCCTATGAGCTACAACTACTCTTCAATTCGCAACAAAATTACAATGTTTAAAAATTGTTAACGAATTACAATATACAGTAAATAATTTAATATAACAAGTTGTAACCGGAAGGCTGAAGTTGTAGATGTACATCCCCGTTCATTTCTATATAAGTTTTGATTACAGTGACACTGACTTCATCCGGTTCTCAAAAGGCACGTAGAGTACCTCCATATTTAAAGATAAGCACCGGAGCTGAAGGCTCGCTCACTTCCCGTTGCATAAAATCCCGTGCTCAAGTAACGGCACACCGCTAAGCCATTGACTCTAAAGTCCACTACCAAATCTCCTCTTCGCTGGCGGAGCTGTAGGCACGCTCATCTCTCGACGTCTCTCCAGTTCCCAGAAACCTATGCGGCTGGAGGGACCGGAGATTATTTATTTATTTTATTTTATTTATTTATTTTAAACACTAAGAATATTACAAAAATATATATACATCACACCCTTAAACCTACATATATATAGCTCTCTGGGCTAGTTCCGGAAATGTCGGTCGCAGTGTTCGCTGGGGCTTCCCAGCGACTTCATAGTCCGGGTCCGCCAGAGGCGCCCGTGAAGGCGTATCACTGGCGGGCTTGGTCTGCACATAGTCTCGATAACCGATTACACGCGGGTTTCTATTTGCGAGTTCGGTAACTTCGGTATAGTGAACAATGGATTTAAGTTTTTTCCGTTTCGCCATACTTGGTTATCACCCGGACAACTTGCTTCGTGTGGTCATTGTCGAGTTGGCAAATGCGTGAAATAAAAACAAAACTATAGAACAAATTTATGTTACAAATGAATATTACATTAAATTATTAATGGTGTAGTTTCCATTTACACATTGAAAATTTAAAACTGCCACAATTTTTAATAATTGATGTATTTCGGAAGCATTTTCAATCAATTATCGTCAATTAATTAAATGAATAAATTATGCCCATATAGCTACATGATTCCCGGTAATTAAATTGAACGGTATTTTTTTAAAGATTTACTGTTAATAATGTTTTGAGGACCTCGATAGCCTAGCGGTTAGAACTGTGACTGCTAGATGAGAAGATCGTGAGTTCATATCCCGGTAATATTAAACTGGACAACGATTTTTATAAACTCTCGTGGTAATCTGCGTAACGCTGAGTTCCGTTACCATATGGTACTTATATACTTCTTTGATCGTCTGGGAAGTTATAAAAAAATATAAGTGGGTAGTTGTTGCGATGGTTGGAGCATTAATATTATTTTTAAACTTATGTATATCGTGTTTTACTATAGGTTAGAGCCTACGCACACCACGTATTTTATACGCGCCGACGACGCGTGTATACGCGCCCCAAACACTGTCGCCGTGCGTATGTAACGCGCATTTTGATAAGAAATAGTGTTAATTTTAGTTTTGTTTCTTAATTACTTACTTAGTTTTTTTTTACATGAAATTTTAAGTGTAAACTCCAGTTGAATATATAAGCTTCTTGCTTGCAACCTGATTTTGCGCGCCTGTACGCGCGTTCGTTATTTTATTTGATAGATTGCTTGTGATTAAAGGTTATTTTTGTTAAATATGTTAATTTAAAGTTCCGAACTTGTTTGGTTATGGAACCATACCAACAAAAAACCAAATAGCAGTAAAGCTCCTTATAAAAGAGTTCGTCCGGGGAAGTACTGCCACCTTACCTATTTCTGCCGCCAAGCAGTAACGCTAAAGTTTTTACAGGTGCTGGTGAAATTACAGGCACGTGTGACTGGTTAACTCATATCTCTGGATGACGGGCGCAGTGACAGTGCCAGTTCTTAAAACCTAGAGAACAAAAATTATGAGATTTTGGAACTACCCAAGTATCGCTATAGAGCCTATATTAAATCTAACACGTAATATAAGATTGTCAGCGACTTAATTAATAAAGATCCACTTTATGGGGGTTATTAATTCCGCTACGCGGGTTATTAAATGTGTGGCTGTTGCTGACTATCCTGGCCACCAGACAATTTATAAGCCCGTTATGAGATTTGGCTTGTTTGAGGTATTCCATGCTTCATTAGCACTACATTCTGCTACATTACGGATGGACAGTACTTTCTTCAACGTTTTGTTAATATGCTTATGAATAACTTTATTGATTTGGGTATTTATTTTATATTCTCGCCTATGCCAGGACTTTAAAGATACATAAGAACTGCCTACCCGTTTCTGCTACGAAGCAATAATGTGAGCATTACTGCGTTGCGGTTTTGAAGGGAAAGGGTGCTAATGAAATTACGGTCACATGAGACTCGTCAACTTATGTCTCAGGGTCAGGGACGGGCGCAGTGGCAATGCGCCTCAGATCTTTGCGATTTAAAATTTCTGAGTGGCACTGAAACTGTTATGGACAGGCATGTCACTTACCACCAGGCGCACGACTTGTTCGTCCCGTCAATAATTTACTACTTTGGTAGACTTTTGCCTACTCCATACCAATCTCCATAGAGAAAATAATGTTACATGAAAATTATAAATTGATACTGTCGTTGTTACTCTTCTGTTTAGTATTAGGGGAGACCAGGTTACAAAAGTAACACTTTGTACTTTTTCTTTGATTTCTATCTCGATAAAGTGAATATAACCCTTTACAAGTTTCGTCTATCCTATACAAATGTATATTATAATTTTATTTAGTAGATCATGGTTTCTAACAATTACAAAGCTGCAAAAAATTACACCTTTTTTTTTTTTTTTACCTTGTTACTTTCGTCCTGAGGGTCAGGGCGAAAGTAACAAGGTACTGGGCAAAGTAACACTATTAACGCCCAGCGCAATATCATTATATGTACTACGAAAAAGAAATGCAAAATTCGTCTTGCGTCATTTCGGTCATTGGATAATTCTACACAGCGTTTGTTACTTTTAACCCCCGTTACTTTTGTACCCGGTCTCCCCTACATTTTCCTATAGCCTATTCTCATACCAGTAGCAAGGATACATTGATTACCATTTATTAGGTATTATTTTTGCCAGCAGTGGAGCTCCTTGCGAAAGTGTTCAACCAGCAAAATACTGCTACCTTACCTATTTCTGCCGCCAAGCAGTAGTGAGCATTACTGCGTTCCGGTTTTGAAGGGTAGGGGTGCTAGTGAAATTACATTACATTACAACTAATGGCTCAGAGTGATCGGCGTGGTGGCAGTGCCCCTCTGAGCTGCATTGTCATAGACAGGCATGCCGCTTACCAACAGGCGCACGACTTGTTCGTCCCGTCACTCTCACGCAGGAATCATTTACAATTCTATGTACACGATTTACGCTGCAATGGAGTTGCGTGTTTTAGTTTTGTTTGTGTTTTTTGTTTCAAAATCCATTGACAATTTTATTGTGAAATAAATTATTTTACACATTGACTTACAATTATATGGACGTCGGGTCCGCGCTAAAAAGTGTCCGCACTTGTAAGGCGCTAAAATCGTATACAGAGCGCCAAACTCCGCTTTAGTCTTCATTTGTTCGACTGACAGCGCGATACTGCGATGACATTACAATTTAAATTTCGAATAGGTTGACTTGGGACATTTTTTTCGTGGTTTTTGTATTAGACCCGTCGTCCATTTATTTGTAAGTCAATGAATTTACATTAAGAATTTCCCGAAGATCGTCGTAGAATCTGAGATCGATCGCTCGCGGCTTTCGGTGGGCAATGGATTTAATTAAGTCGACGTCAATTTCTTACACCATTTATTTGTGCCACAATTCATTAGCGTAGACTACGGGAATGTTCCGTGATTGTCGCTCGGTTATCTTAATGTCACTGTTAATTATTAATTTCCTTTCTTTTGCAGGTAAGTGGAAAATGGAGGAGCGGACGAGCGGTTTTTGAGGTTAATTATCAGATAGTGATTCTGGCGTAAGTAATTTTCGACCGAAGGAACGAAAATAGGCACCAGTAGAAGCGTTTTGGTTACGCCTCTTAACTAACTTAACTATGTAACTTTTAAATATGTATTTTATTTGTCATAATATTATTCTTCATTTTCTCTACCAAATTTTATACTATAAACATACATTATTCTGATATTTAATTTTGCTATCGGTAACAATCTGTGAGGCTATGAATATTGGATTGATCCTACATTTCAGGTCGCCAGGTCTTACCTTACCTTTACCTAAAAAATAAGTGTGTGTGTGTGGGTGTATTATTGGCATCCGAGGGAGAGAGAAACATAATTTTAACAATATTTCGTAATTGTTTTTACCGGAACCGAATTACGCTTTATATACTAATAGGACTTTTAGACACAAAGTTCGAGGCCAAGTGTGTGTCTATTATTCATTAAAAAATCTGAAACCATTGGCAGCTCACACCTACTTTCACCAAAAGAAAAGATATGTTGATTGCAACGCTCCTTTATTCGCTCACCTATTCGGCTTTCCATTACTATCGCTGTTGCCATTTTACTGTTCTCGATTTTACACAAATAAAATCGACAACTAATTATGCAATAAATTTTTATTTGGTTTGTAAATAACCTTCATTGCGGAACTTGTTCAATAAGTCATCGGTAGAACTCAACTACAACCACCGCCAATAATATTTTGCGACCGGTTTCGAATACAGTTCCCATTAAATAAAATATAACTCGCTAAAATCCTCATCTTATGAAATACGACCGAAATGGACAAATAAACAACGTCATAAATTGAAACCGACACCAACACAGCCACTGCGCCAGCAAGCATCGTTATTTCGATGATGTATTGAAACATAGAGTTTTAAGTTCCATTTTTATTATTCTGCACAAGTTTGAGCCATATTACTTAATTACTTATTATAAATATTTATAGCCTGAAAACTTGTCTCAGTGTATGGTTATTAATATTCTTATTATATCTTGCCAACAATGACATTTTGACAACAAAGTTATTTTTATAAACAGCCATATTTATTTACTAATGTTATGCTCCCCGAATTTTGTGGGAAAAAACAAAAATAGTTAATTGTTATGCAAGGCTGCAAAGTTGTGCAAACCTGAGCAATTGAAGGAGTGGTTCAATGATAGAAACCTGAGCGTAGCGAGGGTTTCGAGCCACGAGACGCAAACCAGCTTTGCTGCCGAGCGAAACACACAACTTTTCGCCTCATTATGCCTAGGAAAATGGTATATGAAAGAGAAACAGTCGAATTATAACATAATAAATTTATTATGTATAAAAAGAACCTAAGTACATGAATCTTATTAAATAACCTTTTATTTAGATGTATGCGCCAGACTATCGCAAACAGTGAAATTATTGTATATTTACATTACTTTAATTAAGGTCATTAGTGCAAGTTAATCTAAGTGATACCTAAATTAAGTAAAATTGTTTACTTGTATCTTAATAATATCCAAGTAGGTGATTATAGTATAATGATTAGTCGAAATATTTTGATCAATAAATTACAATAACACAACATGACTAAGAATAACTAATAAACAAAATTAGTTATCATTGTCAATTTAATGTAAACAATAACAAGAATCAAATATATCAACGAATTTACATCACGTAAATAATGTACGACAAATCGCGTAGTTGAACGTGTCATGTTTCTTTCTTCATCGAAAGAAAATATTGGGTGCACCACAGTTCATCGTCAAGTTACAATTTCAAACACAGATTTCTAATAAAAAAGAAACACTTTCCGTGCTACTGAGATGAAAACGAATTTTGTGAAAGAAAAAACCAAAAACAGAACAGGACCAAAAATTTAGTTGACGTAGTGTTCATTGGAGGTTTCGAAATATAGACATTTACTAAGGAAACTGTGCATCGAATACGAGTTGCACAAAGAGCTATGAAATGCGACATGCTCGGTATTATATTCCTCGAAACACAGACATCCGACATCGGACGAAAGTTCTAGACGTTGAAGACCGCGTTATAGACCTTAAGTGAAATTGGGCGGGACATCTGGTTAGACGTGGTGATGGATGCTGGAGTGAGTGGAGTGGTGGTCAGGCCGAAGAAATCCGGGTCGTCCAATTGCAGGCTGAGTCGACGACATAATAAAGGCAGCGGGAAAAACCTGGATCTGAAAGCTTGACTGGAACGAAAGGAGGTCTATATCCAGCAGTGGGTGATACTAAACAATGATTGTGATATAAATTATTGTCACGTCTTACTGGGCCCATAACTCTACTAATGATTGTAAGACAAGGCAACATTACAAGGCACATGGGACTTATCAACTTATGTCTCAAGGTGTCGGGCGAAATGCAGTCCCTCTATACGCGATACTGCAACTGTTATGGACAGGCGTTGTCGTTTACCACCAGGCTTACATTACATTGGAATTGTTCGTTCGTCACTTGATATCATAAACAGTACAGAACTCTAAAAAACTGACCTTAAAAGTTCGGGGTATTACATCTGTTTGCCAAGTTTTATTGAAGTCGGTTACCGTAAAATGTGCGAAACCAGATTCATCCCCTAGTTTGCCACCCTCAAAGGTGGAATATTTTCTTCAAATTTGAATAAAATCACTATTGAGGTACCCCCTTTCCAACATAAAAAGGATCATCAAAATCGGTTCACAAATTATATACATACAAAAAAATACAGTCGAAATGAAAACCTTCTCCTTTTTTTGAAGTCAATTAAACTCTCCCTGAAAAGAATGAGTAAGAAACTCTAGAGGTCCCTCTTTGTAACTAAAGATTTGTACACATTTATTACTTACAAAATTTTAGAGTTTCAGTCACCATGGCAACATCAAAGTGCGGTAGGACTAAAGGTACCACCAGATTCGTTCTGTAAGTTGAATGTCGGTGCGATAGTTCCAAACTTTTTTAATCAACGCCATTCGGATCAACTGCAAACTCGACAAGGGTGTAATTGTAATGGTTCCGAAGGTCTACAAGGAACTTTCGACTAAAATTAGGAATTACAATAGTTGTGCAAAATTTACGACATTATTCCACATTTATAAGGCGAACAGTTATGGAGTGAAATTCCTTGCCTGCAGAGATATTCCCTAAAAGCTATAAGAGTGAATAGGCATTATTTAGGTGTGCATCCTCCATCGTCGACCACATCGTCACTTTCCATAAATGATGTCACATTTTACAATATTGGAGGTTTCTTTAATGTAATTTAAAATTAATTTGATTTTTTTTAAACTGTATTAGTATAGTATATTAATTATTGCATGAGTGTTTACATAATAATTATGACATTTTTATAAAAAAAACTTTGCTCCCTTTCTCTGTATTCGTTACCGCGGCCACCTTGAGAATACTGAATATAAATACTGCCTCAGATTGAATTCCAATTTTTCCCGTACTTATATATACTAATATAACACATTACGAAACTAAACCCATTTGAAAAATGTATATCGTACATTGTGCGTGATCTACTTAGTTCAGTTGATATAAAAAAAATATTCTTATAGTTCAAGTACCTATTGAATGCAACGGTTTTCTTGTCAAATTTAGAGATAAATTTTTGTTTTTTTTTTCCAGCGTAAAAATTTTTGGGAATCCTGTTTTCACACCGTATACCGATCTCTCTACTGACTCTAACCTAAATTATTGAAAAGTACGTGCAAGTCCTCGCCAAAACGAATCTTATAAGCCCAAACACAAGATAGCTGCTATACCGGGTGGAAATTTGTAATGCCACCTGGAGGGAAAGTACTCTAAATACTGGAGATAGAATTTTTTACTTAAAGGAAACGTATCTTTATTTTTTTAAAGAAATAAAACTGCTTTCATAGATTTTCGAAAATTTCTAGCAGCACGCGGGAATCGAACCCGCTTTAATCTGAAAAAAATGCACCCTCCACTTTTATTGCATCAATCCATAGGGTTAATTATAAGAATAAAATCTCTCTCACAAAATTGATTAATTAAATGAAAAAAAAAACCATGGAATCTTAACGTATTTTAATAAAACGAAAAAAATGGTAACCTAACTAATTAGTTGCTCGAATGAGCTCCATTTTCTTGGATTCACAAATTTAGTCTTTTAACGAATTCATTTTGAGTAACTTTTAATAACGTGTTGTGATGAATTGTATTACAAATCGTATTCTGAACCTCAGCCTTCAACTCGTTTGCACTCGCATAGGATTTAAGGTAAATTTGATTTTTAACATATCCCCACAAAAAAAATCTAAACTGATGGACCTTTGAGTAAAAGTGCTTTAAGTTGACCCATTGAATTTATAACTCCAGATTTCATGGTTTGTAAGAGAGATTTCATCCTCATAATTGACCCTATCGATTGATTTAATAAAAGCACAGGGTGCATTTTTTAAAAGATTTTAGCGGGTTCGATTCCCGCGTGTGGCTAACAATTTTCTAAAATCTTTGAATGCAGTATTATTTCTTTTTAAAAATAAAGGAATATTTCCTTTAAGTAAAAATTTCTATCTCCAGTATTTAACGTACTTTCCTTCCAAGTGGCATTACAAATTTCCACCCTGTATACTCAGCCGTCCGCGAACTAAAATTCGGTTGAGTGACAAAATATTTTTTTGAGATATCACGAAATACAATAACCCAGTTTTAAAATATTGAAAATGTTTATTAATATTTCAGCTATGCATCGTTAGGGTAAGTTCCGATAAGTCAAACACGTTAACTAATTTTTACTATTTTTAAACGACAATTTTGTGCTCTATCTTTTGCTATTCAAAACGGATATTTGACCATTTGACACAGCCGCGTTTTAGTTAGTGGACGGCAGTACTGTTAAGGAATTTCTCCCATCTGTCTGCCATTTCCATCGTCACAACAGCCCTAGGCCTAGGTCACCATAACATTTTATTTTCATTAGAATCGGTTAACTGATAGTGGGTGAAATTCACAAGGATTCATTCCTTATTTTGCCACACTTCGTATTATCTATATTGTCTTCAAATTTGGATGCGACCGCTACTTACTGAGACCGCCCTTTTCCAACAAAAACAAGATACGATCGAAATCGATTCACATGTTGGAGTAATCGTGTAAGACACACACACACAAAATACAATCGATTTGAGAACCTCCTCCTAGTTTAATAATGATTAAAATTTATTTTTCGGACAACATAAGCCTATATTTACTGACATAACTGACTTGTAAACTATGTTACAACATTATTTTAAACTTAGGTCGAGTAAAATATCTTGTGTGGGGACAGTGGGTACATGAGTCTGCCGCTACGTGCTGCACTACCAATGACTGCTGGTGCTCCAATGTCGCCAAGACCTGTTAGGTGAGATGCTCTTGTTTGAGTTAACACAATAACTATGGACAAAGTTACATTTTCAGTTTATTTATGCTACTATGTCGTATAGAAGGACAAGCTCGTGTGTCAATGAGCCCGAAGCTTCGACATATATCGCACATAAAATCAGACTAGAATACGAGTGGTTCCTTCATTTTTTCGGCAATTATTTTCAGGATTCTGTTGCTACTGTTACGTAATCTGTTTCAAAAGCAAATTACACTTGAAATCGTTATATTGCTTAAACTCTACTGCTCATTCGTAAGGCAGAGTCCTCTGAGAAGAATGAGCAAGAAACTCTAGGAATTGCTCTTTTAAATACAATATATTGATTTGCATTCTCGCCATATTTACAGAGGTCATTCTATAACCGAAACTGAACCTAAATCACTAAAAAAATAAATATAAAAAAATTCCTAAATTCTTATTTTTTATTTAATTGCGGTAACCATGCTTGATCCAAGGGTCATTGACTTGCACTACACGTGCCACAGGTACCGGCAAGCATTTGAACAATGACCTATGTGCAGTAAATATGCATTTTAGACCTATTTTGTGGTAAGGTACGGGCAGGGACGGGGGGAATATCGTATCAAGCGCGTGATTGGTAGATCATCAGTCAACCTTGCGTTCCGCTGACATCGCGCATACGTTCTAGTTTCTCACGAAATGCAACGTGGTTTGGTATTTAGACAAGAGTTAGTGCAAAAAAGCACCGCTACCATGTTCACAAGACCCTGCATTACCATCAAGTGCGTTCTTATGGCATGATGTGAAACGCAGATTACGAGTGTCGAAAAATTGCGCGCAAAAATCGTCTCTTGTTTCTTTCTGCTTTTTCTGCTGTGAAGAATGTGCTAAGTTGAAACGAAACCCTGCATATCTGTGGCTGGCTCCGGTACGGAGCTGTGGAACTAGGTTCTTCTAGCAATATTTTCATGTAACCTACAGTTGGTGAGTACCAAATTTAAGTTACAAAAAATCTTTTTTCAGTCAACTTTTCTAACTAAAGTAAATAATTAATAAATTATAACAATACTAGTACATAAACATAATTCAAAAATAGGTAAATAAGCGATCGAGAAAGATTACGTATCGCTCGGTGAAGCGAGTGGCGGGGTCACTGTCCTCCGCGGTGAATACACTTGGGGACAATTTTACAAAACTTTACTAGACACAATTAGCCAAAATATTGAACAGAACATTTTTTAAATATTTTTAGATGATTTAGCATTATTTCTATTATTAATTTTTTAAATGTGGCAAGATTGCAAATCAACACACTGTATACATTTGAATACATTTAACATTTACAATATTTATTTCAAACATCTTATATTGAGACTACCTAGAAGAGCTAAACATTACCACTGATTCTTGTCAACCATGTACGCAAAAGTTGTATAAAATAACATTTGCTATAAAGTTTATTTATTTAATTATTATTTATTGTACAGAGAAAACAAAAACACATTTAGTAACAAGGAAAACACAAAGAAAAGGTACTACTTATTTTAACAGAAATTTCTTTCTGCAGACCTAAATACAGGAGACAATAATTACTATAACGGGTTTATCAAAAACATAAAATTATTAAAACTATATAAATACTTAGATTAATGCATATTTCGTACTATAATACATATAAAATGGATGGAACAGTCGAAAAATAGTGCTCCTTAACTCTCATTTTGAAAATTGCTAAGGATTTACTATCATGAACAGTAATGGGAAGCGCGTTCCAAAGTCTGACCGTATGAACATTGAAGGTGTGAGAATAAAACCGGAATTGAAGGATGGAAAGATAACTGGGACCTAACGAGAGAGCGACAGGGCTTATCCTGGGGCCTGGAAGCTGAAAAGCTCTTTCAGATACCCGGGAGACACAAGGAAAAGTTGTTGTTTCACTATAGTTTTAACCCTCGTGGATGGCAACTTTTGAACATCAACCGGAATCTTATTATAGTAGCTTATACATGGCCCCTTAAATGAATTTGTCACTTTGTGAACACTGGCAAGAACAGCTACTTTATTTTTATTCCTCGTGTTAATATGTCTGTCAGTTTTTTTAATTAAAAAAAAATCTTCTATAGTATGGCAGAAAAAGAGTCTGTCCTCGGTTCCGCAAACATCGCAAACGCGCTACGGAAACTCGGCAGCAACAGCATGCTGAAAGATTTATTGTATTGAGTGCGTTTGTTGGTTTTCTAAAGTCGGGTAGTTACTAGTATTTACGTGGTCTGTATTTATGTGTCTTTATAACCTGCGTAACACAAAGAAACAAATTAATTTAAATTTGAAAAAAAAAACGGTGTTTACGTATGTTTTGATAAAGAATTATAACAATGGACACAGATCTATCATGTTCCAGTAACAAACAACAAAACGTCGTTCCAGCGTTGCCAGAACTGCGTAATTAATACTTCAAAGCTCACCCGCAGCGATAAACCATTGCAAACAAACTGGGTACAATGCTGCAGTCTGTCTAGCTTCGTTGTGCCTCTTTTACTATGAATTGGGCATTAAAAATTGTTATTATGGTGTTTTAGTGCAGACTGCGCCAATAACTGACTTTATTTTAGAGACTCGGAAATAGCTGCACCAATATTGTTTTTTCATTGTTCGAGAAAGACATGGAGATTATATAAGGGTTAATCAAGCCTAGTGTTTTAATAATAATACAACATTATTACTTTTAATATTGTTCTTAAATTTTGTGCATGCACACACAAAATACATATATGAAATTATATTATCACAAAATATTTTAAAACATCCTATTTAATAAGATAAACTCGAAAAAAAATATTTAAGTTTAGGAAAGTTTTTTTATCCTACTGGTCATGTTTCGGCGTTGGACAACCTCTGGCTGCCATTTTTATTTATTCGGTTTATTAATTTTTATTACGTATGTTAACAAAAATACCTATTAAGCAGAAGCATTATTAAATAGACACACAATTACTCAAAAAAGTTTTGTAACTTGTTTAACCCAAAAGGTATTTTTATGTGAGAGTGTGAACTGAGCACTGTGAGAAGTGTGTAAACGGTGTATAAATTGCATATAAATAGATTTCACGCAAAGTTCACGAGGGATGTTACAATAAGTACTATAAAACACAGAAGTTAAAAAAGCAGCAAACTTAGTTCTTTGTAACTTCTCACAAGAAATCTTCTTTTTCTTCATCATTATTATCCTTACCAATGCAAGTAAAAACAAAAACAGACACAAAGAATGTTGTCCGATTTTCCGGGAGAAGGTGCCTTTTCTAAACGACGAAAGTTCCTCAATGGAGTCTTTTCCTTCCCTCTAACTACTCAACTTGAAACTTGAACTACGTACCTAAAGACCGGAATGTAACAACTTTTAATTAACGTCAAATAAATGGCGTTTAACATCAATTGCTCTTATGTACTGATTACTTGTCACGGGTTTACTGCAGGGTTCAAAATTAACGAGATGTTTTGTATTTATTGAGTTCTTAGGTTTTCGCGATTGTTACACATAGGAAATGAAACTATTTTTCCTGATTTAAATCACGTATATTTGTTTTTTCAAACAAAACAAAAAAGGTTTGTTTGAAAAAACAAATATACGCGATTTAAACCCGGAAAAATAATTTCATTTCCTATATTTTGTATTCTTTGATAATTATTATGATAATTATTTATTTATTTATTTATTCGTGGAAAACCAACAGCTTTACAACAAATTAAAAAACATCAACAAATACATTACAGCCAATTAAAGGTTTTCGCTTATAATAACATAATAACTAAACAATGAGCACTTAGAAAGTAGTCACAACAAATAAAATTATTACGTAACAAATGCACTTAATATATACTTATATATATATCTACATATACATACATACCTATATATTATCATATAAATAACCAATTAATATTATCAATACATACATATTATCATATAAATAACCATGCTGATTCATAGTTTTGTCAACGCGACGAAGAATATTTGAGGAAAACGATTTGGTGACTTTCTGAGATTGAAATCTGACACATTGAGATAGGTACGTCTCTTATGTAAACATATGGCACGACATTGCTAGCGGTAGCATTTCACTGTTCCGATTAATTTCATAAACATCAAATTATATTTAATTAATTATATTATTAATTATTATTTGTTTTTATAATATCAAGCGACGGGACGAACAAGTCGTGCGCCTGATGGTACGCTATACGCCTTTCCGTAACAGTTGCAGTGCCACTCAGAGCTTTCAATCGCAAAGTTCCGTGAGGCACTGGCACTACGCCAGTCACCCTGAGACATAAGTTGACAAGTCCCGTGTGCCTGTAATTTCACTAGCACCTTACAAAACCGGAATACGGTAACATTACTGGCAGTACTTCCCTGGACGAACTCTTTCACAAGGAGCTCTACTGCTACTGATTTCTTCGATCCATCTGGACACTGAAAATTGTTTAATTTTCAGTGTTTAACAATCGCGGAAAATATATCGTGTATATTAGTTTTTTGAAAATTTACAGGTCACACTAAAATAAATAAATAACAGGGTTGCTTACAACAGCTATCACAGTAAACCGGGGTTCAAAGTGATAATTATCACAATAATTATCTCACAAATATACCTTAATAATTTAATTTAGATTTAGAATTTAGATTATAATTTAATTTTATTAACATTACAGCGCCTAGTGAAAGAGCCACTTGCCTATTTCTATTACAGGCACACGGGACTTGGCAACTTATGTCTGAGGCTGACGGGCGTAGTAGAAGTATCCCTTAAATCTTTGCGATTTAAAGCTCGGAATGGCATGTTGCTTATAACCATGCACAGGATTTGTTCGTCCCGTAACGTACATTAAAAGTATTTTAATTCAAAAGTCATACTACAAAATTGAAGAGTGTGTGTTAAGACAAAGGTGTGTGAAAAGACAACATGAGTCTAGATTCCCCACAATTATGATTCAAAGTGTAAGTATTCCATGGCATTTAAGTTTATTTGAAAAGAGCAGTCCCTAAAGTTTCTTGCTCGCTCTTCTCGAGGTCAGAGTAGTGAACGAGCGGTAGCTTAGAAATAGACGTTTTCAAGTGTAAACATTTTACCTATGGAATAAATGATTTTTTTTACTTTGACCGTCACTTAGTACTATAAAAAAGAATTATTTGTGTTTGTTCAGTTTTTCTATCAACAAGAACATCTTCATAGTGTAACACAGGGCAAGAATAATGGTTAAACAGTAAACAGAGCAGCAACTTTAACATACTACATAAAGTTCCTGGCCGTGTAACCGCAGCATTCTCCAGCAGATACAGCAGTAACGTGAACTGTTTGAACCAATATCAACGAGCTCGTAAATTCAACAATGAAACTAATTCTGTCTACACAAACTGCGTACTAACAAGGTTTATTGCTTTTTGTTTTCGAAAACCGAAGAGAAGCGACGTTTTGGTGAAATTCAGGCACATGGGACTTGTCAGTTTATGTCTCATGGTGACGGGCGCAGTGCCAGTGGCCCTCAGATCTTTGCGATTTAAAGCTCTGAGTGGCACTGCAACTGTTATGGATAGGCGTGTCGCTGAACACCAGGTGCACAGCTTGTTTGTCCCGTCACTTGGTATTATAAATGAAAATAGAGAAGTAGCCATATATTTGCAATGTTACTTAAAACCTATATTTCAATGGGCCTTATCGCTGACAGCGATCTTCCGACAACCTTTGAGGCAGATGAGAACTGAACAGAAAGGGAGACGTAGTGTACCAGTGAAAGATGTAAGGTGGTGGCACCAGTGACCGACAAGCACCATTGTTCGAAATATTTTATTAAATAGGAAATGAAACTATTTTTCCGGATTTACATCGCGTATATTTGTCAACCGTGACCATGGGACCTGTAAAGGGCCCGAAACGTCGGTTTGTTTGAAAAAACAAATATACGCGATTTAAATCCGGAAAAATAGTTTCATTTCCTATGTGTAACAATCGCGAAAACCTAAGAACTCTTTTATTAAATACAATTTTAATAAGAATTTAATAAGACAAAATTTTCTATCGTAGTGTCAAATACTGGGTGTTCATTACTGGTGAGTGTCGAAAAAAAAATAGTGTTTTTATATTTATTTTTTAAGGCACCAAGTAACTGGAGGAACATGTCCTAGGCCTGGTGGTAAGCAACGCCCCTATCCATAAACAGTCATATGACACTCAAGAACTTGAAATGGTTAGTTAATTAGTAGATTTAGAGAAATTCTAGTTTAAGTTTTTTAGTAATAATTACAATAGCTTTTTCTTGAAACATTCTACATTTTATCTGTCAAGTAAATTAATGCTATTGATATATTTATGTTTAAAAACAAAATACTTATTTCAAATTTAAAGACACTTCTCATGAAATGTCGATCATTGGTGCCATCACCCTACCCGTGATTGTTTTTGCAAGTGTTTTTAGGGGGAAGGTTGCTCACAGAGTTATTTTCATCCTAATTGGGAATTACGCAATAAACATATTAAGTTACACGGTTAATAGGCTCAAGTTGATTAAAATTTATGTTGTAATTACTTTCTGCCATATCTGACTTATTATTCAAAATATGTTTAACTAGTTGCTGCCCGTGACTTCGACCGCGTAATATTTTTACATGCATTATAATATTACTAAAACACAAACTTTTGATACCCTAATTTTGAAAAACTCTGAAACACGTGTTTATTTATTTAAAGTATTTTTTGTTTGAAGTAAATCGCGACATGCGTTACAAATTTCCCATATAAACTTTAATACACCATTTCACCCCTATTTAGGAGTAATTTGGAATAAATGTCATGCATTATATGTTACCACTTGCATTATAAATATGTATACCAAATTTCATCTTAGCAAGTTCAAGGAATACGATTTTTCAAACAATTATTTTTACTTTTTTCACTCTCTTGGGGATCGTGTAGGCACACCAAATAAAAGTAACGCACTCTCAAATGTTCATGTTTCGAGGACTTATAGCTTTTACTGTGCATACATCTATCACTGAGTTGCTCTAGACTTTACTTCTTTATGTACAGGGTGGAAAAAATCAATAGGACATGAACGGTAACTACCTTAAATGCTAATATAGTAATTTTACCTAAGCTAATATAGTAATTGCTGCTGCCACTTCATTCCTTCCACCTAAAACACTGTTCTTCTTACAGTACCAAGGAAATATACTAGCTACGCAGATCATTTATAAATGTACTAGGTAGGTTTCAACGTTGGATCCTTATAGCATAAGTTACTAAGTTATTATATTGTTATAATTATGTTATTATTATAACAATATAATTTATGCTTTAAGGATAAACAGTCATGAATAATTATGATAGACGTAACATTAATACGAGGAATGAAAATAAACCGGCTTTTCTTGACATTCGCCTTGGCAAAGATGTATAAAGATTCCGTTTGATATCCAAGATTTATAATTTACGAGGTTTAAAACTGTAACGTACTGAACAAAAAGCTTTATACTAAATCTTCTGTTACATAAAGCGTACTTGAGTGACAATAGCTCTCGCGTCAGTAATAACTACAGCATCGATACGACAAAAAGATGTATGATATTTGAATGACATTAATTTAGTAGCAGTACAGCTCCTTGTGAAAGAGTTCGTCCAGGGAAGTACTGCCACCTTATTTCTGCCGCCAAGCAGTATGATGACGAGCATTATTGCGTTCCGGTTTGGAAGGGTAAGGGTGCTGGTGAAATTACAGGCACATGAGACTTGGCAACTTGTATCTCAGGGTGACGGGCACAGCGACAGTGTTCCTGCACTGTTATGGATAGGCGTGTCGCTTACCACCAGGCGCACGATTGGTTAGTGCCTTAGGTGAACTTGCACCGGGTGCACGTACAGTACCCTCCCTATTTTCCAGATAGATACCGGAGCTGTTGGCACGCTGACTTCTCGTTTTGCATTACACAACTAACGGCTGCCATCGCTAACTCGTTTACTCTGACAACTACCAAATTTATTCCATTACCAAATCTCCACTTTAGTTGTGGAGTCAATAGATCCAGTAAATTAGTAATGCTAACTCTATACATATATATATCTACTTGGACGACTTCCACAGTCGTGGGGCTTGCACACCGGTTTCTTGGTGTCGCCATCTCTGAGGTCCCAGATTCGATTTCCGACCGGGTATTTGTGGTTTATTTCTTCCAACATAAGTTAGGTATGTCATTAAAATATTCCTTATTTTTATATGATAGGAAATTTATCCATTTAGTCATATATAACACATTTATATGCATCTTTGTTTCCGATTTCTATAACACAAGTGATTTAGTTACTTACTTTGGGTACAGAGCTACGTATGCGATGTTGTCTAATATTTACTTTATTTTTTCTTGGGGACAGTATCAGCATAAGCTGCTTTTCAAAGCGTTTTCCTTTTGGTGAAATCCGCTATATTTTATTGTAAAGTCGTAAGACGTGTCGCGACTAGATCCAATAAAACTATCACAAAAGGGCTGGCTTCGAGTAAATTCTATGCAAATTTATGGAAGCTATTGTGTTGAACTTTGGATCGTTTTTTTTTTATCACAAAAGGCATTGACTTGAATTTAAATCGCAAACTTAACGTGGTCTTTCTTGCCTTTGTACTAAAATGGTCAATAGGACAACTAAATTGATAATGCGTAACATATTATAATAGTTATTTCTTTATTGAATATCATAAAAATAGCAGACTGGTGGAGTATTTTCACAAAAAATATTATATGGTTTGTAAAAACATTATGATATTCAATAAAATAAAGATTGCAGCGACATCTCTATCAGTTTTCTTGTAGCTGTAAATATACTTGGCTACAGTGAACTAACTTTTATAAGGTTCTCACAGATGGCGCTGACGGCAAAAAATGCATTTAAGGACTTAGAGAAATTCGTTAAAACTTGCTGACTCGATCCATAGCTCAGTTGGTAAGAGCAGTGGCCCCGGCGTGGCGACAGACGCTGATTCAAGTCCAGCTGGACCGAAAGTCTTTTTGGATTATTCCCATCTGATCCGCTAAAACCGAGCCCCTTGTGCCCATTCTTGATCCTCCGTGCAGAGGATCAAGAATAAATATTAATATTTTATTCCCATCTGATATTATCAAAAATAAAAGCAATCGACAAATGGCACATAAATTTACGTCACTGACTAAAATTATCACAGTCACTGTTTAGAAAAACTTTGATTTTAAATATGACTTACGTTTGATTTTCTGTTACTTGTGATTTGCAATATGTCAATATTAATGACCTACTACAAAAAAAATTAATTGTCTGTGATAATTATAACATTTGATCACAATTGCTCCATAAATGATTATTTGATTTTAAAATTTGTTTTGCTTTTGACTGTACTTACTTTACAAATACGTTGAAGGGATCCGTTGAGGGTTGCAAAGTATATAGCGGATCAGATGCGATTTAAAATTGACGGTGGATCAGTTGTAGGAGATTAGATGGGAAACTGGATTTTTCATTTGTATTGATAATTTATTTACTTGTTCATAATTTTAACAACTTTATATTAAGATGATATCTCTCTTTAGGTACTCTGCCTCAATATCAGCATAACTTAGTATAATATTATGTAGAGAATGGCGTCGTGATGGCGCGTCACGTCCATCCCAGTAATTATGCCCGTTCAATGATAATAATAGCCTCATATAA
The DNA here is from genome assembly GCF_003589595.1 of Hyposmocoma kahamanoa. Taxonomy (NCBI): domain Eukaryota; kingdom Metazoa; phylum Arthropoda; class Insecta; order Lepidoptera; family Cosmopterigidae; genus Hyposmocoma; species Hyposmocoma kahamanoa. The sequence continues at coordinate 604,973 of NW_020653770.1, forward strand.
TTCCTGTCGTGGTTAACTGTCATAGCTGAAATAACGCAACTTTTAGGGCTACATATTTTGCGTTTAACACTTCAGTAGGTTGTGTGAAACTCGCTCAATAAATGAGTTATATTCGTAATATAATAATGTGCTACACAACCACACCCCGTTCTTAAAGTAGAAAATTCCTTTGACTTTAGTTTAGTTCTTTTTATGATACCAAGGTCCGGGACGAACACATCGTACACCTGGTGGTAAGCGACACACCTGTCAATAACAGTTGCAGTGCCCCTCAGATCTTTGCGGCCACTGTGCCCGTAATTGCTTGTGTCTTCACCAGCACCATTACCCTTCAAAATCTGAGCGCAGTAATGCTCACATTACTGCCTGGCGGCAGAAATAGATAAGGTGGCAGTACTTCCCTGGACAAACCCTTTCACAAGAAGTGTTTATCAAGAAGGGATAAAACATTTTCCAACATACTGGTTCAAGGAAAAGCTCAACATGTAGAGCAAGTGTTTATTTCTTAAACTAATGCATTGAAAAATGTCAGCGTTAGTGTAATCACCATGTCGAAACTCACAAATTTGACCTTTGCAAGGAAAGCAAGCGTTTTTCGCCCGTGGCTTTGTACCGTAGCACACATATTGTGCTACGTTATGTTTTTCTTTTAAAAAATATGTTTTAGAATTTGGCTAAGGCCTATGAACGTGACCATTTATTTCAGTTTTGTTTCGGATAATTTTATTTTATTCAGTGCTATTGCATAGTATTTTAAAGTTACGTGACATTATTATACGAGGAACATTTTAAGATACACCTACCTATTCACAGCCTTTGCAGTGGAAACCCTTCGCCCGTGGGGTCCCGGTGCCCTTCATCTGTACAAAATTTTATTCAAAAAATTGATAGACTATCTAGGAAACCCAAGGGCCGGCAGCTACATTGACCAACGCATCAGCATAGCTATACAAAGAGGGCTGCCAGCATCATGGGCACCTTGCCGCGGGGACCCAATTTTGTTCATATAATTTAATCCTAGTTTTACTTTCTAGTACTTAAGCTTTTATTGTACCTTACCTGTATATTTCAACTTATTGTCTAGATCAAAAAGCAATAAACTTTTATAATAATATATTTTAAGGCCCCCTTGGCCTACCACAACCTTTTAAAACAACATTACTTTAACCTTATATTGACTTTTCGTACCATAACGCGCTTAAAGTAAGCTTATTGTAATGTTAAAACTATGATGTTTTATCGGCAGGTTTGTGTCTATTCATTCACTCAGTTCGTACTATGACGCGACTTTAACATAAAGTAATATTGCTCTTATGTCAAATTTAGCAATCTTAAAATAGTTTCACGGATGCGATGGAAACAATATTATCTTCAGTTTTATTGTGTTAATATTGATTTGTAATGATTCAAAGTTAAGTTAAACTTATTTATTTACATATATCTCTTCAATATTTTGTTTATTTTTATTTAATAGCACATAGGAAATAATGGCGAAACTTACAGTTGACACTAGACTATAGTTCCGAATTCACAACGTGACCATCAAGACTCAGCTTGTTTTATTTATTTTTCTTTATGAAAATGCGATATAATAATTGAAAACAACGTAATTTTAGTAGATTTCATTATAACTTACTTTTCTTTTTTTGGCTGTTAAAATTTAAATAACATTAAGTATTTTAACATTATACTACATTATACAGTTCATATAGCGTTATTTCTTTCTTATTTTTAGTAAGGAATAGATAATATTAGGAAATCATTCGTTCTTTCATTCATTTTAGCAATAATACATTTCTTGGTAGACAAGTTTGTCATGGTACGAATATGAGTGTTATTATAACAAGCTTGCTTTAAGCTTACATTGAAATAAGATTGTTTTTGGAAAGGTTATGGTAGGTCCCAAGGTTGAACTTAGGTTGACATTTCGTTGTGTAAATGTTGGACCGAATCTTTGAGAAATATTTCCAAGTTGTTTCCAATAAAAGTTGATGCAACCGCCACGCAATGTACGAGTACGTACATTAGATTGAAATAAAAATAAAATTAATATTTATAAAATTTTTAATATAACTTACAGTCAGAGCTCCTTGTGAAAGAATTTGTCCAGGTACCAAGTATTGCCGCCTTACCTATTTCTGTCATCAAACAGTAATGTGAACATTATTGCATTCCGGTTTATGTCTCAGGGTGACGGGATCTTGTTATGATCAATTATTATGAGGAGGCGTAATAGGCGCACGTCATTCCAAATTCGTGATAAATAAACATTACATAATTACATCAAATCAACTGCCTCCGTGACCGAACGGTTACCATGGACTGCCACGCTGAGGTCCCAGGTTCGATTCCGAGTCGATTCGAGTTTGGGTGTACTTTGTGGTTGGCTATGTGTGTATCCATGGCACCCGCGACACAGGGTTTCCCTAGTGTGTCTGTTACAAAAAAAATGATTTTAAGAAAAAAAGAACACTTTAACATTATAAATTTTCATTTTTGGAAGCACAGTTTCCACACCTTTTCCTAAGGTTTTCAGTTATGTTGCTAAATTCTAAATAAATTTATTTTCATAAAAAATTCTAGAAAATTCGCGCTCTTGTTATAACAAGGTCACATTTGCCAATTGACAACTTTTGAGGAGCGAGGTTTATAGAGGTTCAAGTGGTTCTTATTAGAATATCACGATGTTATACTACGATGATATTTAATTATTTTTTGTGAAATTACTCCACTAGTTTGTTTTAATAATTAATACAAAGGTCGAACTCTAAGAAAAATAAACATACACATAGTCAACACAGAAATAAGATCGCTGGTTCGTCGCAGCTCAGTTGGGCGAGCGTCAAGCACGGTATGCTGAAGACGCTAGTTCGAATCGAGCCGGATCGAGGGAAATTTAATTTAATTAAAAATTATAGATCTTATTCTTATGATTTTCGTGTAATAATTATTGATAAGTTGTGAAAATTTTCAACTCAAATGTGGAATCGAAATTGTGAAATTTCGATTATTAGTGTGTTACCCGTTATGTTGTAAGTTTTCAACACTAATGTCTAACCCTGTCCTTTTGTGCAAACAACTGTAGGCACTTTAATATTGTATTGTTGTCCAAATCGTGCAATTAATTATATTTGAGCACAATGGGGTAAGTGGGTAAATTTATTGAAGAAGGTAACTTGATAGCAAAATTTTAATGATTACTTAACGATATGGACGGGCTATATTTAGACAATTATTAAATTTATAATTATTTATCAATTATTTCTCAGAACGAAACGAGAGTTTTAAGAAACCTACATTAACAAGGAACTCAAATATTATGAATAAATATATATTTCGATTATGTCCTTTACAAGGGCCACGTTAAAAATACCAAGAATTAACGAGCATGTATGAAGAGACTGTTGCGAATGGATAAGGCAAATAATATTTGTCTGAAACGTAGCGAGTGAATGCACTAGTCGCAGTCTACCACAGGTAAATTATAGGTGTGATGGTATGTATGTATGACGAAACTGATCTCGCGTAAGAGCAATTTACCCCGTCCCTACCTTAGGCAAGAAATTTACAAGCCGGTTCTTTGGACTCTTATACTTTCTTCATCCTAGAAACTTTTGCCAAAAATGTATTAAAATATACTCCTCTTCCCTGTCCCGAAAATATCATACTCCATTAAACAAATCTGTTAGCGACGCTCTGTCGCATAATGAGTTGGCACCTTTCGAGGTTAAATCATTGTTTCGAAGCACTCAATGCCTCGCCCTATGAGGCGTAAGGCGAGGTCAAAATTACGGAGATAGCTTGTGATGGTGAACTGGAAAAATAACGTTGAAATAGATTAAGGTATACTGTAGAAATGCGACGATCACCTAGCTTTATTATAATTTTTTTCTATTGATTACATTTTATTACAAGCGCTTTTGTAATTGATTTTGGCTTGTTATCTTTTAAAACTAGTGGGACCCAGTGGAAGAACTATTGCTTCTCAATTGAAAGATGAATGCTTTGAATTCCCGTGAAGGCATGTACTTATGACTTTAATTTCAAAATTCCCTAGATTTTAGAACGTATAGTAGCAAAAGCTTTCGTTAACAGTGAAAAAAAACATTGTGATGAACCTGCGCGGTAAAGAAAGTCCAATTGAACCAATGTGGCAGACTCAAGTCTAAACTTTAAGTGTATCTACTTTACTTATTTATTCTGCTCAGCGACCCGAAGTGGGTCTTAGCCTCCGATACGACTTGGCTCCTACGCCCTATATATCTTGTGCGATTTCCTCCCAGTCCTCTGCGCGCAGGACACGAATGTCTTTATCCACTTTGTCCCTCCTTCGATATTTGGCCCGACCAACCGATCGTCGACCCATATAGACCTTTTTTACCGCCCTATGAGCTGGCATCCTTTCGAGGTGTCTGAACCAACGGACAGTATCAACATTACTATGGAACAATCTGAAAATAAGAGTCATTTGAACCCAAGAAATGGCGAGCCAGTTCTTCTAGAGTCCTGCTTAATGCAACAAATACATTCTTGAACCATTGTTATTACAGTTAAAAGTCAACAGGCAGACGACGACCTCTGCAATATTATTTAACCCGATTTCGGTGCTAGTGACCTAAGGAATGTTTCAAAATACGTACACATACTTCACGCCCATTTCCCATTGGGCTTGCCGAAATTTGGTCGCCTTCCACTTGCGGTGATCTTGATGTACGTCTTTCGCCTCATCCATAGCCCATACAAGCTCTTGGTACTCTTGACCGGGTTTTTCTGTAGGACGTGCTCAACTTGATCTTCGGTCGGTCCTTATTAACTCTCCTTAGAAATCTCTTACGTCAATTTTCTTTCATTCGTCCTCAACAATATTCAAACGGGTTTGTGGCCATTTTTTTCTATAAACCAACTCATTATGGTTTATTTCCTTCCTTTTATTCTTTGTGCATGCGAAAGTACCAGGCAGCCACAACTCACTAGGACTTTAAAATCAAAGGGTTTCCATATCCGGGCCCGGCAAAGGCCCGTTAATAAAATATGACGGCTCGGATGACATAGGGGGATTATGAATTATTTTCTCAGGAAGCTATCCGGGTAAAAATGGAAATATTTATTACGATATTTTGGTTAGGGTCATTTGGATTTTACTTGTGGTTCCATGATTTAGGTTCCTCCTAAATGGAGATGCGATATTTTCATCACCCAGCATTCCTATAGGGTTTTCTTTAGCCCGCCACGCCACCGAGAACTTCACACGTTTTGCAAGGGTTGTAAATTGTCTTCGATGTGCAGATGTTTTCCTTATAGCTGTTACGTGAATTAGTGGATTGTTATGTATGTTAGTAGTTTGGAACCATCGTCCTCACAATCAAAACGCAACCGTTCTTCCACTGTGCCACCGCCGCTGTTTATGTGTGAAGATCAGTCAACCACCCGCGGGCCACTTGCGTAATATTCACAATATTTGCCCAGAGCCAACCCACGCTATGCCCCCTGCGGTCACTCAAACACGAGATGGAAAAAATGCAAAAATATATACGTGTCATGAATTCGCTGATCTACAATTTCCTTACAGTATCCGTGAAACTCTGAGACTGAATTATTTAAATAGGCATAGGTTTACGCAGTAGTAAAATTTAAAGAGATAGATAGATCTATCGTTTTTATAACGAGTAGAGCTCAGAGGAACTTTTGGAACTGGTGCCACCGCCACGTTTCCCCAAACATACTTCCCGCGAAAGGCTCAGAGCCCACCCCCACATCCTTGATGTCTGGCATTGTAAGACCACACAGTCATCACATTCGCTCCTGAAGTGTTTCTTTTGCGCTATTACAAAGATTTATTATTCTGATCTTCGCTCAAACTTACCGGAGTACCATTATTTATAAAGTATAAAATTAGTAATATGAATTTACACAATCATAACTTCCGTACGTACAACTAATTCTGAAGACAGCTGAAGCGAGTTTTCTCTCTTACTGTTTGTTACCACGGTATGATTTTTTATTCATCTCCTGATTTTGCCGAGCGGTAACACGCTCCATGGTCCCGGGTTGACTAGCAAGCGGCATTTGACAGGTTTAAAGACAGACATGTCTGTCTACCCTCTTTCGTTGTCGGCAGACACCCTCATCAGGACTTCTTGCGGTTATATCATTGTCACTCACATTTTCCCACGATATCACACTCACTGTGTCTACACGTGAACTGGAGTCGAAGCATTTATGTTTTTATTAATTCTGTTGGAAATACTAGACAACGGATTCATGGCACTGGATGATTTAAAATGATCCGTCTCCCGTGATTAATTAAACTTTTTTTTGTAATGTTGAATGGTTTCAAACTGAAACAGATTTGAGCCAACAATTAGTGCCGCGAAGATTTTGTATAAATATTTGGTTGGGTAGTATTGATTTATCTCTTCGGATTCTATGAAGTATTTTCTTGTGTATTGTTTTTCTAATGGAGCTGATTATATGTTCAATAATGATCAATACCCCTAAATGAATAAAGAGTTTAAAAAAGTCTCAAAACAAACAAAAAACAAATGCAGGCTGCAGCTTTCTTCTTTTCAGCCTTTATTCATCCAATGCTGAGAGTACGTCTCTCTTCCAATACACGTCATTCCTTCAGGTCCTGTGCCTTTATCATTCTTTTTATCAAACAACTCTAGCCTTGAATAAAACTTGAATTAACTCCATTTAAAAAAAAACATAGAAGCCATCAGTATGTTCCACATACTTATACTCTACAGCCCATGGATATACTGGAAACTGTTCAAAGTAATAAATACAAATTATCTCCTTCTATGCTCAATTAAGAAGTAATGAAATATAGGTACAACCATACACCGCCCATTACCTGGTCTCAAACTAACAAATTCCCTGTACTACTGATTACTAGCCTAGTAGCCAAATGGTTCGACCTAACACGTAGCAGAGACTGGTGGATTCGTGTTCGTATCATATAATTTTCTTAATAAATAAATAAATATTTGACACTTTGTGATCTTGATTGCTTCTGATTTCAGTACCATCTGTCACGGGTGCGATTCATAATATATAACAACAAATGACATATTTTAGTCGATATAACGCTCAACAGATATAATTAATTTATGGTATACGTCAATGTATACAGACATTTGACATATTCTTGTATGATATAAAGGTCACACGATTGATATAACAACTTTCAAACTAATATACCAGTGGCATTATGTTCATTTTATATAAACACTTCAGATTTAACATTCACTGAGTATAATGTTGAATGTGTATGTGTGAAAAAAAAATATTAATATAATTCCAGTGGTGTTTAGATGCAATGGTGAATGAACCGAATTTGTTTGCATTTCCTAGATAGATCGACCTCCTCCTGCGGGTTTAGATTAGGTTAGTATAAGCAATTAAATATTCTGCTTAAAGTTTTAATAAATATATTTTATAACACAAATAGGCACTTAAAGCTTACAAAAACAATTATATTTTGCGATTGTACATTTAATGGAATAAAAAAATTCTTATCAACATAATGTAGGGCGCTTCAAGTTTTCGTAAAACGAAATATTGTGTTTTATTATTTAATACAATATACTGGTAGCACTTATACCATTTGTTCATTATGTCACTTAATCATTATATCTAATGTTTGTTATACTGAAGGTTCATTATACACATTGAAATTATGCCATTTGTTGTTATAAAAAAAAGGTATACCTTTTGTTGATTATATACAGTGACTGGTTATATCCTTGGAAATTATATCAAACGTTGTTATACCAAGTGAAAATAGATTATTTGTTTTTATATCTTCCATTACACACCCGTTTGGCACTCTTTGCTGGGAGACATTGGTTCGAATCCAAACTCTCTTTCTGCTGTATGTCAATGATATGTTAATTCCTGTTACGGCTGATGCGCTGATGGCAGCACTGTTGTGGACAGGTATTTGACCAATGGAAGGGAAAATGGAGAAGAAATCCACTCTTGTCGAGAGTCCATGGTTAGTCGTGTGAATTTGACACTGCTGCCACCGTTGAGATGGCTCTGCTACATACCAACTGGCCATCTTGGATTCAATCGACAAGCATGCCAAGAGGCTTGTAGGCGACTCGGAATTGGTAGAGGCAAAGATGCAGAATCTTGAACACCGCCATAAAATTGCCTGGTTATCGGTGTTCTACAGGATATATAGCGGAGAGTGTGAGGTGTGTATGCACCATCGTCAACCTCATCGTCACTTTCCATCAGGTGAGATGGAGGTCAAATGCACACTTATTTATTTTAAAAAAACCGGATAGAAGTGATTTTTTTCTATAATTTGTTTAATAATTTATAACAAAGTAAATGGTCGAGTAATTTTAGAAAACATAATTGAATATCATGGTGGTGAATCATCCTGGCATTCAATAAAAACTTAATTATGTTTACACTTGAAAATAATAATGTTGCAACCCTGCGCTCCGAGCGAACAAGAGAGAGTTGCCCAACTTGCTCTTATTATACTATGATAGTACTTGGAAATGTTATATAGTTCGATCCAGGAGTTGCGTTACTTTGTATCAGGTGTAGTACTGGGGCTGACGTCATTGTTGTTTATACAGTAACTTCATACTTGTGTGGATTATCCCTTTGACTCCACATAGCTTAGGTAACTACAATTTTGCAGTTGCATACGTATCATATTAAATTGTTATAAAAGAGTGTTCTAAATGCAGTATGGACTGCAGGTAAACGCAGTTGTAAGGCTTATAGAGAAGCCCCTCTGTACGTTTCGACCTTACGTTCTCTCGACGATACTGTCATACAACTTGGTCTTGTTCAAGTTATTCATACTCCAATTTAGTTCTTAATCTATAACTCGACAACTTAATATAAATTAACAAACTTAATAATAATAATAATAAATATAAATATTATATATAAAACTTTACATGAAGAGCTCGCTCTGATTCACCGGTGAACCAATACTCGAAAAGGACTACAACAAAATCTATTGGGACCGATCCATTATCACAGACAGGACTATTCTTGCGAATAAGGCTGATTTTGTGGTATTGGATCGATCGCAGTTGAGGGTATATCTCGTGGGCGTTACCATCCCGCATGACGAGGATCTCGTGAAAGCCGAAACCGAGGAACGTGGGAAGTATCTTGATCTAGCGCACGTGGTCACCGATATGTGGAATGTGTCCACTGAAGTAATCCCAGTTGTTTTGTCCGCAAATGGCTACTAACAGCTTGTGACGGTTGGATTTTTGTGGCGTGTAGCTTCCACAACAAATGCACGAGGCGGTACTACTCGTACTGAACCTGCTGGGGTATACGGCCTCCCCATTTAGAAATTCAAAATTAATCTTTTAGGCCTGGAAGAGGTGAGAAACTAAAATAAATATAATAATAATGTTCAGATATGGCAGCAGCGAGAGGTGTATGTGGTGTCCCTCATTTTGTCCACTACCGGCGTTGTTCCAAGGAGCCTGTCGGAGAGTTTGGCGACGCTAAACCTCTCTCTCCCTCTGCGTAAAATTTATCAATGCTATCTAGCGTCTTCTAGGTGAATTACAAAATGTTAATAATTGTTTCCAGAAGTCGTAAGAAGGTACAACATAAGTTGGTCACTCTCGTAAAATAAATAACAATATAACACCCTGTACACATTCTAACATAAAATAAATGCGGTAAGCGGTCCCTCACGTAACGATGTAGTCATAAAACTGCAACTTGGGACTGTTGCAAATTCGAATTAGTCACCGTGGACGTAAATTCGATTTGTTTTTCTGTTACTGCAAACAGTAAACATAAATTGTTACTTACATAAATGGGTTTTATTTCCATCGTATATATTTGAAAAAGAAGTCAATTCAGTAACTTTAGGACGTAACCCAAAAATTCCACACACACACGCTCATCTGTTCCTATTGCATAATTTACATAAGGTTTTAGCTAACTTCATTCTTTATTTTCAAACTAGCTGGTGCCCGGGTCTTCGTCTGCGTAGAATAACTACTTTGAGTAGCCTACTGTACTATACTAACTTTAGTTTTATTGGGTCTCCGTACAAACTTCCACTCCCTATTTCACCACCTTTAAGATTAAATTTTGTGACAAAAAGTAGCACATGTCCCTCTCTTGAGTCCCGTATTTCTATACCGAAATTCATAAATATTAGTTCAACGATTTAGGCGTGAAAACGTAACGACAGATTACTTCATAGTTACTACGCAACACATTCATCGCTCTCATACAAAATCGAAAATATCAACGCTATAATAGCCCACTAAATCTGACAGATGACACCAGGTGCTCACAACGAGGAAAAGGGACCTAAGCACGCACTCGCAGAGGTGAAAATGACGTTGCTCGCCGTGTGCAGTCGTGCGGAACCGAATGCGCTAGGATTGTATAAGAATTGTAATTGCAATGATGACTTTGAAATTGCAATTATTTATTTACTATTCACATACACACATCGTTAAATTGCTTTATAAATGTGCTCACACGGTTTGCTTACGATATTTTCCTTCACCAAAAAAAAAAATTCTAATTACTGAAAAAGTCAAAAGATCGAGCCAAGAGTAAGCCCTGAATCGAACGCACGACCTTTTGCTAGAGAGACGCTGGGTCACATCGTTAGGATACCGCATAAAGGCATTGATATGTAGGAGTTTCGTTGTAATCTCTCTTTTGGGAGGCATAATGTACAGCGTCAGACGTTAACTACCAATTGTGGAGAAAGTATTTACGTTTCACGTTTTATCACGAATAATGGCGGTGTCCAATTCACCGTAGACGCCCCATAGCACATAAGGCCACAACTGCAAAATTACAAGTTTTCAAGTGAGAGGTTTAAAGAAACAAAATTAATCGATAAAGCGAGAAAAAACAAAGAGCGGGTGCGGGTCGGACGCGAGTCGTGTCGGGATTGCGGCGGGTCTAATTCCGACTCGTACCGTCCCGCGCCCGCGCTCAGTGTATTGTTGTCCATATAAATTACACGGAACTAGACCCGCCGCGGTCCCGACCCGACACGTGCCCGCCCCGCACCCGCTCTCTGTGTGTTTCACGTTTAATTATTTATGCTTACGATATCACAATTATCCAATATTTATAGTAAGCAACTTCATGGAAAAATAAAGAATTATTTCTATAAATAAATTATGAACAAAAACATTAATATCGCTGCTATTCAAGTAGTGTCCCAAATGAAAATAGTTAAGTTTGCCTTATTGCACAGCGGTATTCAGAGTGGACTGAATTTTATTGCGAACCTGCTGTGCCTACTGCACAGCAGGTTCTCAATAAAATAGCTGTGTCTGTGTAGATATCTGTGTGGGAATTTCTTGATAATAAATGCAACTGCCTCCGTGGCCGAACGGTTACCATGCCGGACTGCCACGCAGAGGTCCCAGGTTCGATTCCCGGGCCGGGCGAAATATTTGTATGACCTACATTTATTTCTCTCGTGAGTTTGGGTGTAATTTGTGGCTGTCTATGTGTGTGTCCATTATTTTTCGTAATATGAAACACAACTTGTAAAAAAAGTAATATAACTAAAATGTTACCCATTACCGTTCTCCCTCCTCGTTCTTTACTCGCTCATTCATCTCCTTCACTCTCGTCATTTACTCTTATCCTACCGTTATACTCCTAATTAGATTACCTTAAGTATTGCTCCATTCTATATAAACTTTTCTACATATATTACTTACGTATCCGACTAATCATATACAGGGTAATTTTAAAATACTAACAACCTCACAGGACGATATTACTAACATCATTTTTTCATTCTTTGACTTTGACTTGGACCGGTTTCGAAGAGTATTACGGGTGCTGGTGAAGTACAGGCACATGGGACTTGTCAACTTATATCTGACGGGCGCAGTGGCAGTGCCCCTCAGATCTTTGCGATTTAAAGCTCTAAGTAACACTGCAACCCAGACACTTTTAAATTTGTATTTGGTTGTAAGTTCAAATGTGTCTCCCTGACAACCCCTATTCCTGCGTTTTGCAGCCTGGTATTTATGCTAGAGCTTTCTTTCGTTACTGCATAGAATTATCACCGTTTAGAGCGATCTATTTAAATACTTTTATTTGAGTACAAAAGTTAAATCTTATAAATGATTAAAAATCATGGAAACTCCGCTCGTTGGTTATAATTTTTAATTTGTTATTTTGCTTAATGTCTCCACTACATAAGATCTCAATTGCTATTTAAATTAAAAATAAACCATTTATATCATTATATACATCCACTTCACTGGTACGAGTTTAATTGGCATCCAGTTATACAGAATGTTTAATGTCATATATTATATAGAGTGGATCACTTCGTAACTGACTGTATTGTTTACAGTGCCCGAGCGCGTAATTAAACCATTAACCGCAAATGCCTCGATTAATGCGCTATTAGGCTGCGTTTCCACCAAAGATGTGCGAGGTAGCTAGGCGGTGTGCGAAGAAAAATCCACCAATAGGATTACTTCATTTTCGTAACTTAGCTAAACGCAGCTCTGGTGAGAAAGGGCTAATGGAGATAAGAATTTGTTTATACAAAAGGCTGTCAGTTGCGCAATACGCCACGGGAAGTGAGCTACAATAGCTCCGGTATCTATCTGGAAAACAGGGAGGGTGCTGTCCGCGCACCCGAGGCAGTTCAGCCAAGGCACTAGCGTTTTGAGAACCGGATGACGTCCATACAAACGGGGTGATCTGGAATTAGGACCTGAATCAGAAAGTCCTGTGCGAGCTTGCTTGCGCAGGTTATAGTGACCTTCCCGTATAACCATGAGGTTGATAGATCACTCTAAACAAAACTTATGTAAAAAAATATAAGGCTCTACTACAATGCCTGTAAAATAGAAACGCCGAGGAAACGGAAGTTACATGGCTTGTCTTATTATATTAAACCCTCTCCATAGTGTTCCGTGCTGATGATGTACAGTATATACAGTATATATATATGCAGTTAATAAAACAAAATAGCAATAGTAAAAATAAATAAGACATCGCTATAAATCTTTATGTACGTAAACATTTGAACTGACCATTATGCGCAGGCGGTCACAAATTTCACCAATTATACATTACACAGGTTGCTCCAATAACCGTACGTTACATGGGTGCGAATTTTTAACCGTAGATTGCGTTTTATATCAAAATTATGCAGCAATTTGTTTTTAAAACGGTGATTGATGTGTTTTGGCAGCAGCGTCAGAGATACAGGGAGAAAATACACCGTTTTTTAGATTGCGATTCCCCTTTTAAAAATAACCTGTCAACTTTAAATCTTCAGCGAAAACTGTCCAAATGTTAAAAACGAGTAAAAAAAGTTGAAACATTATAAAGACGACACGAAAGGAAACTGCCACGGAAACTATGTGATTTATTGTTGTTTGCAGTTTGTCTTTTTTTATCACGAGTACAGTGAAAAATGTGTGTATGTTTGACACTCAAATATTTCTTCTGTTATGAGAAATAATGACATTTTTTATACATATCTTCACTCTCCCTGTGTTTCTGACATTTTTGTCATAAGTGAATAAGACGTACGATCTTACAGCTTTTAAAAGCGAACATTCTCTTCTGAACGGACGTCCACCTTTTTTATACATGAATATTTATCGATGGAACAAGTTTGACACGAGCTGTTGGATATAAATTCTTCGGTCACGTCTCAAGACGGAATATTTACTCCATAGAACGTTTAGGCTAGTAGAGTAGAGGACATTGGGATACGGAGAAAATCACCCGAGTGATGGACCGATCAAATAAAATATGCAGCAGGCGATCCTTGGCATAAGTACACTAGAAAATCCACTAACAGAGACATGGCAAGATATAGTGAGGCGACATGCACCAGCAGCTATACAAATGTAGTCATTATTAATACAAAGAACACTTCAAGACACTTAGAAAGAATTCCTTCGATCCGGCTGGATTCGAACCAACGTCTTCCAGCAAACCGTGCCAGACGCTATACCAACTAAGTCACGAAACGTACCAGCGGAACTTATGAATTTTCTATGTGCTTGTTGCAGATCTCTGTTTTCGTTTTTTAACGACTTTTTTGCCGTAACGCCACAGATGGCAAAAAGGTCGGAAGGAAGCAATGTTCACATTACTGCTTGGCGTCAGAAATAGGTTCACTTCCCTGGACGAACTCTTCCACAAGGAGCTCTACTCCTATATGCACTATAGCAGGTAGCTTTATTGATTAGATTATTTAAGGATTTCTAATATTTTCGTGTGACAACCCGATCAAACTCAGTAACTGCAAAATAAATATGTAAAACCACGAGGAAACACGCCACAACTCGGTACATTGTTCATTCAAAATAATAGATTTAACAAGCAACAACAGCTGTACGATAATTTTACATGCAAAGCCACACTGATCGATTAGTCTAGTTAAAAATTGATCAACTTTGTTCGTAGTTAATTTCATTTTGATTTAAGGTTACCAGTTCATAAAGTGGTTCCTCCGGAACAGAAGAGACAGTTAAGGATTTATTACGAGGTTCCATGCTATTTACGTAATTAAAAGTTTGTCTTGAGGCATACTGCGGGGTCACACAATCTTTAGACCCGATTGAAATTGTTATGAACAGATCCCACTTTTTTTATACTTATTTATTTTCAAAAAGAATACATTTTACAATAGTCTATCTCCCGCCAAACTGGAAATAGTTTGTTGGCGAGCACGCTCTTACACAAACAAGTTAAACTTAATGATTAAATAAGTACTTAGCAGTAAGAAGCCACTTCTCCTACAGGTCAAACTTACTTATTTAACAAAACTACAATAATATATAAGAAATGCGAGTTCTCAAATTTATCTTCTTCCAGTGTCATGTTCCCATAATTATGGCAATACCTTGCTGGATTGCAAAATATTACTGCCACAACCGCTAAACGGCGGTGTCGCCGAGGATGAAACACGTTTACCAATAAAATGCCGATTCACTGTCGCTTTTGAAAGTCACAGTTTATTATATAATATTAATGGACTGACTGTGCGTTGCAAGGGGTGGTTACCATGTCCAATGTATTAAAGTCAGCCATACAAAAGTGGACCCAATTTCATTAATTAATGCAGCCAACTTATTCTAGAATCTAAGCTACAAGCGTACGATAGTGCTTTGTTTCTTTTGGAGTATACCACTTGACAGCTGCTGCTGCTCTGAATAGGGTTTTTTAGCAGTCAATCCAAACTTTCCTTTGTCGTTTGTAATCATTCACGGTTTGTTTCTAGCGTAAACTTACAATTGGTTATTCACATTTACGAATGGGAATCAGCACAGAACTCTTGCATACCACTAAGAAATATTCCATCGAAATGCTTTATGAATGATAAATGATCTTCGAAGCCTACATGGCCATTGTGCCTCTATGGGAAAGCTTTAATGGCATTACAACGCAGATAAACGGTGACGTTTTATAAGATGGGTGGGGCTTAGCGCGCGAATAGTGTTTGCGTAGAATATGATGTTATTTAAACCCTCTTCTTATGCATTATTCACCAAAGCAAATAGCGCAAGAGATGGATGGTATAAACCACCAGAAACTTAACCCTGCTATGGATAAAGTCGAGATGTAGCTGATGACGGTGATGCTGGTAATGACGATTTTCACACAGCAGAGGACGAACTCAAAAACAATGAAACCCTATTGGTTGTTTAAAACCATTGTACAAGAAAGGGTAGTGATGGATTGTTCGACAAAGATTTAGGGGAGAAGTTTTAGGAGAGAACACTACCCTGAGACGTGAGACGTATATGTGCCGATATAGCACCTGAACTTAATAACCCCTTTCAAGAAGATTTTACAGCCAGTCAAAGATTAAACTAGCTATTAAAATTAATGTCCAAACCAGAGGCTATGAATAAGGGCGACCAAAAATAATAAGTCAGTCGAACGAGATTAATCGACTTTACCATTGTGTTCCATGCTTTAGATAAATGTTACGGATAGGTTTAGGTGTTAATAAAGACTTAAATTATACTATGATACGTCTTTTGTGATGAGTTCGCTGTTCAAGCTACAAGATCTTTAAGGTTTGTGAAATTCATATAGTATTGGTTACGTTAGATACTTTGGTAACTGGAAATATAAACATTTTATTAGGAAGTTGATTAAGAATTTACAATAAAAAGGTTCATGTTGGAATGCTACAAAAGACTTGAAAAATGAAATTACCAATTCAAATTTTAAACAGAAAGAACAACGTAAGAAAGGAACTTTTGTATTTGGCCAACTCTCGTTTGGCAGTTGTCTTGTTATGTGTCTACTCGTACACAATAAGATCTATATACACATTTTTACTGTGATGGATTAGTTTAAGATCAAAGTGTACATTGTATACCTATATAAATGGATAAGTTTTTCTAATAAAATTATGTGACGGAACGAAAAAGTCGTGCATAACACTTGCAGTATCACTCAAACCTTTAAATCATAAAGATCTGAGGTGCACTGCCACTGATCCTGACACCCTGAGACATAAGTTGGCAAGTCCCATGTGCCTGTAATTTAACCAGCAGCCCTTCATTACCGGAATGCAGTTATGCTCACATTACTGCTTGGCTGCAGAAATAGGTAAGGTGGTCATATTTGCCTGGACGAACTCTTTCACTGGCTCTATAGCTAGATACTAACAACCTAAAAAATAAAGATATTTTTTATTTGATTTAATTGTTATTTTTTTCGGCTAGTTGTTATGAGACAGATAAAATCATTCCCGTGTGTTTTATGATATCACTACCATCTCTGCGTCCCCCGAGCTACAATGTAATTTAATCGAGAGCCATAATCGCGTTCAAACTTGCCAGTAGTTTGAATAGGAAGTCGTAATATTTCAACGTCAGTGTTCCCAGATTAACATTTTTCATCCTCTATTATGTGGTGTTCAAGTTTAACCGCTTTGAACTTTGAGACATTTGTCTTTTGGTATAAATTAAGATTGGGTTTAAAGTTTGCCGTCTACACTTCGCCTTTTGTTTACGCTCTTATTGCACAAAAGACTAACTAAACTAAATGACAAATTAGTAGAATGACAAATTAGAAAAAGTAAAAGAAGTAACCTACTATAATTTTTCGTTATTAAAATTTTCGTCCATGGATTCCTTCTTAGCCTTAGTATTTCTACTTAGCCTTCTGTAACACATAGTAAATACCGTAATTGTGACGGGGACAGGAATAATTATATATAGATATGGACATGACGAGTGATCTGGTGGAGTTCCAAGTAGTTCCGACTTAATAATCATTCGACTCGTGTACCCGACCGAATGGCAGGCGAATGATTGTGCTTGGATTTGACTTGGGCGAATGATTTGCCCTTTCGATGATTAGTATTAATAGCATTCAAAGTTACGCATCGCCACCCTATACACACACATAGACAACCACAAATTACACCCAAACTGATGAGAGAAATAAATGTAGGCCATATAAATATTTCTCCTGACCCGGGAATAGGACCCGGGACCTCTGCGTCACAGTCCAGCGCAGTAACCGTTCGGTTGCGGGACCATGAGTGTGGGCTTTATTACTATACCGCACCGGCAGGGCGTTGACCGCCCTTTTAGTGTCACTTGTCCACATGCTACACGTGTATAGTCTGTCTTTTTTGAAGACGGAGTAAAACATTTGTAGGGTTGCCAATTAGCACAAAATTTTAAGTAGTTATGTACTTGTTGTCGATAGTTTTATCGATAGTTTGTGAAAGAAGAAAAAAAATTTTGCCAAAAATTACTGAATTGTTAATGTTACGACGTTCTAATGAATACTAATTCCGTTATTGCCATCTTTATTCTTATTTTGACAATTGGCCTACCAGTATCGAGATCAATTTTTATTCACATACATTTTGAAAAGAATAGCCAGATTTGATTATACACAATTGAATTAAAATGAAAAGCTTTAAAATACGTCTCCTCTTTGTATTTTTCATAAACATAGTTCTAAATACAGTGTATCAAATGAACTTCTGCTCAGAAATGGATGAACAGTGGCTCAAGGATGATTCATATGAAATAAGATCGGCTAAATTTTATTCCATAAGCGTGACCAACCAAGACCAAGTCTAGTCGATAGAATAATAATTATCGACTGCAATCACTAGCTGCTCGTAAGCGGACAACACTTTTGCGCAATGAACTGTCTTCAAAAAAGACAGACTATAAAAGGTCTGACAGAAATTTCATTCGTAGAATCTTAAACATCTGAAAATTTTCATTCCTTTTCCTTTCCGAGATGTATCTGTGCCGATAAGGAACCACCTAGATATACTTGGTCTGGACTTATCGTCCAACCTCAACTTTGGGCGATACATCGAGTGCTTGGCAAAAACTGCTGCCAGAAAACTAGGCATACTTTAGAAGGTCAGGTGGTACTTCACACCTGAACAGCTTTTACATCTGTATAAAGCACAAGTTCGATCGTGTATGGAGTATACTGCTGCCACCTTTGGGACGGCTCTGCCCATTACCAGTTAGCTGCCTTGGACTCGGTGGAGCAAAAAGCAAAGAGACTTATTAACAACAATTCTCTTGTGGAGTCGAAGTCGCAAAATCTCGACCATCGCAGAAAAGTAACTTGCTTGTCGGTTTTCTATCGGATACATTTCCGGGAGTGTGCGCAGGAACTTTTCAATTTAGTTCCACACTCACCGTTCCTCCTTCGGGCGACTAGAAGGTCCAGAGCACCCCATTTTTTATGTCGTTAATATTCCACCTATTCGCACAAAGCGCTTTGCTTCCTCCTTTCTGATGCGTACGGCAAAGAAATAGAATGTTCTACATCTGTATTTCCCGAAAAGTACAGTTTGGGGCTATTCAAGGCAAGAGTGAATAGGCATTTTTTAGGCAAACGCGTCCCCTCGTCGCTTAACATCAGGTGAAATTGTGCCCAAGCGTGATATCATTTTGCAGATGTGATCATATTACACAAAGGGTGCTAAATCTTATTTGGATATAAAACGGAGCAGTTCCCAACATCGATATCCACACGAAGTAATAAATACAATGTCACAACCTTTAAAATTACCAACCCCGCCCAGAAACGGTTATAACATAATGCTTTGACCTCTGACTCGTGTTTCAAAACAACCACCTGTCTGCCGCTGAGTCCTTAGTACCTTTGAAGCCTCTCATGGCTTTTGTCACGTATAATATGTTTTTAAAGTTTTTGACCTTTGTCAATCATAAAGTTTTTTTTATGATACCAAGTAACGGGACGAACAAGTCATGCGCCTGATAGTGAACGACACGCCTGGCTTGAACAGTAGCAGTACTACACAGTGCTTTCAATCGCAAAGATCTGAGGAAACGACATGAAACAAACTATGTATTTATATATAATGGGAAACATTAAAACTCTCCTGCTTAATTTCGTTAGTCAAATTCAAATAATCATTTATTCTATGGGTAATTTTTACACATGAGAACGTAATTTTTTGAGATACTGCTCGTTCACTACGCTGACCTCCCTGAGAAGAACGAGCAAGAAACTCTAGGGTTGTTTTTTTCAAATAAACTTAAATGCTTTGAATCATAATTGTATGGAATCAAGACTCACGTTGTCTTTCCATACATCTTTATCTGACATATACTCTTCAACTTTGTAATATGACTTTTCAATTAAAATACTTCCTACCTCTCACCTGGAAAGTTTTAATTTGGAGTGTCAAGGGTGAATTGGACACCGCCATTATTCGTGATGAAAAGTTGAAACATAAACACTTTCTCCACAATTAGTAGTTAACGTCTGTCTCGGTACATTATGTCTTCCAAACGATACATTACAACGAAATTCTTCTATCTCGTTACCTTTGCGTTGTAGCCTAATTGTTTGACCTCGCGCTCTCTCAAGCAGAAAGTCGTGCGTTCAAATCCGGGCTTGAACCTCGGAATATAAATGTTTTTACGAAATTAATTTGAAATTTACCATGAGCGTTTCAGTGCAGAAAATCGTCGTTAAGAAACCTGCACATATCAATTTCAATTCAATTTAATGGTTTGCGTGGAAACCACAACTCGAGTATTCTCAAAAAATTCTCTCGTTGTGAGAGGTCTGCTAAAATAAGTATAACACAGTAAAAAACAAAGCCCCGTACTAGGGAAACCCTGTGTCGCATAGACAACCACAAATGGCCATACAAATATTTTTTCCGGTCCAGAAATCGACTGCGTGGTAGACCAAAATGGTAACCGTTCGGCCACGGAAGCAGTTAAGTTAGTATTACTTATTTCATAATTGACTTACTACAGATTTGGGGATATCTACATTTGTAAGTTGTGACACTTACTTTTCTTACTGTTGTAGTAATTACTTAACTTTTAAAACTAGATATAAAAACATGTTGGCACTATCACGGTTTGTTATACCACCATGTTTAAAGCAAATAAATGAAAACCACACACAGCAAATTTGAATTTTAAGTTCCTATGGTTAGAGTTTATAATTTGATTTTATCGTTGACAATGATATATCTCTATTTTGGTTTGAACTACTTTCAATGATAAGTATGAAAGTGTATTTTTAGGATACCACAAGTGCTGGAACAAACAAGTCGTGCGCCTGGTGGTAAGTGACACGCATGTCCGCAGTGCCACTCAGAGCTTTAGATCGTAAACATCTAAGAGTCACTGCCACTGCGTTCGTTACCCTGTGACGTAAGTTGACAAGTCCCATGTGTACGTAATTTGAAACGCATTACTGCTTGGCGGCAGAAATAGGGTAAGATGACAGGACTTCCTTGGACGATCTTTTTCACAAGGAGCTCTACAAATCTCTCTTTCAAATCAAAATTCAGAACAAAATTTATTCTTATTAGAAACAACTTTAAATCGAATATTTTTAGTTGTATACTGTAATTTGCTACGTGCACGCAACTATACCTTATTTAAACCAACAGGTGAACGAGACAGACTAATTGAGGGAACATTAAAGATTTCGAAGAAAAAAGTACCAAACCAGTGCATTTACTCAAATATTTTGTATGCGCGTAAAAATATATGTACATAATTTCATTAAGAAAGAAGATATCCATGATACTAACCTTAGAACTAACTCCAAACTCATAGTACCACGATTTGATCTAACTAAGGTAAACGATTATTTTGTGGGGGAACTGTATACGTTTTTACAATAAGATTCCGGAGCATATATTAAGTTTACTATTTCCTAAGTTTAAAACTTACATTAAAAGTATTTTAATTGAAAAGTCATATTACAAAATTGAAGAGTATTTGTTACTTAAAGACGTATGGAAATACAGCATGAGTCTTGATTCCACACAATTATGATTCAAAGCATTTAAGTTTATTTGAAAAGAGCAATCCCTAGAGTTTCTTGCTCGTTCTTCTCAAGGAGGTAAGAGTAGTAAACGAGCAGTAAAAAATGACGTTTTCAAGTATAAAAAATTTTACCTATGGTATAAATGATTGTTTGACTTTTATCTAACTCCCCGAGTCCTAATAAAATCCTTAATATTTTATCCGTTCCTTAAGAAGGTCAGGTACGTGTTATACCTACAGAATAATCTTTATTATATCCCTTAGAATAGAAATAACTTTTGCATCAACTGTTAGGGCCTCTTGTGTACGGAATATCCTATTTTCGAGCCTCGAGTTTTCTATTATAATCTTTACTTCGTGGAATTCGTTTTCGAAAACATGGTTATAAAAACACTCTTGGAATATAAAGTAAACATGCGAAGGAAAATATTTAAATAATTGTCATTGACTTACAATTATATGGACGTCGGGTCCGCGCTAAAAAGTGTCCGCACTTGTAAGGCGCTAAAATCGTATACAGAGCGCGACACTCCGCTTTAGTCTTCATTTGTTCTACTGACAGCGCGATACTGCGATGACATTACAATTTAAATTTCGAATAGGTTGACTTGGGACATTTTTTTCGTGGTTTTTGTATTAGACCCGTCGTCCATTTATTTGTAAGTCAATGATAATTGTAATTGCTTTGTCTTGTAATATAATTTGTCTCACATTACCGCCAAATTTTGACGAGAATTAAAAAAAGATCTCACATCAATTCCGAATTCAAAATACAATCCTCATAACCCTGGCATGCCATTTCATTCGCCTGTCGTTTCCTCATATACAAACTTTTTGCGGCAATTTCAAATTCAAAGTGTCTAATAACAAGCGAGATGAGCAAAGAGGTTCTATTATTGGACTGGCTCCATCTCCCCGCGCCGCTCCCCCTCCTCGCATCTGTACCGATCGATAGCTGCCTGTCTGAAAATAAATAAATGTATTTATGGTGAAAATGCCACGGCCAATCTGATTGACGAGTTTATGATTTGATAAAAGAAAATACAAAATTAAATATTTTACACACCTTCGAGCATGTCATAGCGTGGTTTTCATACGAAGTCGATCCCACGCAGCTGGGAATTTTTTTAAATTTAAATTTAATTTTATGAAAGTCAGGAGAGCATTTTCAGTTATCTCTATTAAATTAATTACTAGGCTCGGTTTAGTGCACGTCACTCTGACTTCTACGAAGCCTTTCCTTAGAAATTTTTATACAACAAATCCTCTTTTCTATTGATTTGGTCAAAGTAACTTACTTTCGGTCATTATGTCTACTAAAAGTAAGCACTTTTCACTTTTCGTCCGATAATGTTTTAATTAACTCGTCATGCCGTATAAGATGGCTTCTCTCTAATCACTTTCTGTTAACTCCTCTTTAATAACTGTTCAACAGATTCCCCCCATCCGCCTCACCTCATCCCAAAACCCTTGATGTTTTAGGGTTTTGCACCTGTTTAATAAGGAGTTCCAACCATACATCCGAACAGGTATTCAACTTGTGATATCTATTTTCAGAAAATTTTGAAATCTCCTTCAACACCGTTTACTATGCTAGCCTATTTATAGTAGCAAGTTAACGGCACAATAAAAACTATTGTATACGTCCATTGGACACGTTTCTCGACTATGAAAGAGAATCGTATAAATAACGACCTTGATCGGGCGCTAGGTGATGGTGTCTCTGTTTTCATTCTGGCCAACGTTAATTTAGGAAACTAATTGGTTTATGGAGTTGATTTTATCTCTGTGGCGCGAAAGTTCGACAATTTCACAGGCTATAATAGTCCTAAAAATAGCTCCAAGTAGATACGTAGCACATATAAATACAAGTACTAGCCGAGAAGTCTTGAAGTCCTTACCAAAGTCGGCAAGTCGGCATATGTCGCTCAGGTAATTTCAAACTTGCTCCAAGGTATTGAGGGCAAAGTCGCACCCTTGTCAAACAAATGACGAAATTCGCAGCTTTTCTAAGATACACAAAAGTGTCAGCCTTACTTAAAATAAAATATTTTGAGTAATTTTTGGCGCAGATTGCGTTTCTTAATTTCTTTCTTCTTTCTTTAATCATTAAGGTCAGAATGAACAGGTGTATGTGTAACGTACCTTTACTCTCTAGCAGATGGTATTGTGAAATAAGTCTGTTTTTAATAAAAAAAGACATGTTTACTTTTTTGTGACCTTCTCCAAGAATACCCCTGACAAATCGAATGCCCCAAAAAATACATGTTACTAAGTCCCCCAATCACTGTCCTTCACTTGGACACGTCTTTGGAACAATTTGTAACTCGCTGTGACTTATTGGAAAAGTTGAGCAAGTCTAACCTCGAACAGAACCTCGAACAGTGGCTAAAAATTTTTACTGACCGAAATTTCTAAGGTATTGTAACGGCCCATATTGCCTACCCATTGTAGATTTCTTTTTGTTGATTCATTGTTTCCACAGCCTGGTAATCTTGTGCACTTTTCGACCAGTCATTCCAATTACCACGCCACCTTTTGCTGGGTCTGCGACGCGAAGTGAGGCTCGTACAATACAGGCTAAATGAATGAAACCCAAAATATTATAATAAAACAAAAATTACGCATTTTTGCAATCAGTGAGAAATCTATTCAAGTTTTGCTTCATTTACCGCTACCAGCGGCTGACTGCGGTTTTGTAAAACACGGTATACTGAAAGCGCTGGTACGAATCCAGAAGGAATTTTTCTTAGTGTTCGATCTTTGTATTAATAACTAGTGGATTAATTTCACAAGAAATAATAAACATCATGGTAGGAAATTAAACTATTTTTCCGGATTTAAATCGCGTATATTTGTTTTTTCAAACAAACCGACGTTTCGGGCCCTTTACAATAATATTGATGCGAACCACCCTATTTTTTTCACTATAGTTACAAAATAGGGTGGTTTGCATCAATATTAGACATGACTGGTTGAAGACTGTACCACGTCAGTCAACCGTGACCATGGGACCTGTACAGGGCCCGAAACGTCGGTTTATTAGAAAAAACAAATATACGCGATTTAATTCCGGCAAAATAGTTTCATTTCCTATGTGTAACAATCGCGAAAACCTAAGAACTCGATAAACATCGTGGTAGTAAAACACAGGGGTATTCAATAAACATAATATCGTATATATTAAAGCAACATCTGTTGTCAGCCATATGTAAACTTGGCTGAGTGAAGAAAAACTTTCATAGATTTCTTAGAAATGGCGCTACGGATAAAGTCGTTAAAAACCAAAAATAA